>NW_022111312.1:14780773-14793941 GCF_000313985.2 Echinops telfairi
GGGCTCATGAGGGAGGGAGTAGCGGGGAGGGAAAAAATGAGGAGCTGATGCCAGGGCTTAAATGGAGAGGAAATGTTTTGAGAATGATGAAGGCAATGAATGTACAAATATGCTTTACACAATTGATGTATGTATGGATTGTGATAAGAGTTGTATGAGCCCCTAATAAAACAATTAAAAAGCAAATAAATAAAGAAGCAATTAGAGTAATCCAGAGGATTCTACGATTAAAAAAACACACCCTGTGATGGACAATTAAGAGGCATTACCAGAGTGAGACAAACTGAACTCCCAGACAAGAATCTCAATCAGTGTAGGTTTTGTCTTTATCAAATGAGCCTAAAGGAACGAGTCAAGATCGAATGGGAGAGATTGCTGTTGTTTTTCCTCCTCTGGTGACTGCTATGGACGTTCCTTGGCTGAGCCTACATCGTGGTCAACTTTTGGGCAGGTGTCTGCTGAACATGCCGTTTCCTGTCAGCACAGAGTCCGAGCCCTGGACACTGGCAGCTGCTGTGTGTGTTTTCTTCCTTCTTTTAAAAAAAATCATTTTATTGGGGGCTCAGTGCCTTTGGGCGTTTTGGTCTCCCGAGGAATGGCTGGTGGCTTTGAACTGCTGACCTTGTGAGTGTAGCCCAACTTATAATCACTGCACCACTAGGGCGCTTAGTTTGTCACTGGTGCAGTCCATATGATAAGCAACCAGTGTCGACTTGACCTGGCCGCACCTCGGGGCTCCAGAGCACTAGCCCTGGTACAGCACTGACCCCCTGAGTTCCTCAGAGTGGATCTTGAGGGTGACGTGAGACTGAGCCCCAGCTGAAGGGTGATGGGCGGGCATATCTGGGCCAAACCCACCCCATCGGGTCTGTCCCTACCCACAGCCAGCCTACAGGACAGGACAATGCCCCCACGGGGTTTCCAAGCTGTGACTCTGTACCTGGGCAAACAGCCTCATCTTCCTCCAACAGAGAGACTGGGGGTTCCAAACCAGTGACCTTCTGGTTAGTCGTCGAGCACTTTAACCATGGTGTCACCCCAGCTTCTGTAGCTTGATCACAGGCCAAACCCAACGCCATCAATTCGAGTCCATCTTCCCACTCAGAGAGCGTCAGAGCAGGACTGCCCGCAGGGTTCCCACGGCTGTTTCACCGCGGAAGCCTACGACGGCCTCGGCTTCCTCCCAAGGAGCTGCTGGTGAGTTCCAACTGCCGGCCTGTCAGCTCGCTGCCTGGTGCTTCATCCCCTGCGTCTCCAGAGCTCCGCTTGACGGGCATGCAGGGTGACTAACACCGCCAAGGTTTTGTTTTCTGTGGCATCCGGATTTGACTTGGGGGTCGTGCACTCCCGGAGCATTGTCGGGTCTGCCCCACAGACAGACAGACACCCACTTGCTCATTCACAGGTTTTCCTCATCCAGCACATTTTATTCAAGAATAAAGTCCCATGCGAGAGTGCCTGTCCTTAGGGCAGCCCTGACGCCCTCAGCTTCTGGCTCCAAGGTTGGTGGTTTGAACACAGTGGCCGCTCCACAGGCGGGATCTGTGTTTCTTTTGTCAGCGATTCTCAACCTGTGGGTTGCAACCCCTTTCACTGGGGTCATCGGAAAACACATTTTTCCGATGGTCTTAGGATCCGAGACACCCCTCCTCTATCTGTCTCCAGGCAGGTCCGCCCACATGCAGATACACCCACCTACGAGTACCTGGTTTGAAGACTGTTACCCATGCTTCACCATGCTTCAAGACAGCATTTCATTGATTTGTTTGTCACTAGAACTAAGTATTTCACAATATATAATTACATACTGTTCTTGTGATGAATCGCTGTGCTTTCATTATATCCCACTTGTAACAATGAAAAGACATCCTGCCTGTCAGATATTTACAAGACAATTCATAGCAGTAGCAAAATGACAGTGATGAAGTAGCAACGAAAATAATTTCATGGTTGGGGTCACCACGCATGAGAAGCTGTATGACGGAGTCGCGGCATCAGGAAGGTGGAGAACCACTGTGTTAAGTCCTCCAGGAATCTGAAAGGACTGATCCGGGTGACCAGGATCTTGTACCTAGAAACCCAAAAAGCAAACTCACTACCATCGAGTCAAATCAGGCCTGTCACGACCCTACAGGGTAAGGTAGACTCGCACCTGTGGGCTTCCCTAACCGTAACTCTTCATGAGTGGGAGACCCCAGCCCACTCCTCTTCTTCTACCTTGCAGGCAGGTGGAGCTTTCTAAAACCGTGCTGCAATGCTCACTGTTGCCTTTGAAACATCCAGCGGCTTCTAGCAGCTGCAGCGGGCAGTCCTGGCACTGCCCGGCCAGGTCCAGCTGCAGGCGTTCTGTCTGTTTACACACCCCACCCTGCCCCAAGCGAACCAGAAATCAAAAACAGGAAGAAATAACCTTCACCCAGTTTATCATACAAAGTTGTTTTGAAAAAGAAAAGCTCATTATCACTGAGCGACAAAGAAAGCAAAACAAGAAATGTTTTTCAAGAAGTGTTTGTTTCCAGTTACTGTCGACTAGACACAGATCGTAACAGTAACTGATCTTGACTGAGCCCCACATGCGTGCCAAAAGCCACAACGGCTAAGGCCTCCGCTGCCAGCTGAAAGGTCGGTGGTCGGAACCGAGTCCGAGTCTCAGTTCCGAGCGCGGAGGAGCCCTGGAGGCAGTTAGTCTCAGAAGCCGACAGAGGTACTGATCCTCTGTCTTACAGGGTCACCACGAGTCCACTTTTGGATTTCCTTCTGACCCTTAGCAGGCAGCATGATCAGCCTTGACCCCAGGCAGACTGAGTTCACCACCACTCCTCCAGCCCGTCCAGGGAGGGGCTGTCTGCTCCTTTGGGAACTGCCTGTGTCCTTTGGGAGTTAGGGTCCATAGCCAAGAGTCACAAGAGTCACATCCTGACTACCTTGGTGGGAGGGCCCTGGACTAATCTTGGAAGCTTGTCTGTCTAGAACAGTGTGCCCCAAAGTGGGCCATCCGCCCCACCCCCTGGAGGGTGCTGGACTGACCAGGGCGCTGCAAAAGCAGGCACCCACACGTTAGCCCTGTGGAGCAGATGAGGCGCTGGTCCTCGGACCGCCGCGAGTCACTCTGGACTCAGTGGCAGGGAGCGTGTGGACCAGCGTTACAAACAACTCAAGTCACCAATCTCTATCTTTACGTCTATGGAGCGATGTCACCAAACTGCAGATATTAAAATGAAATGAACCGATTTAGGAAGATGGTCAGCTCTGGGTGCAGAACAAGAGGGGGCGTAGGGGGGGATCTTCCTGTCTTTAACAGAACCTTTTTGTTTGCCGTGGGTGATGGGTTATGAAACAAGTCACAGGCGGGGGTGGGGTTGGAAACAGGACGCTGGTTGAGAGCCATTAGTTGGGAAAGGACAGGTGTTGTCTGGTCAGCTAGCACAGTGGGGAGAGAGGGACGTTTCCTCCAGGTTCCTGGGGTGGGGGGGGGGGGGAGGGGAAGGTTAGCCAAGGAGGCGCTGAGTTTCTGTTGCAGGTGGCGGAAGGACTTGGAAAGGACCGTGGTGACAGGGTAGCATGACCACGGGTGCCACTGGGGCGTGCTCACAGAATGCAGAGCGCACACATGTAGACACAGATGCACGTGTGCTCACCACCACCGCGTGATGTAAGGCTGCACACGTGCACGTAAGTAATTGATAAGCACCTGGTTTCTGCTAGGTACTGTCTGTCCACTTGCTCCCAGAGGCCAGCACGGAGGGAAGCCGTGCCCGTCTGCACCATGCTCACCACCACGGCAGTGTCTGAGCCAGTGCTTTGGCCACGGTGCCATTCATCGCAGGAGGCTCCTTCCTCTTCTTCACGGACCCCCCAATCTTCCACGATGACTCCCTTTGGGATATAACGCCCGTACCGAAAGCAGACAGTTCTTTACGTTTTCACAAAGGCTGTGCGCCCACCTGTCTCTGCCTAATTCCAGAACCTGGTCCTCTCTCAGATAGAAAGCGGTACCCATCAAGCAGTCATTTCCGCTTCCCTGGCTCCCCACCCTGCGACCTCTGCTCTGGGTGCTGTCTCTCTGACTTCCCTTCGGGTCTCCCACCCATTTCATGTTAATACTCTGGACTAAAGCATCGTTGGGATGGCATCTACCAAGGACCCCCGGAGAAGGAACGCCTCTTCTTGGAAGAATGACAGGCAGAACATGCTTTGGGATTGAGGATAGAGAGGCTTTCCCCACCCCACCCCTCAACTACTTTGGACATGCTATGAGGAGAGGCCCGTCCCTGGAGAGGAAGCTGTGCTTGGTAAAGCGGAGCCTCCCCACAAAGAGGGGAAGACCCTCCAGGAGACAGACTGAGCCCTGGCTCAGACACAGCAGTGAGGGGGAGGGTGGTGCAGGGCTGCAGGGCTTTGGTCCGTTGCCCTTGGGGTCGCCGTGTGTCAGCCGTGGCTCGAAGGCTCTAACAACGGCAGCTGTCCTCGTGTTCTGGACCTGTCATGTGGACGGGCTCCACTGCGAGTTCTTAAAGACATGAATGCAATGAGTGGTGGATAGACCAGGTGAAGCGACTGCCGCGCTCCTGAGGGCGAAAGAGAAAAACAACAGCAGATGGTGCCCGGCTATCAACAGGTACAGCGTCTGGGGTCTTAAAGGCTTGCAGGTAAACAAGTGGCCATCTAGCTCAGAAGCAACAAAGCCCACACCAGCCTGTGTGATCACGAGGTGTCGAAGGGAACTGGGATCAGGCATCAAAGACCCAGAACAAAACATATCAATGTGAATGAGGGAGAGTGCAGAGTAGAGACCCAAAGCCCATCTGTAGACAATTAGACAGCCCCTCACAGAAGGGTCACAAGGAAGAGATGAGCCAGTCAGGGTGCAGTACAGCACCGAGGAAACTCACAACTTTCCTCTAGTTCTTTAACTATCATGACCGACTATCATGACCCCAATTCTACCTTACAAATCCGGCTAAACCAGAGCATGTACATGGGTACAGATAAAAACTAGAAACACAGGGAATCCAGGACAGAGAAACCCCTCAGGACCAATAATGAAAGTAGAGATACCAGGAGGGGAAGGGGAAGGTGCGGGGAGAAAGAGGGACCTGATCACAATGATCTTCATATAGCCCACTCCCAGGGGGACAGACAACAGAAAAATGAGTGAAGGGAGACATTGGACAGTGTAAGACATGTAAAAATAATAATAATTTATAAATTATCAAGGGTTCAGGAGGGAGGGAGGGGGGAAATGAGGAGCTGATACCAAGGGCTCAAGTAGAAAGAAAGTGTTTTGAGAATGATGATGGCAACAAATGTACAAATGTGCTTGACACAATGGATGGATGGATGGATTGGGGTAGGAACTGTGTGAGCCCCCAATAAAATGATTAAAAAAAGAAAAGAAAAGCAAAAAACAACAACAAAAAACTCGCATCGTTGCGGTCGGGTCCAGCTGCTACCTTAACCCACACTGAGGTCACCCATGTGTTGACTGAATTGTGTCCCCCTAAAATATCTGTTGGGGAGCCCTAACCTCTATCCTTAGGGACATAATCCCCTTGGGAAACAGGGTTTTGTTTTGATGTTAAAGGGCCCATATCAGAGCTGAGGTGGCCGGTGTGTTATAAAGGGAGCAGTGTGGACACAGAAGGCAGCCAGGCAAATTGGGGGGAGATGGTCGGGTGTGGGGGTCTCCATGGAGCACCACTGTGGCCTCGCTCCTAGGACAGAGTGGAACTGCTTCACAGGTTCCCAAGGCTGTCCATCTTTAAGGAAGCAGACCACCTCATCAGTCCCCCACGAGGCAACTGGTGGGTTTGAACCACCAACCTGACAGTAAGCAGCCCAACACTTAACCCACTGTACCACCAGGGCTCCTGGCATACTCCATAGAGATCCTTTTATTAAGTCTTAAGTAGGACAAAGACAAAGCAGGGACAAATCATCCCAGATGGGGGAAACCATCGATCTACACACAACAGAGGGCCAAAGAGATAGAATCCGTCGGTTTTGTTTGGAACCGCAAGGAATGTGCATGTCAATGATCAAATGCACATGATCCCATTGTCCATGATCCTCCAGTTTCCTTCAGCCACCACTCAGGGGCAGGGGATGGGCTTGAGTCACAGCAAACCTGCGGGCTCAGCTCCTGTCCTCACGGATCCATATTTTAGCAAACACTGCTGTTTAAGAATGCAACCAATTAAGGTTGCCTAAAAACTGGAACATCATCTCTGTCCATATGTAAGTTAAGCTGCTGAAATAAAGCAAAAACCCACGGTCACTGGGTTGGTGATTACTCATAGCAGCCTCGTTGGACAGAATCGAATTTTCCCCAGGATGATCAGGACTACGAATCTCTCTGAGAGCAGACAGCCTCATCTTTCTCCCACAGAATGCCTGGCGGGGCTTGAACCACTAACTCTGCAGTTAGCAAACCCACACCTACCCCAAAGGGCTTCTTTGCTGTAGCAAAGAAACTCTGAAGCCCAGGGGCCCTAGCAAGGCAGAGATTGAGTTCTCTCACTTCACTCCCCATTGGAGATTCGGCTCCACAGGGACACTCAGGGACCCAGCCTCCAGCTGTCCTCCTGTGGGATCACCTTCAAGGTCAGCATTAGCTCCCCAGCCCCCTGTTCACACTCCAGCCCAATGGAAGCTGGGAAAAGGGAGACCAAGCAGCCTAAAGTGGAAGTCATCACTTCCACCTGTGCCTCGGAGGCCACACCAGGCCCTTGAAGTCACCCAACTTCAGTGGAGGCTGGAAAATGTCAGCTTCCACGGGCTGTCAGATGCCCCAGGGAAACTCGGTCCTGAATCTAAAAGGAAAATGGGGGTGGGATGATGACTGGGCAACGAGCAGGTCCCTCCCCACACACCATCCCACCTAGGCCTCACCTTCCCCAAAAGCCGACACCCCAGGGACACAAATTTGACGGGCAGCAGCCTCGTGTTCTCTGTTGTCCTGCTTCATTTTCTCAGGAACTTCTGAAAAGTAAGGAACTGAAATTAGGAGTCTTGCCCAGCAGAGAGCTGACAAGAGAAAGCCCAGTTCTCGTTTGAGTGAGATAAACAAGAAGTCTCACAGTCACGCAGAACAGCCGTTCTGATGTTATTCTGAGCACCCCCCCACTCTCCTGCAGCGATCACCTGCTGATTCTCCTCGCAGCGCCCCAAACCCAGTGCAAGCAGCCCACCATCGCTGCGTCCTTGTCCTGAGCTTTGCAGCGATTGTGTTCTTGTTTGGTTTACAAGCGGAAGTCCGCTGACTCCATGTTTCCAACGGTGTGTGCTTGCTGTGGCCCATCTAGGCTGTTCCCGTGATGCTTCAAACTTGCCGCCATGCTGTGGTCCTCGTCACAGAAGCCAGCCCAGGGTCACTTCATGTTTCTAGGCACAGGGAACCCGAAAAAAGGAAGAAAAAAAAAAGCCGCATGTGGTTCGCGTTCAACCTCTGCAGGATTGCGGTAGTCTAGATCCAAACCCCCAGGATCTCCAACATGTGCCCAGACTCAGGGCCCCCAGGAGTGCCTGTCAGATTTCTGTCTGTCCCTGCATGTGGCCTGGCCTCACTGAGGACAGTGCTGGAAAGTAGGCCCTTTGATTCGCTCTGGGAGGAGCTCACTACCATCAAGAAAGAAGAGCCAGGCCTTGGGTGCATGTTAATGTGGTAACAGTTTGGAAAAAGGTTACCAATAATGATTATACCTCATGAAGGAGTATAACCAGAGTACTGAATTACACATGGAGAGATTGTGGAATTGGAGACTGTTTTCTTGTGTATATTTTTTGCCACAATTAGAAAAAATAATGATTACACAAATAACCATGGGTATAAGGACTATAAGGACAGTGTCCTAGAATTGAATGTGGTAATGATTATACAACCCTTCTTGATAGGACTGAATGATTGATTGTGTGGCATGTGGATGAAGTGCTAATAAAACTGTTTTTAAAAAGAAAGAGAGAAGAGCCAGGAGTGGAGCTTGTCCTTCGGACCCAGGTCCCCTAAACTGGGGACCTCCTCGACCCGGAGACAGAGGGCAAGAAGTAGTGGCAGGAGGCGGGGGGAGACCGCACCATGGGCTTCACAACCCACAGTGCCAACGCCGCAGACCTTCAGGCAGGGGGCTTGCTGGTAGGGTGGGGTTCCCCTGGGCATTTCTTGACAGAGCTAAAAGAGCCCTGGCAGGCAGAGGGCAGGCTGAGAAGCCAAGAGCCAGGGAAGGGCTTGTCCATTTCCATGGAAACCTCACATCAGAAAGTCCCAAAGAAAGCCTCTGGAAGACAACACAAGCAGCTGTTGGCCCGAGGCGAGACTTATTTAGAGCCGCGCACGCGTGGATCCGCATAGGCATGGAGGCTGTGCAACCTGCCCCTGGATTCCTTGTCCTGTCTCCCGTTGAGCGGTGGGACCTCCTTCTGCTCCACCATCCTCAAAGTCTGAGCCACCGTGCCATGGCCACGTGCCAGCCCTAAGGAAGTGAGAAAGTGAGCGGAAGGCAGCCACAGCTTCCTCTTCATCCATGTGACCTGCAAGGGGTGCCTCCGAGCTGTGCTCGTTTCTAGTCTCAGCGCTTGGCAGCAGTGATGGTGCGGAGCTAGGAGGCCAGGCCACAGAAGGTGATTGGTCACTCTGCAGCCCAGGACAGGGAGGAGATTCAACACACCACAGGGTCACCCAGGGAGCGAGCCTCCTGTTGCCTTGCCCCACCCAGAGCCCCCAGGGCCAGAGCCGCTGCCTTCTTTCTTGAGATGTTCATCTTTCGATCCCGGCCCCGTGCTGGGAGGAGGTCCAGACCACGTGGAGGTGCATCAAGTGCAGGGGTGAGGAAGCCTTGATAAACCCACTAATACCTGAGGACAAGCAGGGGCGCGACCCTGAGGGGCAGCTGCCCCACTGAGCCCAGTTAGCCTAGAACCATGAGAAATGATCTGAACAGCCCAGCCCTGTTCGTCACAGCATATTCACAACAGCAGAAAGACGGAGACAACCTAAGTGTCCATCAGTGTGCGAACAGATAAACAAGGAATGGGGCATGCACAATGGAATACTACGCAGCCTCACAAAACAGCAGCACTCCGACTGTGAAACACCTCCGACCTGGAGAGACTGGGAGGGCATGACACCGGGTGAAATCAGTCTGTTCCAGATTTTTACCAACAGTCTCATGCGATACTTATCCTTTTGCGATGGACTGAATTCAAGTATCACATGAGACTATTGGCAAAAGTCGTATCACAGGAGACTATTAGTAAAAGTCAAGAACAGTTTCTTAGGCAGAGATAGATAAACAATACTGTTGTATTTTTAACCTTGGCAACATATTGACCTTGCTTGGATCTACAATCAATGCTCACAGAAGCAGGTGTTAAGAGATCAAGCATCAGGGAGAAGATGTTTAAAAGGGAGATGATGATGTCAAGGCGGTCCAGGTAGAAAGGGAATGTTTGGAAACTGATGGTGGTAGCAAGTATTCATTCTACTTGATGTGACTGAAATTTGGAATGATATGATATATGTACTAATTCCCAATAAATAATAAAATAAATTTACAATTAATAAAAGGGAGAGAGATCAAGCATTGAATTGCATTGAGTCAATGTGAGGCACATGATCTCTTACAAGTGTTGAGGAGCAAGGCTGGCACCCTGTGGGCCTGACCCAAGCCACCGAGCTCTCAGTCACCTCTTATACACGTGAAAACTGGACACTGAATAAGGAAGATCACAAGAGAAAGAGTGCATTTGAATGGTCATGCTGGCAAAGAACAGTGGAAGCACCTTAGGCTGCCAAGAGAACGAACAGGTGCGTCTTGGAGGACGCCAGCGCGCTCCTCAGATGCAATGAGGTGGACTGGCGCAGTGGCTGCTCTGCACAGGGTCACTATGTGCTGGAACCAAGGTAACAACAGCTAAGACCTTTCTTAATGGAGGTGAAATTCACACAGCGTAAAATTAACCATTTCAAAGCGACTAATTCAGTGGTGTCTAATACATTCACAATGTTGTGTAATTGTCACTATTATCTAGTTCCAGAACATCTTTATGGCCCCAGCAGGAAATTGGTACCTACTGGGCAGTTCCGCCCAAATCCCGCCCCCACTCGCAGTGACTCTACAGGACTGGAATGCCCCGTAGGGCTTTCCAGGGCGCAATCCGGAACTCTGTTGCACAAGACCTCTTTAAAGTGTCAAAAGCAAAGATGTCCGCCTGAGCACTCGGGTGGCAAGGTGTCTCTCAATTGGCTCCTATTCCTCTGAAAGCTGGGTCATGCATAAGGGAGGCTGGAGAAGGGGTGCCGTGGGATGCACGGTGTTGGAGAAAACCCTTGAAGAGATCTGACTGCCAGAGAACAAGCACCCCGGCATGGAGGAGGTGCCGCCAGAAGGCTCCTTAGGAGCAAAGATGGCCACCCCATTCCTCGTGTTTCATCCCTATCCGTTAATCCCTCCCCCTCCCCCACCCCCGAAATGATGAATGTTGAGGGGATATGAGACTCAGAAGTGTAGACTCACAACAGAAAATGATGATTGATGCTTATTTCTTACCTATCCCCCAATGTCTGAACAGCACCTGTCAGGCTCTCTCTCCTGGGCACGGAGGACAAGGCGGGGAGTCAGACAGGACACCCTGCTCTTAGAGGCTGGTGAGGGGGCCGGGCTGTTGGCAAACACTGCTTAGGAACGATCAGTGGTTTGGGGAGGTTGGAAGGGGGCATGAGGCAGGCAGTCAGAGAGGTGCAGGGCCCGAGAGGGGAAGCTTGGTGGGCGTGGGGGGGTGGGGCCCATTCTGGCATGCTCTGGCGTGGGAACGAACTCAGGGTCACCCATGAGAGTGACAATGGGCGGTGGGAGAGACAATGGGCGGGAAGGCCCCAAGAGTGGCTCTGGGGAAATGAGCGGGATATGGACCTGTGTGCCTGGGGGAGTGAGGGAGCGTGGCAGGGCAGGTGGAGATGGGCTGCCTTGTGGGCCCTGGTGAGGAGGCTGTGTTTCATTTGTGAGTCTGGGAAGCAGGGTGAGGGAGCGGGGAAGGGGTTTACACAGGGAAGGGACAAGAATTAAATGTTTGTTTTAAAGGACACTGGTTGCGTGTGCTGAGGAGCCCCGGTGACATAGTGGGTTATGAGTTGGACTACTAACAACAAGGTCAGCAGTTCGAAACCACCAGCTGCTCTGAGGGAGAAAGATGAGGCTTTCTATTGCCGGCAAGAGTTATGGTCTCAGAAACCCACGGGGGCACTTCCCTCCTATCCTACGAGTCAGTTGTTTGCACCAAGTCCCGGTGGCGCGGTCAGGTAAGTATTGGATGGCTAACCGCATGGTTAGTGGTTCAAACCCACCAGCCACTCCTGGGAGAAAGGGGAAGCTATCTTCATCCTTGTCCAGTTGGACATTGAATAAGGGAGGCTCTAGAGAAATCGATGCATTTGAATTGTGGTGCTGGGGAAGAATATTGAAAGCACTGCTGAAAGGACAAACCGATCTGTCTTGGAAGAAGTAGGTCCAGGGTGCTCCTTAGAGGCAAGGATGGCGAGACTTCACCGTACGTACTTTGGACATGTTGTCAAGGGAGGCGAGTCCCTGGAGAAGGACGTCCTGGTTGTTGGTGGAAAAGAGGAAGGCCCTCGATGAGATGGGTGGACACCGTGCTGCGTCCGTGGGCTCAGGTGCAGGACTGTGCAGTGTTACGCACAGGGTCCTTATGGGTCGGAGCTGATTGGATGGCACCCAACAACAACGACAACGACGTCTTCCATAAAATATTTACAGCCAGAACAAACCATCCTGTCCATGTGAATGGAGGTGGGGAAGTGCGGAGTGGAGACCCAAAGCCCATTTGTAGGCCACTGGACATCCCCTTGCAGAGGGGTCAACAAACGGGTCTCAGGGAGGAGACGAGCCAGTCAGGGTGCGATGTAGCAACAATGAAAAATACAACTTTCCTCTAGTTCCTAAATGCTTCCCCCCGCCTCCCACTATCATGACACAAATTTTACCTTGCAAGTCTGGCTAGACCAGAGGGTGTACACTGGTACATATAGGAACTGGAAACACAGGGAATCCAGGGCGGATGATCCCTACAGGACCAGTGGTGAGAGTGGCAATACCAGGAGGGTGGAGGGAGAGTGGGTGGAAAGGGGGAAGCGATTACAAGGATCTACATGTGACCTCCTCCCTGGGGGATGGACAACAGAAAAGTGGGTAAAGGGAGACGTCGGACAGGGCAAGATATGACCAAATAATAATTTATAAATTATCAAGGACTCATTAGGGAGAGGGGAGTGGGGAGGGAGGGGAAATAAGGATCTGATGCCAGGGGCTTAAGTGGAGAGCAAATGTTTTGAGAATGATGAGGGCAATGAATGTACAGATGTGCTTTACACAATGGATGGATGTGTGGGTTGTGATTAGAGCTGTACAAGGCCCCAGTAAAATGATTTTAAAATATATATTTACAGCTTTGGAAACCTGTATAAGCGTCGCTACCAGTCGGAACTGATTTGATGGCAGTGGGAAGTGGGAGCTTCAAAGAAGAGCTGAGACCATTTTCCACGCACAGAACAGTTTTGTTCATCAGAACCAAAGAGCAAGGAGGCAAGAAACGGTGAAACTCCGAGCTGCCCCGTGGGCTCCCAGCTGTAACTTTTTACAGGAGTTAAAAGCTCTGCCTTTTCCCCTAAGGAGTAGCTAGCAGTTTTGAACTGCCAACCTGGTAGTTAGCAGCCCAACACACAGTCCACTACACCATCAGGGCTCCTGTACCACCAGGGTCAAGAAACTCTGTGATCAAGTCAATTCTGATGCGTAGTGATTTCATAGGACAAGGTAGACCTGCCCTGTGGGTGTCTGAGACCGCCACTCCCAGGAGAGCAGAAAGCCTCGTCTTACTCCCACAGAGGAGCTGGGGCTTTTAAACTACCGACCTTGCCTTCCAACATGTAAGCACGGTGCCACCAGCCCTCCTAGGTAGATGCCCCCAAAGACCTCACACACATACCTGTGCACCAACATGCGCTGCAGCACCATGCACAACAGCCAGAGGTGGAGGCCACCCACTGTCGACCTGGTAAAGTGGGTGGTATGGCCCTTCAGCAGAATGCCGACTTGTAAAAAGGCCACGCCCGTGCACTACTGACAATAGCAAAAGATGGAAACCATCCAAATGCCTG
>NW_022111312.1:14795573-14800311 GCF_000313985.2 Echinops telfairi
GGTGTGGGGAAGATCCCGGGAAGGGGGCGGGGTGGAGGGGGTAGTGGTTAAGCGCTCAGCTGCTAACCACAAAAGGTCAGCGTCAAAACCAGCCTGGGAACCCTCGGGGCTCTGTGGGTGCCAGTGGGCTTGGGTTGGGTGTCAGCAGTGAACCATCTCATCACCCACCCCACCCCCCTTGTGGCTGGTGAAGGATTCCTGACAGCCTTGGGGAAGACAGGTGGTGCTGTCAGGGAAGCCAGGAGGACTGCCCCAGGCAAGGTCAGCTGTTCAAACCCACCAGCAGCACCTAGGGAGAAAGACGAGGCTGTCTGTTCCCGGAAAGATTTGCAGCCTCAAAAACTCTGTCTAGGGTCTCTGTAAGCCAGAACCGACTTGACAGCAGCCAGGTGGTATTTATTTTTGGAACTGGGGTGACAGCATCCACTCCCTCATAGGGCTGTCAAGTGAGGTTTTCCAAGAGGTCACCACACCCTGTCACAACCCCCAGCTCACCAACCCCAACCTGGAGAGCGTGTGGCCCGAAGCCTGCCTCAGCCCGGTCAGTTTTCTAGGTCACTTAAAACATTTCCTTCCTGGGAACCTGCTCGTGTTTTCTGTCCCTACCCCCACTTCCTAAGCCGGCTTCCCTGTCTTCCTCTGCGTACATGCTTGTTTGTGTGCCTGTGTGTGTTTTAATGGGGAGCTGGGTGAAAGTTCACAGAGTAAATAGATTTTTTTTTTCCTCCGACAATCTATGCACGTCGAGGTTGCAACCCCACAGCATCGTGGCCCTCCCTGTTGTTCCGGACCCTTGAGTCAAATCGACCTTCAACACTCTCTCTGCAGGAAACACTGCCCCACCGAGCAGGCCCTCGCCAGGGTCCCTGTGCCGCCATGGTTGCAGCCACGGCCGCAATCCGCTCGTTGAAGGACTTCTTCGTTTTGCTGCGCCTCCATGTTACCAAGCACGATGCCCTTCTCCCGGGACTGGTCTCTCCACTTGTCTGCCAGTTTGTTACAGTGTGGTGGCTTGCGTGTGGCTGGGATGCTGGAAGCTGTGTCACGGGCATTTCGAATGCCAACAGGGTGACCCAGCGTGAGCAGGGTCCAGCAGCGCTTCCTGTCTACCAACAGACAATGAAGGACTCGGCTGCCCGCTTCAGAGGAGCAGCCGCAGAAAACCTGATGCCCGGCGTCCTCCCGAGGCCTGCCCTTCCCTTCCCTCCCTCTTCCCTGGCCCGTCCTGGCTCCTGAGCTTGGTGTCTTGGACAAACGCTGCTCTTGTGGGTTCCAGTGGGCAGTGGGCAGAAGAGTTAAGCTCCTCCCTGCTACTGTTGTTCACTTTACAGGCCTGTCTGTTGTTTGCCCAAAAGGTGACTCCCCCAATAGCCCCCACTTTTTGTTTTTTTAATCATTTTATTGAGAGCTCTTACAGATATAACATTCTATAGTTCAATCACATGAAGCAGTATTGTACAATGGCTACCACAGTCAGTTTTAAAACATTTTCTTTCTTTTTGAACTCCTTGATATCAGCTCCCCTTTATTGCCTTCCCCCACCCCCACCCCAACCACCACCACCAAAGAGCCCCCTGTGTTGTACGAGTCAACTAGAGAAACAAATCCAGGGACACTCATATGTGTATAAGGGAGACCTTTATATCCAAGAGCAATTGTATATTAAGAAACATCCCAGCCCAGTCTAGATCAAGGCCATCAGTCTGATATTAGCCCGCATGTCCGATACTGACCCATAAATTCCTCTTCAGACTCACGCAGTACATGCAATGACACCAAATGCAGGAAGATCACAGGCCAGTGGGTGGAAGCATCTCAGTGCTGGTGTGGGTCTCTACGTGGCTCCTCCAGCTCCAGGGCTCTGGCTGCCATCAGCGTGGCACCATGTGGCTTGTCAACAGGAAGATGCAGCAGACAGTGAGTGGGTGGATCCTGCCTCCAGGGAGGAAGACAGGAGTTCCCAGAATCCTCAGCAGGCCATGCCCACACAGAGGCCTCATTGGCTATGACCTGATTGACAGGCTAGACCCCACCCCTTCTCGCAAGTTGACAGTAGATTAAGTAACTGCTACACACACACACACACACACATTTTTTTGGGGGGGCACATCTTACACCATTCCATGTATCCATTCACATACACTTCTGTTGTTTGCTCCCCTCAAGTGGGGTTATACAGCCATCAACTCTATCTGCCCCCCTTCCCACCACCAACCCGAAACTTTTTTTAAGTGCAATGCTTTATTTTTTTTAAAATCGTGGTAGAAATACATACAACTAAACACATGCCAGCTCAGCAGAGATTACATGTGCAATTCGGTGACAGACTGTCACGCTGTGTCACCACCATCCTTTTCCAAAAGCCTCCGTCACCATTGACAGAAACTCGGTGGCCCCCCAGCAGTGACTGCCCCCACCTCGACTCCCCACTAATGAGCTTGGCTCTCTATGAGTTTATCTATTTCATGCACGCCCACAGTCCTCAGTCTCTGCAGTTCCACAGACTCACCTTTAAGAACTAAACGGGTGTCACGAAGGGCAACCAAAAACAGTTCACTGCCATCGAGTCAATTCCAACTCATGGGACTCTCCAGGACAGGGTAGAGTGCTACCCACCGCCCCCCGGCCCGTGGGATTCTGAGACTGTAACTCTTTTTTTAAAAATAATTTTATTGGGGACTCATACAACCCTTATCACAATATGCACCCATTTGTCTTCACCAATTGTGTCGGGAATGGAATGCCAGTTTAACAAAATATTCTTGCATTGAGGGAGTACTTGAGTGGAGGCCCAATCTCCATCGCCTACCTTAATACTAAACCTATAAATATATGCACATAGATCTATTTCCCCATCCTCATATAAAAATATATTTGCATATATTTATTTAACATGCCTTTATTTAAACCTCTATAAATACCCTTTGCCTCCTAGCTCTTTCCTCTATTTCCTTTTACTTTCCTCTTATCCCATGACCATGTTTAGCCTTCATTTGGGTTTCAGTAATTCCTCTTGGTTACATTACCCTTGGTCACTCCCTACCAGACCTCCAACACCCTCTGCACCACCGATTTGGATCACTTGTTGTTCCCTTGTCCCTGGTTTATTAACACCACTACCTTTCCCCCTACCACCCTCTCTCCCATGTCCCCCTGGAACTGTCAGTCCTGTTGTTTTCTCCTCCAGAGTGTTCATCCAGCCTGTCTTATTTAGACAGACCTGCAGAAATAATAACATGCACAAATACAAGACAGAGCAAAACCAAGCAACAAAAGAAAACAAAACAACAACAAAAAGCCAATGATAAAAACAACAACACAACAACAAAAAAGAAAAGCTTGTAGTTAGTTCAAGGACTGTTTGTTGGCCTTTAGGAGTGTTTTACAGTTGAGTCTGATGGGGTGCCAAGCCCTGGCCCCAAGAGACTGTAACTCTTTATAGGAATAATACACTTCCCCTTTCTCCTGGGGAGCAGCTTGTGGTTTTGAACCATTGACCTTTCAGTTAGCCAATACAGCACTGGGGCTCCTGGGAAGGGTGAGAGATCGGGAAAACGGACCTTTGGGAAGCCTCTCAGGTGTTCTCCAGGGGTGACAGCCGGTGAGTCCCAGCCTTTTGGCATTTAGTACCCAACTCTTCCTTTCACTGGGGATCCAGCCTAGCTAATAATTAGCGACGCCGCAGTCCAAGTGGCAGGTGAAGCAATCCGTGTTGACAAGAGGTGTCCTCTTGGAGACAAAAGTCCCCTTGGCAGTGATTGCTTTCCAAGCGGCATGATGACTGGGTCCTTCTTGGGCTTGGGAACGTCTAAAGTACTTCCCAAGTTGGAGCTTGGGAAGTTGGAGACATGTTTATTTACCCAGCACATCAGCCAAGAATGTGGTGTGAGAACCCTCTGTGTTGGCTAGGAGGGCCGCAACAGGCTTTGTGCCCCCCCACCCCCCGCCCCCCCTGTGGGGTGGCAGGGTGGAGGTAAGTTTGTCTAACCTCTGGAGAGGAGTTGGGCCAAGCGTGTCCATGGTTCCAGGCATGTGCCTCGTGAGCCAACAGCTCACTTCTGGACATGCGTCTTTCAGATCAGATCGCTCACAGCGGCGAAGAGCTGCGTGTGAGTCGTCGGGGTGGGCCAGGTGATCGTAGCCAAAGACCGGAAGCAAGTGATGTAGCCAAGAATTGGGTATAACTTAACCATTCCAGTGCCATCCAAAGGAATTCCCTGAGAAGGTGTACGTGTTCTTTTCTCTTCCTTCTCACAAAGACCCTGTGATGGAGCCACATGCAGGACTGGACCTGTCCTCCAGCTGCTGCCCACTGCAGTTGCCGGTGACCATGTTTCCAGCTCCGAGCATGTGAAACGTGTCTCCTGAGACTGACAAACAAGAGTTCATTCACCCACGTTCCCAGGACCATACGTGGCCAGTGACTACGGCTCTGACCTGCACAGTGGAACAGTATGCAGCTGCAAACAGCAATGTGACAGGCCTAGCAGGAGCTGTAGGGGACCGACCGCCACCATTGAGGGGGGTGAGCAACAGACATGTGGGTGAAGGAGAGTAAGATGTGAAAAGATAATAATGTATAATTATCAAGGTGTCACGAGGGTGGGAGAGGGAAGGAAAAAGGAGTAGCTGATACCAAGGGCTCAAGTAGAAAGAAAATGTGTTGAAAAGGATGATGGTTCAGTTATTTGGGCATCGAGGTCAGGAATGATGGGAAAGGACATCGCACTGGTGGAGG
>NW_022111312.1:14801961-14802983 GCF_000313985.2 Echinops telfairi
AAAAGGCCTCTTGTTGGAGTAGGAGCCTGATTCAGAAATGTAGCGGCTCTGAGAACTGAAGACTACGAGATCGTAGAATCAAACGAAGTCCCCGTTCCCATGGTGCTTAGTGGAGGTCTGAGGGCATGGAAGGCAAGAATATGGTTCAGGATCAAACAACCAGGGTGGCCTTGGCTAAGTCACTTTATACCTGTTTCCACTAAGTCAGAGCTGAAAGGTAACTGTGTTTGTCAGTCTGGGTTGACTAGAGAAACAAATTCAGAGACACTCATGTGTGTGTAAGATAGAGCTTTATATAAAAGAGTAATTGTATATTTAGAAAACATCCTAGCCCAGTCCAGATCAAGCCTCTAAGTCCGATATTAGCCCATATGTCTGATACTAGTCCATAAATTCCTCATTAGACTCACGAGGCCAGGCAATGATATCGAATGCAGGAAGATCACAGGTTAGTGGATAGAAAGTCTTGTGGATCCAGTGACAGTGGAAGCGTCTCATCTTGGCGCTGCTGTGGGTCTCCATGTGGCTTCTCCAGCTCCAGGGCTGGCTCCTTCAGTGTAGCTCCATGTGTCTTGTCAGCAGGAAGACAAAGCAGAGAGTGTGTGTATCTGGCCTCCAGTGAGCTTTTTATCTCCGTGGAGCCTCCAAATGAGGTCATCAAGCTGCGACCTGATTGACAGGCTAGTGTGGGGAGAGGTCAGATACTTACAACCTCCCTGAAGGCAATCGCTGCCAGACTTCTGTCTTGTCTTGCCCCACCACAGGGGTGGGCCTGCTCCCTGCTGCTGGAGACAATGGATTACTTCTCCCTAAGGCTTGCTACCATTGGCTTGGTTCTTGTAGGTGGAGTTCACACCTACGATAATGATCTCTATCAGTTGAGACAGGGAACAGGTCAAACAGGCTCTCTGACATCCAAAGTTAGGCTGCCATCCTGTATCTAGGATCCACCCATCTTGCCGCATGTATACCCCCAATCCCTCCTCTTCCTACTGCATGGGTACCCCTATATCACCCCCTTC
>NW_022111312.1:14804247-14808561 GCF_000313985.2 Echinops telfairi
GCCTATGTGGAATCAATTAAAAGCTTGATAAACCATATAAAGATTAAAATAAATGGAGAGAGTCAAAAAAGAAAGAGCGTAAGGGTGGAGTCTAGCCTGTCAATCAGGATATAGCCAATGAGGCCTCTGTGTGGGCCTGGCCTTCTCCTGAGGATTCTGGGAACTCCTGTGATTCCTCCTTGGAAGTGGGAGACTCTGTCTCTCTGTCTCTCTGTCTCTCAGCTCACTCCCTGAAAGACATCCCTGTGAAGAAGACACATGGAGAGAGGCTGATGGACCTCGGGAGCTGGAGGAGCCACGTGGAGACCCACGCCAGTGCTGAGATGCTTACTACACCACTGGATCCACAAGACTTCCCACCCACTGGCCTGTGATCTTCCTGCATCCGGCATCACTGCATGTGTTCCATGAGTCTGAAGAGGAACTTATAGACTGGTATCAGACAGATGGGCTAATATTAGACTTATGGACTTGATTTGTTTTCTTAATGTACAATTACACTTTATATAAAGCTCTTTCTTATACACATGTATCTATGAATTTGTTTCTCTAGTCTAACCAGACTAACACAGAGTGACAGGTTGGGACTAGTTCAAAATGGTAAACAGAGAGGACAGGTTTGAGCTGAAAGTTGAAGGAAGAGAAGGAACCTTCTATGGCTCTGTGTCGTCCAACAAGTTCCGTTGATGTCCCAATCCCCAGTACATGTCAACATGGCCCTATCTGGAAATTGGGTATTTGTAGACGTGATAGGCTAGCATGAGGTCAGCCTAGAGTGGCGTAAGATCTAATCCAATATCCTGGCGTCCTGTGGGGGTAGCTAGCCCCCCACAACTAATCACAAGTTTTATAAGCATAATTGTATGGTTAAGCTACATAAACATCTTGGTAAAGTCATAGGGAAATGGGAGAGATGGGAGAGAGAGAGAGTAAAATGAAGTCAGACACATCTCACAGTAGCAAGCTCACCTCAGCTCCTCCTGGTGGTACATGTGGAGGTGGGGGACGAGAGGGCAAGAGAGAGCTCTCGTGAGGTTTTATTTCTAACCAAAGCTTATATATCTTTGGGGGCATGCGAGCCCTCTGATTACAGATAACAATGTACGTCATGAGAAGGGGTTGTAACATAGGCAATAAAAGCAGTAGGAGGGGGGTGACCTAGGGAGGGAATAGGGGTACATATGTGGCAAGATGGGCGGACCCGAGACTCAATATAGTAGCCTAAAGTTAGTCATCCTTCAGTGGTCCCGGGCTTACCTTTGGACATTCCTTCAAGGGAACAATATCAGAAGGGAGTGGGCTCTACTTAGGGTGAGTCAGACTATACAGTCTGGTTGCTCTAGCTACCCTCAAGGAGAATAATCTCTGACCTACATTCAATGACCTAGTGTGCAGCCATTGACCATGTGTAGCAAGCAGTGTCTTGGGTTGGGCATCTATTTGTGACAAGAGAGAGACGGACACCTTGGGGAAACTGGTGAGAGTGTGGACGTCCTAGGTTCAATCACACGTAAATGGAATGGTCTTCAGAAGCTGACCTTTACACGCCAACTTACACAGATGCCCACGTCACATCTCCTTGTTCCCTTGGGTCCACATTGAAACTGACTATTCCCCTGCCGTCACCTATCTTCGTCGGCTCCCCGCAGGACCTCGTGGACTGCGGCACTTTCTAGACATTCCAAGATCCATTTGAGTTTGTAAATGCACCCTGCTTTCCTGTGACCATCTCTGAGGAAGAGGGACGTGTATCTTAACCTTTTTCCTGACTTAAAACTTGTGGTCTTAACGGCTGCAGCACTGGGCTCAAGCATCAAAATTTCAGGCGAAGATGGTGCAGGATGGGCAGAGACCTTAATAGCACCTAACAACACCACCACCGCACTTTCTGTGTGTGTGTAACAGATCACAATAAAATAGCTTTAAAACAAGAAAAAGATTGGCTTCTAGTGAGAAAACTGGTTTTCCATTTCACAATGAGAGGACTTATAAAAAATTTTTAAAAAGCATACAATTTCAACCAATTCTGCCCAAAGATGACAAGTTCGCTTGGGAGGGATTCTGGGTAAGATTTTCCTGATCCTCGGAAGAGTCATGGAGATGCTGGGGGATGCAAATGGTTAAGTGTGTGGCTACTGAGTGGAAGCTTGGAGGTTTGTCTGCGTTCACACAAAGGCACCGCCGAGGAAAGGTCCGGGCAGCCACTTCCAAAGATTGCAGCCATGGAAAACTTTATGGAGCACGGTTTTACCCAGAAGCCTGCAATGGGAGTCAACTCAATAGTGACTGGTTTGGTTTTGTCAGTAAGAGTCACAAGGGGAGATAATACCTTTTCTTCCTCTGGGCTTGTGGTGGCTGGAACTGCTCAGGCTTCTTGCTGCAATGTGAGGGGGGCAGGAAATAGGCCAGAAACTGGGGAAGCACAGAACAGTGACAGAACCCGACCTCGCTCTGTCCGTCTGGTTACCAAGAGAATCTATTTCCCCACGGCCTCGGCCAGCTCGGTTGAATTTTTCTGTTACTGAACGTTGGCAGCAATCTGATGGAAGAGGGTTTCAAAAGTTCATGGGACAAATCCGTTATCTTTTCATTCATCTTTCCATCGACTTAAAAAAAAAAAAACCTAGGGAAGGGAAAAGTGAGGAGCTGATACCAAGGGCTCAAGTAGAAAGCAAATGTTTTGAGAATGATGATGGCAACAAATATACAAATGTGCTTGACATACAATGGATGGATGTATGGATTGTGATAAGAGTTGTATGAGCCCCCATAAAATGATTTAAAAATAAATAAATGAATGAAAACCTTTGCATTGGGCATTGGGTGAAGGTTTACAGAGCAGATCATCAGTTGAACATTCAACAACATTTGGCCGCATGCCATCTGTTGCAATCCTCTCTGCTTCTCTCAATTAGTTTCAGGCCCGGGTGCCAACAACGCACGTTTCTCCTGCTGCCTGAGGCTCACAGAGCGCCATCTATGTGAATCCTTACACAGTACTCAGGAGGGACAGCAGACGTAGGCAGGCCTAAAGATTCCTCAACCATTGACGAACATAAACACAGCTCCTGGCATCTCCGTCCTCCAACTCGCTGAGGACCCTTCCACGGCAGAGACTCCTTCAGAGTCGTCATGGTAACAAAACTATGAAATGGTGGTAACCAGTTAGGTTGATGAAGGATCTAGGTCCTACTCCAGTGCAAGCATTCGTTGCTGTTGAAAGCCCTCCAAGCCCATCTCCCCACTAGCTCATTACAGTTCAGGCTGCACTAAAGTGATTTCTGTTTTTTTGGGTTTTTTTAAACATTTTATTGGGGGCTCGTACAACTCATCACAATCCATCCATCCATCCATCCATCCATCCATCCATCCATTGTATGTCAAGCACATTTGTACATTTGTTGCCATCATCATTCTCAAAGCATTTGCTTTCTGCTTGAGCCCTTGGTATCAGCTCTTCGCTTTTTATCCCTCCCTGAAGTGATATCTGTCTCGCCATCGTGCCCAACTCTTTCTCAGTCCCAGGACGCCGTCACTATTTGCGGTGGCCCCACCTCTTGCAAAGCTGTGGTCAGCTCACCTTACAGAACTCAGCTTACATAACTTTTTCTCAGATAGGCCTCTCCTGAATCATCTGATCACACAAATCGAGTCCCAAGGCCCTCCCATTCATCCCGACAGTCTCAAATTGCTCCCACTCACTCGGTAATTAGAGGGTATTGTGTGTATCAAATAAAGGAACAAAGCTAAGTCGTCTGAGAAAAGGGCGTCCATACAAAATAGAAAGCTATGAGATTTCTGGGAAGACACCAATTGGGACGGGTAAGGAGGGAATCTCTGGATTCCGTTCCTGTCTTGGATAGAACTTGGATTTCTTTAGAGTGGGGGTGGCACTTTGGAAAAAGGGAAGTTTGAGTGACGTGGGAAATGACGGGGAGAACACAGGGAGATGGCAGTGCTTGGTCAGTACAGCTTCTTAAGGGGTCCGTGAAAAAGGGAATGAGGGCCTTCTTTGAACAATGGCAAGTGAACAGCCGCATGGGGGCACTGCAGGCCTCATGACTGACACCAAAGTCTGTCCCAGTAGCCCCCTCTTTGGACAGATAAGAATACTGCACACTGAGATGGCCAACCTCTTTAATTAAGAATCTCTTGGTTTGGTTTGGTTGTCCATCTCTAAGAGATATGCCAGTATAAGCGGGTAGAGTGGAGCCCTAGTGGTGCAGTGGATTATGTGTTGCACTAAACGGTCAGTGATTGAACTACCAGCCACTACTGGGGAGAGAGATGAAGTTTTCTATGTCCGTAAAGGGG
>NW_022111312.1:14808958-14810905 GCF_000313985.2 Echinops telfairi
GAACCGATCACAATGACCCACGTATGGCCCCATCCCAGGGGGACGGACAGCAGAAAAGTAGGTGAAGGGAAGCAGCAGTCAGTGTAAGACATGGGGGAAAAAAAGAATAATTTATAAATTATCAAGGGGACATGGAGAAGGAAGGCAGGGGGCGGTGGGGGGAGGGGGAATGAGCTGATACCAAGGGTTCAAGTAGAAAGAAAATGTTTTGATAAAGATGACAACATATGTATAGATGTATTTGACACAATAGATATATGCATGGATTGTGATAAGAGCTGTAAAAAAACCCAATAAATTAAATAAAAAGGTGGGTTTTTTTTAAAGTGTCTCAGTTCCTATTCTATCCCATAGGGTCGCTGTGAGAATCCACTCTACGGTTTGAGTGAGGTGAGTTTTCTATTTGTAATAGCTGGGTGAGGAGGATCTTGTTTTCAGAAAACAAAACAAAAACACTGGTTTAAAGAGACAACTCGCTGTTCTGCTGTGTGGGGCTCGGCCGGCCACCTCTCATACATAGTACTCAGGGGCGAAGCCCAGTCTCTTCAGGAGGCCTGAAGACTGAACCATCATTCCATGAAAGTGAACCCGCCTGGCATCTGTCCTCTAAGCAGTCGAGGACTCTCACGGCTACAACGTGTTCTCCTTCAACACTGCAGCACCTTAGTGCCTAACATGCTATTTGTTGGATGGACGGTCCCTAAATGTTCAGTGGGAACTCTGTTGCCCTGATGGTTTTGAGAATATCATACAAAAGGATTATACAAGATGAAAAGATGTTAGAACTTTGCTAAACTATAGATGTAAAGCGAAAAAAAGCAAGGTGCAGGACAGGCTGTATAGACCAGTATCTTATCTTTTGTGTGAGAAGCATTAATAATATGTATTGATTTATTGTATATGCATAGACAGTCTAAAAATATTAGTGAAGAGAAACTGGGAGAGTATGGGGAAAAGATTTGGTTTTCAAGTCAAAATTTAAAACTATGATTCTTTAAAATTAGCAGTTAAAATTCTAGTACTTTGTAAGCAGCATTATAAACAGCAAAAATCTGTAAACAAAAGTTTGGTGGGCAGGTTAAATTAATTGCACCCTATATACAATGGAATAGTAGCATTAAATAATTTTTTTAAAACTCAGACAGATCTAGACGTACTGGCAAGGAAAGATGTCTACCATTATCTACTAAAAAACAAAAAAAATCATGCCGAGGAACATGAAAAGGGCCATGTTTGTATGCATACATGTATTTATTACACAGAGTAAAAGCCTCAAATAATAGTACCAATCTGTCTAAAGGACAACTGATTGGGACCGTTGGTGGGTTACTAGTATCCTTGATTCTAAAAACAGGTATCAGTAGAAACAATGAGGCACATACTAGTATACTCATTCTTTCCTGGCATTGAGCTTACATGAATTTTTAATTTCTGTATCATTCATTTTATCAAAATTGCTTGTATTGCCGCTTCTCAATTGTTTCTCAAAAATCTTCCCAGCATCCTTGAACTTGGCAGAAAGCAAGGAGGAGCCAATGAGTACTCATTTCTAGCTTGAAGCATTCCCACCCGGAACCTCTACAGCCTTCTGTTGTCTCCAGATGCACCCAACTCCCGCTCTGAAATAGGTTGGAATTGAGCTGGAGCCTTTGTGCTTAATTTCCAGACCTAATTTTGAAGGCTGTTTTCAAAAGGTATTTAGTAAGGGAGCCTTGCAATGCTCCTGGCAAGTTCCCGCGATGTTTCTTGCTGTGTGCTGACTGCATGTGCAACTTGTGGCAATTCACTAAGTTATCTGTACACTGTACTTTCGTGTGAAAACAAAGTGACAAACTGCACATAGGATTAAGATTTTTTTTTTTTTACAACATCCGAGTTCATTAGGGTGGTTAACAGGTGACAGTTCAGGAACTCTTGGATGACAGTTCTTTGGTCAGTATTGCCTCA
>NW_022111312.1:14812243-14813720 GCF_000313985.2 Echinops telfairi
ATTTTTTGTCAGACAGGCTCCTTTTAAATGAATTTTCAATTGTGAATTATGGGGAGGGGTGTGTGATGTTACATTTCAGACCAACTCTGAAATGAACAATTCAAACTGTCATCAGCCACATAGGCATGCCTCTCCCTGGCCCTTGACACCCCAAGCCTGGCCACTACCCTGCTTGGCTAGTATTACAAAACTCTTAAGCTCAGCCAATATATGCTGGGAGGCGCCCCACTCCTTCCTGGTCACCTGGCTCTGCTGCTACAGCTTCTTAGCATCTCACCCTATTTCTGGCGTAAGAACTGTTTCCTAGGTCTAGGAAATTCTCAGCACTGGGACCTCACGTCCAAAGGACGAGCTCTACTGCCAGACTCATGGTGGTAGTCAGGTCACCCTGTCAGCATCTGGGCGAACCCATTTTAAGCCTCTGACGACCGCAGGTGGTCCATCCTTAGGCACAATTGTACAGCTATAATATATAAAGATTATAGTAAATGCATAGAATGTAAAATAAAGGAGTCAAACATTTTATAGTAGCATGCTGACCAGGTCCGCACAGATGGAGACACTCCATAGGATTAAGATTTATGTGACATCAATTTTCCCTCACTCACACAGTCTATCCCAGCGCAGAGGCCTTATAGAAGTGCTTACTTTTGGTTTGAGGGCAGAATTCAACTAGTATGGAAAGCTTGTCTCTTGTTTTCCTTAGTAAACTCCCAAGAACAATTTAAGCGTGCCTACAATTGGTGGGACCACAAATTTCCACAAAATTGTAGATGGAAGTTTTCACCATCTGGGTGAAAATACAGCTGCAAGTCCTTCAAAGGACCTCCGGACAATTTTGAGCCTTCAGGGAGCTAGTACCTTAAGGGGGCTTCCTCACAAACCTATTGGTATTAGCTATAAATGTATATTCCTTGCCAGTAACCATCCCATATTCAAATTATTTAGTGGAAGCCAAGTATCACCATGTACTTTTATCAATTTTAAGCCAAAAACCAATTTTACCAACCCTTTTATTCCTAAATTACCCAATGTGAAGTAGCAGCTTGACAACATGGAGTAATGAATTTTCAGCCCAGAGCGTTCATTCCAATTACTTGTACACCCTTTAAATCTGACAAGACTCTGTATACAGCGCATTGTTAAACCCAATTTCTGGTAGCCTCCCACTCCCCGGCCCCACCTATAACACCATTCAAAAATATCTTTCCTTGCTCCTTCCAGTAAGCTACCTACCCGCCCCCCACCCAACCCTAGTACATCCCACCATCACTTCAAATCACACTTTGATACTACTTGGGAATAAACTTGTGAGATATGGGAGTGGAAAAAAACCAATCTTCCCCAGACTAGCTTTTATTTCTAGTATGGCTCCCACTGAATACTTGGGTAAGCTGCAAACCAAACTACCACCTTGATTCCCCTCTTACACTACCCCCCAACCAAGAGCCTGCTCCCACAACCACCACCACCACCC
>NW_022111312.1:14816039-14827830 GCF_000313985.2 Echinops telfairi
TTTCCGTCCGTTCCTGTCAGTCGGGAGCGACCGCCATTTTGCTCCGTCCGCCCCTCTAACCGCCACCCCGCTGTGGGCCAGGAGCGGTTAGAGGGAGCTGCCCTCCGCCCGCGGCGCGCAGCTCCGAAAGCCCCCGCTCCCCGCCCGCCCTCGCGGCCGGCTGGCCCTCCGGCCCCCAGGCCCGCGGAGGAGACCCCCTACTTACCGAGTTGCGATGGCAGCGCAGCGAACACAAAGCAGCACTCCACGAGCTCCGGCCACGACGGCTCTAACTGCGCCACACCCGGCACTTCCTTATATAGCCGTCGCAAACCGCCGCGCCGGAGAGATCCCTCCGCAGAAACGCCGAGAAGGGACTATTTCCCACCACACTCTCGGCGACCCACCGCGGAAACTAAACCCCCGAATTCACCCAAGCCAGTCATAAAATGTTCTCCTGTTGAGAATGAGTTTTTCGGGGTGGACCGGGTGGGCAGAGGACCGCTCTCTTGAGGGTGCTGGCGGAAGGATCAGCGCATTCGCTGCGCGATTCAACCACACGGGGTTGGCTCCTGGCGCCTGGGGTTGGGGGGCGGTGAGGAGCGGGTGCGGGGCGAGGGTGGCGAGAAAACCCGGCGTGGATGGCCTTGGGTGCCCGGAGCGGACGGACCTCCAGTTTTCCCGCAGCCCGGCCCCGACGCCCCCTCCCCTCCGCAGCTACCGTGCGACTGCAGTTCCTAACCAGTCAGAAATGGGGGCCCAGGGGCTTCAGAATCGGGGCGCCGTCTCCCTTCTAGCACGCCCTGCCGCCACCCAGAACCCAGTGGCTATCATGTAGGGTCCCATTTGAAATCGTGATGATGTTCTTGTTTCCCTGTGGCCTCCCCTCCCCCGTGCCCGTCGCATGGGCTGGGGTCCCCCCCCCCCGGGTCCCAGGTCGCCCCTTGCCCCCCAAGCCCGGGCCCCGACGAGGACAGAGGGGGGCGATGACTCAGCAAATCTCAGCGTCCACGCCCGACGCCGGCCGGGCGGGGGGCCAAGGCCGGAATCTGGGCCTGGGCTAGGCTTTGTCCCGGGCCAAGGGCAAAGTGGGCGACTTCAAAATCAAAAACCCAGAACAAAGGAGGCCGTTTTCCGTGGAGGGCGAAGGTGGCGTGCCCACATTGCATCAGGAAAGGAAAGAAAACACCTTTTAAAAGATAAATCATCTCTGCTGGAACCGAAAGCTGGCAGAAATAGACGTTTCTAGGCTGTTCCTTAGCCTTCCTGTTTATTCTTTGCAACCTTGGGTTTGTACAAAGTAGGTGCTCGGCTGTAAACAGGCGGTATCGACATCTTATTTCTGCTCTAGCTCGGGAATCAAACTGAGTGAAGGACTAGTATGTTAAAACATACAACACTAATCGAATCTCGGCCCTGTATATTTGTAGGGGGAGAGATTTAAATATCCCAAATAAGACATTTACTTAAACGGACAGATTCTACCTTCAGACATAAGAGGGGAAAGGATCACGTTTTCATTTTTGCCATCTCATCACATAAACTTACTTTTTACGTGTTTTAAGATATAAGCATGGTGAAAATTTAAAACCACTTTTTAAAGGTACATAATGAGATCCCCCTCAATTCTCTAGCCATGGTTCTATCTGGACCCTTCTAGAAATATCCCCTACATCTGTAAATTTGTGTATTTCCATTTCTAGCTTTAAAACCTTCAAGAAAAAAAGAGACAGCTGACAAGAATTTGCCCTTGGGAAAAGAATACATTTCCAGTTTTAAAGGTTGAGCATTATTTTTAAACATGACAAAAGGTGAATCAATAAAAAAATTAACAAAACATTTCCTATGGTAACACATGTGTTTACCAAAATGCTAAAAGGGCTAAATGCTGTTCAAAATGGATTTTTTTTTTCCAAAATGGATTTTAACCTCTGTGATTTTAAATATTTTTTTCTAAGAGAATGAAGTAATGTGTTTCTGGGAAATTGGCAATGACTATCCTAAAAAAGAATACAGCAAGTTTAAATAGAGACCTCAATGCTGTCCAAAACATATCTGTGAAGATAATCTCTCTCAACCTTTGGGGAAAGACATTTCAAAAGAACAAAAAGCTGAAGTTCTTTATAAAGTTTCCCCACCCCCAAAACATTTCAGGAAGTTTTTTAAAGAACCCAAAAAACAGGTTCTTTCTAAGGTGACCAGGACTGGTTTCAAAACAGATTTTATTTGCTTTGGTAGCTGCTCTGTTGCAAGTCTTGTGATTCCTGTTACATAAAGGCTGAGTCATGAGCTTTGTGACATCGTTTTCTTCATAGTCAAAAGGAAGGCAGAAAAACATGCCTGGTTTGGGTGGTAGGGAAGGGAGCAGAGGAGGAAGAAATGAGGAGGAGGAGGAAGAGAAGGAGGAGGAAGGGGCCAGGTTATCTCCAAACACAAAACAATTTCATTAGTTAGAGAACATACTTGTGGTTTCTAGCAGAAAAACAAAACAAAACAAAAGCCCGCTAAAATACCCCAACATGCCCTAACTTAAATTTCAACAGTGGGTTTTTGTAGAAGCAAACTGAGGTAAACATTCTCCCTGCCCCCAGGCACTAAAATAGGAGAGAAGGGGCTCAAGGAAAAACATAGTTCCCCTAAAAAGGTGGGGTTTGCTCCTGTAAAGAATAAACAGCCTTCCCGCTTCAGACCTGGGGGAGACACACTTGCCTGTTGCCCAAACCATTTAAGATCCAAAGGGCAGCATTCATGCACAGACGGCATGTCAGGGGAGGAGGGCTGGAAACAGACTAGGAGGAAGTGATACAGACAGTAGTCCATTTAGGGAATTGAAATATGTTTTGAAACTCAATGTGCACATATTACTGAATATGATCTCTATAACCTTCACCTTAAGCACAATAAAAAGAAAATAAGCAGTTGTTTGCCGCCATGGTGGAGCCAGTTCTGACTCAGACTTCCCCACAAGTATGCTTATGTTGAGCCTGTGGGTGCAGCCTTGTTGAAGGGCCCTCCTCTTTTCCACTGCCCTTCTGCTTTACCAGCTGGGACACCCTAGGGTGCGCTTCTCTCCTGTCCCATTAGATTGCTAGTCTGAATCGACCCCCAGCACTGGGCTTGGTGGCCAGCAGGGTAAGGTAGGGGTGGCTATCAACAGCTATTGGGATGAAGCTGAATATACTGCTAACCATCCTGAAACGGGCAGCCCCCTTCAGCAAATAATCATCCAGCCCCAGATGTGCCCAGACTGGCACGACATATCCTCCAAAAGGGTCTGCTGCTGTTACAACAGCTTTCCTACTGGCTGGGAAGGACTCCCAACGTGTGGCTGTCCCACTTGGACTCAGGAGTCAGGTGCAAAGTCACGCTCAGAAAAACCTGAACCCTCTGACCTAGAATACAATGTGCTGGAATGTGCGAGAAGCAGGATTAGTCATTGGATCTGTTTCTAGTTCGTTCCAGTCCCCGGTCCGTCCTTTGCAGGCGACCCAGAATAGATGGCTTCTGAGCTGGCACCAATGGGAAAGTGACAGATGCCCAGCAACAGGGCCGGATTGGCTGGCGGGCGTGAGCACGTGATGAGCTGAGCTCACAAAGGGCTGGGGGGGTGCTGGGGGGGTGTGGGTGGGGGTGAAGGTGAGGGTGAGGAGAGGTGGAGCCATTGGATGGGTGCCCGTTTTACTTTCTTATCCCCCCCACTCCCCTCCCCGCCCAAGGATTCAGGTCCCCTGAAGGTCACGTCGCGGTGTGGGACTAAGTTCAACAGCCTAAAAATGCCCGAAAAGACAGCAGCCAGCAAACACTTTCCCCACCAAGCGGGAGAGGGAAACCAGAGGGCTAGATGACAAACATTCGCCCTGCTTTGCCATCGGTTATATAACCACAAAAAGTTCTCAAGGGGATCTGCAGGTTGGAACACTCGCCAAAAAAGAGAGAGAAAGAAATAGCCCAAGCGATTTCTGCCTTTTTCTTGCTTAGGTGGGTCTATTTCAATCGGGTGGCAGACCACATGCGCTTTCAGTTAAAGAACCAATTTTTATCCCCCACCAGCCCAGCCTCTCAAGTTGGCCAAATAATAGTTCATAAACATCACGAAGTCATGTAACCTGTTTGGGCTTTTTAAAAAGTGTTAAATAAAATGTGTAAGTGGAAGTAATTTTTGTTCTCCGCCAAGAATGAGCTCTTCTAGAAAATTAGCTCAACTAACCCTTACTGTGTTTTCTCCATCAGTGAGCTATTAGAAATACTTTATGTCCGGAATACCAAGTCAAACAGGCATGTGATTACTTTCATGTTAGGCCTAATCACTTTAGACATACCCTCAAGGTTCTGTTCCTTAAAAACCTGGACTTTTCGGGAAAAACAACCTTCACCGAAGCTTGTTAGACACAATGTGTGTCTCTCCCTAAGCAGTGAGTCATTGCATTAATTTAGTTTCTTCATCGAAGAAAAAAAGAAAATGAGTTTCGATTCAAGAACCTTCCAGATATAAGCTTACGTGTTTTTATGATTCACACCAGACGGTCAAGTTTAAAATTAGACAACAGATGGGAAAGCAGGGAGTAGAAGGAGGAGGAGGAGGAGGAATTTGTTATTATTGCAAAGAACAGCTCCCCTAGGCTGGAGCAGGAGCTCTCCTTTCAATCAAAGTACATCTTTTAATTTTAGTCATGAACTAGCCCAGGTTGCAGAGAGGATGGTAAACAGTTTGCCCATCAGAGCCACTAATTCATCATTTTCTCCCACTGAAATGGCTGACAACACAAGGGAAGGGCAAAGGTTAGCAAAGAAGCTCAACCTTTGAAATGGCTTCCATGTGGCCAGAAATGAGTCAGCTGAACTTTTCCTGTAGAGACATAGTGCCAGGAAACGCTTGGTAAACTCCCAAAATAATCATGCCTTCATCTTTACAGTGGCTTCAGACATCCGACTACATTTTTGTCTGTGTGCTTGCTAACTTCTCCACTTTGTTCCAGCAAAAGTACATTTAGTACTTAATCATATCCGTGGTGTTTAAGGTTGAGCTTCTGATGGACTATAGACAGTAAGAAATTACAATTCAGTGTCACAGGTGTTGGTGAATTATTGGATGGAAATCTAATTTGCTCAGTAAAGTTTCATTCTCACAATTAAAAAAAATCATTGTATTGGGGGCTCTTCCAGCTCTTATAACAATCCATACATCAATTGTAGCAATTACATTTGTAATATATGTTCCCATCATCATTTTCTTTCTTTTTTTAATCCTTTTATTGGGGCCTGGTACAACTCTTATCATAATCCATACATCCATACATCATGTAAAGCACATTTGTTGGCCTGATCATTCTCAAAAAATTTGCTTTCTGCTTGAGCCCTTGGTATCAGCTCATTTTTCCCCTCCTTCCCAGCCTCCCCTCCTTCATGAGCCCTTGATAATTTATAAATTATGATTATTTTGTCATATCTTACACTGTACGACATCTCCCTTCACCCACTTTTCTGTTGTCCATGACCCAGGGAGGGGATTATATGTAGATCCTTGTAATCAGTTCCCCCTTTCTACCTCACCTTCCCTCCACCCTCCCACTATCGCCACTCTCAGAGGTCCCAAAAGGATCCTCTGTCCTGGATTCCCTGTGTTTCCAGTTCCTATCTTTACCAGTGTACATCCTCTGGTCTAGCTGGATTTGTAAGGTAGAATTGGGATCATGATAGTGGGGGGGAGGAAGCACTTAAGAACTACAGGAAAGTTGTATGTTTCATCATTGCTACCCTGCACCCTGTCTGGCTTGTGTCCTCCCGGAGACCTTCTGTAAGGGGATGTCCAGTTGTCTAGAGATGGGCTTTGGGTCCCCACTCCATACTGCCTCTCATTCTCAATGATCAAATCACAAATTTTTAAAGTAGAAAAAAATAAGAGAAGTTAGTCACTATGTAAACAAAAAAACATTAGGCCATCAATTTTAGACAAACCTTATATCCCTCATCCGCTCAGTCATAAAGCATACAAGGGAAAGTGAGAGGAGAGTCCTGTTGCAGGGTCTACATGGACACAAAAGGTGGTAAAGGAAGCACACATAGTGGTTGGCAGAATAGATGACCGGGGCCCATTACGAAGAAAACATTCCAGCGTATCAAACAACTTCATCAAAAGAGGGAAACAAGAGCCCACAGCCTGGGGAAAAGTCTTTAGCAATGACACAACGGACCAATTGTTAAAATTTATAGGATGCCGTAACACCTCAAAAAAAAATCCAATTAAAAGATGGGCAAAGGACATGAATAGCCAATTCACAAAGGCTGACATTTGAATGGCTAACAAACACATGAGGAAATGCTCATGATCATTAGCCATCTGGGAGCTGCAGATCAAAACAACGACATTACCTCACACCCACAACCATAGCCCAATTTAAACCATAGAACAACAAATGCTGGAGAAGGTGTGGAGAGAGGTGAACTCTCATATACTGTTGGTAGCTTGAAAATACGTACAATCACATGGACAGCGATCTGGCTGTACCTCAAACAACTGAGAAAAGAAATAGAAGACCCAGCGATCCCTTTACTGGGCATCTACCCCAGAGAACTAAGAGACCGAATGCGAAAAGACAGATGCTCTCCGGTGTTTATTGCAGCACGGTTCAACACAACAAGAAGCTGGAACCAGTCCAAATGCCCCTCAGAAGAAGACTGGTTTGAAAACTCTGGTACAGACACACAATGGAACATTGTGCATCCCTAAACTCCAGCGTGAGGAAACCATGGAACCCCTCATCTCGTGGGTGGACCTGGAAACCGCTGTGCTGGGGGCAGGCAGTCAATGCTAAAAGGACAAATATCGTGTGAGTCCATTACTCTAAGGACAGACTGTCAGCGTAAACACCACGAAGAGGGCAGGCTTCTGCATTCAGACCTTGTCATCTAATCCTGCCTCCCACACCACGTGCTAGAGAGCCTGCCTAGTGTCCGTGAACCATAGAGCACCCCTTTGATACGTACATCTTAAAAACCACTTCAAGAGAAGAGACCTCACCTCAGCTTTTCAAGATGGGGGGACAGGGAGAAGATCATTCAGTTCCTGCCATACAGCATGGTGCTAAGGTCACCCCAAATCAACAGATCACTCCTGCAAGAGTGGTAAGATAACCTCACTGGAAACTCAAGTCAAGATGGGGGGAGGGAGGCCTGTATGTCTTGGAGAAGGCCATTACATTATTGGTTTTTTGTTTTGTCTTTTTCATTACATTATTGCTGATGGGTAAACCGGGAGGAGCAACGTCCCATCCGCAAAAAATGCTTAACAGTATTTATATAAAACCCAAGAGGAGAATACACCCTGTACTATGTTCCTAATTGGACATTTTTGACCCAGTTTCTACCCAGCCCTTGGTGACCCAGGCTCTGTGGGACTTTAGACTCTGCTCTTTTTAGCTGCTCAGCTTCCTTCACAGGCCACACCAGAAGGATTTAATGGGAACCCTCCCTAAGTGCACTGGCTTAACTCTGACTCACCTGTAGCAGATTTATGGGACTGACATAGTTCCTTGTACTGGAGGCTGAAAAACCCTAGTGTGAGAAGAAGCACATGGCTGACATTCCAAGGTTATGGCCATGGCGGCCACTGAGTGTGCCCATGCTGTGAGGGTGCCCCAAAATGGTGGCCTGGGACATATTTACTATTGTAATACCCTCCTTGCTTTCTGATGGCATGTATTAATCCTGGAGGCATGATCCCGCCTGTTAAGTATGAATGAGTATTACTGAAAGCTTTGTTCTACCACCAACTCCCATTTCTTTGTGTAAATGGGGTCTAGTTACTGAAGAGTTTAACCTGCATAACTCAACAATTCGTGTATCGCAGTCCGAAGCCAGCCTATCATTGTATAATTTCCTTGTATCAACAATGTTATAAATTCTATACGAGTGGCTAAATGAATGACACTATCGATAGAATTAACTTATGGTCCGGGTGGATGATTTATAAAGTTCCCTATTATAAAATGATAATGAGGGAGACGTCGGACAGGGCAAGATATGACAAAATACCAATTTATAAACTATCAAGGGCTCATGAGGGAGGGGGGAGCGGGGAGGGAGGGGAAAAATGAGGACCTAATGTCAGGGGTTTAAGTGGAGAGAAAATGTTTTGAGAATGATGTACAAATGCGCTTTACACAATTGATGTGTGTATGGATTGCGATAACAGTTGTATGAGCCCCTAATAAAATGTTTTTAAAAAAATGATAATGAATGATGTCTCTAAAATTCACACTTAATTCTAGTCCTACTCTAAGACCAATTTGTTCTAATGACAGAGCCCTGCCCATGCTCGCCCTCCTGCCGTGATCCCTGAAGACAGGGTGCCGCAGCACAGCTTAGTGAGAAGTCAGGTGGTGCCTGGCCATCTGAAGAGGAAAAGATCGACCGGGCACTGCACAGATCGTCTTCAACCAAGCAGCCATCTAATGGAGGCGTCAACTAAGTCCACACCACACGGGAGAAGTACACCAGCCTGTGTAATTGTAAATAATAAAACCCAAACCCAAAGGATGGAATAGCATCAGAGCTTAAACTGTGAACACCTGGTTTGCAGAAGGCTATAGATGGCAGTAGGAGTCCAAAGATCCGTCTGCAGGGTCCACACATGGATTGAGTTTCCTGTGGATTCTCTCTGACCACAGTGGAGGGATGTGAATGGCTTTGCTATGAGACAGAGAGCATTGTAAAGTTGCTTACGGCAGACGTAGTTAGCTTAAAATGTAATACCCTATCCTCTGAGCTCCCTTCGGACCCATTGAAAGTTGTTTGATTTTAAAAATATTTCCTGCTTCATCTTTGATTGAGGCTTTTCTGGGCTGCGTCAAGTCATTGTTGGGTTTTTGTTTGTTTGTTTTGTCTGAACGTGCTTTGTTTCATATGATAGCGCAGGAAATCCAAGACAGATCTCTGGAAACTGTAACTGCGTAAGGGAGGGTGGGGGAATGGGGAGCTGACAATAACGAGCATGAGAAGAAAACATTCTGAGATGGTGGTTGCACAGATCGGATTGTGATTGAATGATTAAACAATTAAATGGTATGATAGGTGAAGTGTATGTCAATAAAACTATTTTTAAAATAAAAGGAAAAAATTTTAAAATAAAAAACAGTGGAGATGCCGGGGATCGAACCCGGGGCCTCATACATGCAAAGCATGCGCTCTACCACTGAGCTACATCCCCCACACATGCCAACCAGGGGACAGAAAATCTCTGCTATACAGAATTATTGAGGTTTTTTTTCCCTTTTTCTTTGAATTAAGATATTGTATATTTAAATAAACGCTGTTATTGTTGTTAGTTGCTGTTAAGTCACAGCAAAACAAATGATCTCACATTTCCCACATTCCTGGTTTCTCTGGCTGAGGCTCTCTGCTCCTGTAGAGAACGACAGCACTGGAAAGAAATCCTGTGTAGGGTCCAGGTGAGCCAGAACGGACTCGATGGTGGTAGATCTTTATCCTACAGATGCTCCCTTTAAAACCACCAAACTATCAATTGCTGGTAGCCATTTCCCCCAAATAAATGCATACATATGCGCAAAGTAAAAAGAACCAGACGCTATGTAAATCTACAGAGAAAGTAACTCAATATTGCTGCAGGGCTATGGCAGGGAGGTGTGGGGAAATGGGAGACTAACAACGGAGCACAAATGAAGAAAGAGTTCTGAAATTGATTGTGGGGGTGATTGCACAACTCTTTAATACAGTCAAACGATCGCCTTGTATGGTATGTGAATTATATGTCAATCACATTGTTTAAAACTCACTGACGGGTGCCAGCCCATGGCCGCCCTGTATATAGGACAAGGTAGAACTTCCCCCATGGGTTTCTGAGACGATAACTCTTTACAGAAGTAGAAAGTCTTGTCTTTCTTCGTTTGTAAATCCTGATGGGAGCAGAGAACCTCACCTGTCTCCTGGGTCTCCAGAACAGGGAGGGGTATGTTCACAAAGCTTCTTTTGAATGCCATAATACAGAGAGAATCATCCCTCTAAATGTCAGCCGTGCCACCCCCAATCCTAGCACGTCTTACATTCAGAGGAAGGGGGTCTCTGCAGTACTGCCTTCAAAAGAATCTTTGTGAACTAGCATCTTACGGAGACGCGAGAGAAAGATGCGGCTATCTGCTCCCAGGAAGATTTATATTTCCGGAAACCCAAAGCAGCAATTCTATTATGTCTCTTATGGGGTCACCATGAGTCAGAATCGGCTCCGTGGGCGTAGCCCCCCAGCCGAGCTTGTGAAGCATACCAGGGAAGAGAAGGCGCCAGGGTTAGCACCCTGCAGTCATCCCGGGCTGTTGAGTGGTGTAGAAGGGGTTAGAGACCTGAAGAGAGCAGCACACACCTGGGCTCCAGGCTCCCTGACAGCGAGTACAAGGCAGCAGGGATCTCATTGTGGCCGAACCTTCTGGGCCTGTTTCCTCATCTCTTAAAGGGACTCAAGGTCCTTGTGAGGACGTCAGGAAGTCACACATAAAACATTTAGAACAGGGCATGTGCTCAGTTATGTGAATTATTCCCATTACAAATGTGCTTCTTACTGGGTGGCACAGAATTTAAGTGCTGGGCTGCTAAGCAAAGAACATTGGCAGCTCAATCCCACCAACCACTCCCCGGGGGAGAGATGTGGCAGTGGGCTTCCACAAAGATTACAGTCTTAAAAAGCCTTGGGGGGTAAATCTACCCTGTTCTCATGAGGTCCTAGGAACCAGAGCCTACTTGAAAGCATCGCACAGCCAGAGTCAGAACCGATGGGATTTTCCGTTGTCTTGGTGAAGGGGTGCCTCTGTTCACATTCCCCCTGGAGTCCACTGATACTTTACTGACCCTGAGTGGTGAGAGACAGGACAGAAATGACGTGTGGTGCCGAACGCGGCCCTGTGGAAGCCACCCTCTGTCCTTACTCCTCCCTGGGAAGTGGGAGGCCATGTGAGAAGGATTCCCCCCACAACCCCTTAGCAAAACAGAAACATGGTACCACAAGCGGTGACATTTTAGTTATGGCTTGTGAGCAAGTCAAGGGCTGGTTCGGCACAGCTCTCTGCTCCCTCTGTTGCCCACCGGCACCGCAGCCAGCTCCAAATGAATCAGATGATGCTGCACCCAGAACTCTGCCGGTGGAACCCTCCCTCCTGACCCCTCCTTCTCCCCTCTCCAGGGTTCCTTCCCTCTTGAGAGCTCTGCCCTTGGACACTGTTCTCTGCTCGGACACTGTTCTCATCGACAAGGCGTTGGCATACATGTCACCTCTTTGGAAAGACCTTACTTACTGGTTGCCTCTCAAAAGTGGCCTGCGAATCCCACTCATTCTCTCCAACCCTCGGCGGTTGGTTTTCTTTATAGCATTCCTCACAGGGCCCTTTCCCCTGCTATCTTCCCAGTGCCTAGAACAGTGCCTGACCCATCATAAACCCAGACCCGCTGCCAGGGCATCACTGCTACTCACAGTCAGAACAGAACTGCTTCCCCCCCACTTCCCCCGCTATCCCCCACTCCCCTGCCCTCGGGTTTTCCAAGGCTGTGAGGTCTTTAAAGGAGCCACCTGGCTGGTGAATTTGAACTACTCACCTTTGGGTTAGCAGCCAAGCACTGTAACTGCTAGGATTTGGTAAAACGGATACTTGGAACAGGCTGAGAGCTTCAAAGAGTTTGTGGAAAAGTTCTATTCCTTTTTAAGTTCCATTTGTGCCCCCTCGCCACCCCCTCCAAACATTTGAAGCCCCTTTGTATTTGTGGGTTGAATGATGTGTGTGTGTGTGTGTGTGTGTGTGTGTGTGTGTGTGTG
>NW_022111312.1:14828872-14830116 GCF_000313985.2 Echinops telfairi
GAGACCCCTCTGCAAGGGGATCTCCAGTGGCCTACAAATGGGCTTTGGGTCTCCACTCTGTAATTCTTCTAAGCAAAAGTAACTGAATGCTATAAAACTTAATGAGAATTGTACTTTAAAAAAAAAAGAAGGAGGGAGAAAGGGGGAACAGATGACAAGGTCTACATATGGCCTCCTCCTTGGGGGATGGACAGCAAAGAAGTGGGTGAGAGAGATGTCGGATAGTGTAAGATATGATAAAATAATAATATTTATAAATTACCAAGGGTTCAGGGGGGGAACGGGGAGGGAGGGGGTAAAATGAGCTGACACCAAGGGCTCAAGTGGAAAGCGGGAGTTGTGAGAACGATGAAGTCAACATATGTACTAATGTGCTGGACACAAATGACGAAATGACGTATGTACGAATTGTGATGAGTTGTATGAGTCCCTAATAAAATTGATTATTTAATTAAAAAAAAAAAAAAAGAGAAAGGCAAAAAAGAACGCTTTGGGAAAAAGAAAATGTTCACGGCCTCCCCGTCGGGGAATCGAACCCCGGTCTCCCGCGTGACAGGCGGGGATACTCACCACTATACTAACGAGGACTGGCGTTGTTAGTCACCCTGCAAGCGAGTCCTTCAAGGAAGATAGGCGTTCCCTAGCACGGTGACCCGCCCTCTAGTTCTTTTACAAAAAATGAAAACTCTGATTTTAAGGAAAGGAGGTTTCCTGCTCGGTCCTTGATGTAATCGCGAAAGTTTAAAGAACAGAAACTAATAATTACAGAGCAAACATTAATGATCAATTTCTAGCACATCTATCTGCACTTGCAGGCATGTAAGGGGAGACAGATAAGGCATTCTACTCCCTTAAAGTTAGTCACGGGAACGCATAGGGGCATGTTTACTCGGCCCCATAGGGTCGCTGTGCGTAGGCATCGACGCAGTGGAAGTGCGTTTGAGTTTTGGACAACGCAAATGCATGGATACAAGTATATATGAGCATAGCTAGGCATTTACGAAATACAATGGATGCAACCTGGCCAAACTTGTCCTTGCTAAAGATCCCTCCCAAAGGGAGTTTCCATACCCTTTGAAGTTTATTTAAATGCAGTGAAATCCCTATTTATTGCAGAGTTAGCTTCACACGTCACGCACTGCTACCGAGTGGATGCCGGTCTAGAGCTGCTGCCCTGTGGGTTGCCGAGACGTAACTCTTGTAAGGGAGTCTAAAGCCCCGTCTTTCTTCCAGCTTCATGTATA
>NW_022111312.1:14832502-14832945 GCF_000313985.2 Echinops telfairi
AAGTCCCTGGAAACACGCCTTGTTCACGAAACTCGGGCAGAGCGAAAACCTGACTTCCTGTATTACTACTCACGAGACGCCGCTAGGCCGAGGGGATGTAGCTCAGTGGTAGAGCGCATGCTTTGCATGTATGAGGCCCCGGGTTCAATCCCCGGCATCTCCACTCCCTTGTTTTCTGTCCACCCCTCCTGCCTCCTTTTCAATTTGAGTCGCCAGGAAGACGAAGAAAAGGGAGTCTGAGACCCCCCAGTGAGCCAGCTAGTGCCAAGGCTGAGGGATAACGGAGGGACATAGCTAACAAAACCTTCCGTTCTCAATGACAAATGCCCAGGGTCTTGCCTGCAGGTCTGCATCCGGTTGGGTTGGTGTTTGGGCCCCTGAATCTCTATTTCTAAAACAAACACACCTACTTATGCTTATCAGGCCGGCCAACTGATTTCCAA
>NW_022111312.1:14837517-14853017 GCF_000313985.2 Echinops telfairi
CTCTCCCTCCGCCCCACTATCATGATCCCAGTTCTACCTTACAAATCTGGCCAGACCAGAGGATGTACACTGGTGCAGACAGGAACTGGAAACACGGGAACCCAGGACAGATGAACCCCTCAGGACCAGTAGTGAGAGTGGCGATACAGGGAGGGTGGAGGGAAGGTGGGGGAGAAACGGGGAACCAATCATAAGGATCTACATTTAACCCCCTCCCTGGGGGATGGATAACAGAAAAGTGGGTGAAGAGAGACATCAGACAGTATAAGATATGACAAAATAATAATTTATTAATTATCAAGGGTTCAGGAGGGAGGGAGGGGAGAAATGAGCTGATACCAAGGGCTCAAGTAGAAAGCAAATGTTTTGAGGATGAGGGAAGAAAACGTACAAATGTGCTTGACACAATGGATGGATGTATGGATTGTGATCAGAGTTGTAGGAGCCCCCCAATAAAATGACAACAGCAACAAAGACCACATATTATATTAACTCTTTATTTGAAATATCCACAGCAGGCAAATCCAGAGAGAACGTCTCTAGTTTCCTGGGGCTGGGGCGGAGGGCATGGGGGGTGACTACTAAGGGACGGTGGGTTTTCTCTTGGGGAATGACATCGTGTCTTTGAGGTTTGTGCCACTCTGGACGCTTAAAGCCATTGATGAATCGTACCGCACATTTACTACATCCCAATGAAAAAACACAAGAAGTTTTAAAACATGTCCCCTGATCCACTTTTTTCTTTTGCTCTGGCCAGCGAGGCAATTGGGCTGCTTATCAGAAGGTCCAAGGTTCAAACCCACCAGCCACTCTGAAAGGTGGGATGTCAATGCTTACTGCTTCGGCAACTCAACCCTGATTTGCAAGTTCCCTGTGAACTGGAGTCTACTGGACGGCAGTGGGGTTGGTTTTGGTTTGGGCTGGCGGCTGAGTGAATGGGAAAGGAAGGGCAGGAAGTCAGTCAGAAGGCTGCTGGGGTACCTGAGAAAACTGACGGTGCTTGAGACAATGTCTTCCACGTAGCACAGTGGCTCTCAACCTGTGGGTCGTGACCCCTTTGGGGACTGGGGGTCGCCTAAGACCATCGGAAAACATGTATTTCTGATGGTCTTAGAAACCGAGACATTGCTCCTCCTCTGTCTCCAGGAGGGTCTTGCCCACATAATGACATCCTTGTGCCAACCCCATCACATACACCCTGTACCAATACAAGTGTGTGACAGGGTTGGTGCCATAATGTGCTTATGCAGAACAGTCACGTGTAGAGAGCAGCCACTGTGTAGAAAACAGCAGTAGTGGAGGTAAAAGACACTTCAAGAATTATTAATAATGTTCAATTTGTAATAATGAAAATACATCCTGAATATCAGATATTTACATGATGATTCATAACAGTAGCAAAATTACAGTTATACAGTAACAACATGTTAGCAAGGAACAATGAAAGCTTTCCTTAATCACTGTGTGGGTCCAGCAGGATGGGCCAGCAGGCTGCCGTGGGCCTTAGCCCGGCCTTGGAAGGGAGAAGGGTGTGGCGTAAGGGAGGGGGCTTGAGGGTGGGGTGGGGGGCTGGGCTGGAGGAGCACTGGCTGTCGGGGGGCCAGAGAGAAAGTCCAGTGGGAGTGGCAGTGGCAGTGGGAGAGGAGAGGCGAGGGGAGCAGACAGACTAGCTGAGGTCCGGGAAATGGGCGTGTGCCCACATGGGTCATTCTTGCCCCGAGTCTGCGAGGATACGGTCCAAGTGGAAGGAAGGGGGCATTTCACGCCTTTCTTCACCAGGGCTCCCCGAGAGCTGCTGGAACCACCCTGTCCACCAGGAACCCCAGAGCGTGCCGGGATCACCCTCGGCAGGCGCTGTGCTCTGGGTGGGACAGCCCAGTCCTCATCAGGGACCTCCCCTCTTATCCCTCCTCCTCCACTGGGGACCCACTCTGCCCCCAGGGAAGGCAGGCCGGCCAACAGGGCAGCTGTCGGGCGAGGTGCCAGCCCACGGCCTGACCTCCATGGGCCAATGGCAGAGGCACGGGAAAAGTCATCACAGAGCTGTCCACGTGCCTGAGGCCAGTGCCAGGCCCTGGGGCAATCCCCACCCCCACTGTGGGGACAGTGACTCCCCCTCCAAGGAGATGCTCTGAGCGCCTCCTCTGCACAGAGGATGGGCGTCAGCCCCTCCAGGCTGCCACTCCGAGCTGTGTGACATGTGTGGTCCGAGAACGAGCCCGTGAGCGGACACCAGCCGTCTCTTAAACAGCAGCTCCAACAAGGCTGCCACCAGGACAGGACAGGACGCTCAGCCCAGGGCGGCCTGCGATGAACGCGAGTCTCCGGGGCTCCTGACCTACCTCTGGAAGCAGGCTGGAGGGCTGGGTGACAGTCACGGCGGACACTGGTGTCCAGATCGGTCCTCAGTCTGAGGTCAGGGGTCAGAGGTGGGGGGGCCAGGCTTTCTCTATGTCGGGGTGCATGGCCTGTGGGAGCCACTCGCAGTATTCCGCCAGCAGGTCTGCAGGGCCAGGAGAAGCAGCGCGTCAGCGGCATGGCGGCCATCTGAACTCAGGGGGGACCCAGGGGAGAGGCTCGCCGCTACCACGGCCCACAAGCCCCTCCCACCAACCCTGGCTCCCTGCCAGGCCACAGGACCCCACCCCAGCCCTGGGGCTCAGGCCATGTTGGGCCTCAACGCACAGCGGGGGTTTTTCTTCCAAGCGGCCAGCAGGGCATCTCGGCAGTCTGCTTTCTCGGAGACCAGAGCTTTCAGGAGGCTCTCTGTGCGGGGCTGCAGCCTGCCAGAGGAACGGGGTGTAGGCAGTTGGGCGGAGGTGAAACCCACCAGGTATGGCAGGGCACGTGGGGTGGGGCTGTCTAGACCTTACTCCCGCCCAGCCCCTGCCTCCGTGTGTGTGCTGGCTGCTGCAGTAAAATGTCCTTCCTCCTTCAGCTTCCAGTGAGACCCACGCCCGGCTTCCCTCTCCCTCCTGCAGGTGAGCTGGTCTGCGTGTCCCAGGGGCCCTTCCCATGGCTCTAAGGTGTGTGTGGAGGCCACGGCCTATGCGGCATGTATACGGCCCACCACCCTGTGGGGTCCCACTACGACCACTGCTTTGCCAGACCCCACGGGGCACAGGAGGCCTGCCACCCAAGGGAAGCACAGGGCCCCGTGGCACCCCAAGGGGTGGCTGGTGGGCTCCAACTGCTGACAGGGCAATTGGCAGCCCAGCAAGGCACTCATCGTGCCCAGAGGCTTCCCTGGTGGGTTGGGTTGTGTTCAGAGCACGCGGCTGTACCTGGCCCACGTCTTCAGCATCGTGCTAGGGCTGGACAGCAGACAGCTCTGGTACGAGGCCAGCTTGTGGAAGACCTAGAGAGAGGCCGTGGGAAGGGGTGAGAGACCGCTCTCCCTCCTCCCACAGACCCTGAGAAAAGAAAACAGCCGGGGTGGGGGATGCAGGGGTGGGGTGGAGGGGGCTGAGAGACACCAGGCCACCTACCTGTCCTTCCAGGAGAAACCGGGCAAAGTGTTTGTACCGGTCGATGCCCTCGGGGAAGTCCACCTGGACTTCAGGGAGTGGCCAGCTGACCCGATCTAGAGGGTGGGAGCCAGTGAGCCTGGGCCGGGAAGGCCTCCCCGCCCCGGCCTGTCATAGGGTGGAGACGTGGGTAATGATTGGGACAGGCGTGGGCAATGTCCCCTGGGACCCACTCACAGAACACGCTGGCCCGGTGACACAGCACCCGCCCGGCCTCAGGGCAGTAGGTGGGGGGCGGCTCCTCAGCCGGTGGGCCGAACTGGCAGTAGGGAGGCAGCAGCGTGGGCACCCATTGCACCTCCACCGCCGAAACACCTGGGGAGCGGAGGGGATCAGTCAAGCTGATGGGGCTCCTGGGCTCCCTCCCGGGGAGCGAGGCGGCAGCCCTGCCTCCTACCTTTCATGTACATCTTTGTGGTTTCCACGATCTCCTGGTAGACCACAAACTCGGGGAGCTCCCTGAAGAGGACGGATCCGGGGTGGATGAAGACGGGGTCTTCCAGGAGAGGAGTCTGAGAGGGAAGACAGCGAGCCAGAGTGAGGGTCTGGGAGGCACCCTCCTCACCAGCTGCCTCCATGTGTTGGGCAACTGAGCGCTGGCGGCTGACACGCTGAGAGCAGGCCACCGGTGAGGCCGGACAGGCACTGCGAGAGCTACACCGCCATGCAAGGGCCACGCAGGTGACAGGACGGAGGCTCGGTCCCTGCTGCTTTGGGACATGACAGCAGCCCCCCACAGGCGGCTACTCCTCCCGGGACAGGCAGGTCCACAGGCACAGAGGCACCACGGCTGGCGTCTGGGGCAGGGGAGGGAGGGGACAGGGACTGCTCGTGAGTGGGCGTGGGTCAACACGTCCTAGAACCGTGGGGATGGTCGCCTGCCACTGAACCGTGGGCTGTGTAGCGTACATGGCCTCTGCGCCCTGTCAGAAAGGTGCCTGGCCTGGTCAAGCAGCAGGGGACAGGGTGGGCAGGCGGGCCTTAGGTGTAGGGACAGACACACTCCTTATCCCCCCACCCAGGAACCTTTGTTCCCCACTGTCTTCCAACGGATTCTAGCTCACAGCAGCCCGTGCGGCAGAGAACGGCCCGTGGGGCTTCTGAGGCAGTAAATCTCCACGGGAGTGGATGGCCTCCTCTTCAAGAAGAGCAGAGGGGTTGACAGCTGCCAGCCTCCTGGTTAGCAGCCGGGCACTTCAACTGCTGCCCAGGCAGGGGCTCCTCCACCCTGGGACTTTCCCAGGGGGATACAAGGCTTAGGACATGCCTGCCGAGGGCCCAGGCTGACAGGACAGCAGGAGGGGGTGGGGGAAAGCACCCAGGCTCAGCGGCTGCCCCGGCCAGCGAGCTCACCTTATAGGCGTTCCTCCACTTGTCCTCCAGCAGCTCCTCGCTCTGGACCCTGCGGGCCAGGTGGTCGCCCAGGCCGGCCGTGACAATCTGGCGCAGGTAGGTCACCTGAGTCTCAGAGGGCGGCTGCATCTTGGGGTCCACGAACAGGCCAGCCTCGGGGCACACGGCGTTGACTGGGGGAGGGCAGCCGGGAGTGAGACTGGGGCAGTGTCCACCGCACAGCCTGGGGAGATCCTGGGAGCGGACGAAGCAGCCCCTGAGGGGCCCTTGGCTCTAGATTTTACAAAAGCAGCTCACCAGGGCAAACCACCTGACGGCATGACCCCACCTCCCTCCTCACCTCCCACCCCCGATGGGCTTCAAGGCATGGGAACCCGTGGGGCAGGCTAGAACTGGCCTGCAGGGCTTCCGAGGCTGGACACCGGTACAGAGTAGAAAGAAGACTCCTCCCTCCGATGGAGCAGGGGGTGGGTTTCACTCAACAGGCGGCCCTCGGATGAGCCGGTGGTGTTTGGACCACCAGGGCACTGAACCCATCCCAGACCAGGGACCGACAGAGAGCCTGGACCTCAAGCCTGCCTGCAACTCCAATGTGCCCTTGGGTGTCTGTGTGGCTGAGCCCCGAGGGCCCCTGGGTCTCACCAGGACTCGGCCTCTGCTGGGGGGATGGGGGCTTGGGGGTGGGAGGTGGGTAGAGGGTGGCTGCTGCTTTGAGGAAGATGACAAAGAGCCAGGGCAGGAGTGGGACCCGGGAGACGCGAGGGCAGAAACGGACTGCTGGCATTGTTCTGAGGCACGCTGGGCAAGGCCCACTGTCTCCCCTCCAGAGCCCGGGCTCAGGTGCACGAGCGCACATAGGACACGACTGGGAAGCCAGCCGGCGCAGAGCAGGGACCTCGGCTCCGCCACCTGCTCGAAGTGTCCAACCTCATCCATCACGGACAAGCTGAGGGCGGGGCTGCCTATCCAGGGGCTCTACTCGGACCAAGCAGGGGTCCTGGCCCAGGGTCCAGGGCCAGAGGGCCACAGGAGCGCCTACCTGCAGAGGTCAGCTGGCCCCGCAGACGCCGGATCTCCAGCATGGCCTTGTACCGGAGCCCATTGGCTTCGCAGAACTGGGCCGAGCCACCAGCGAACTCCCAGGCTCCCACTGCACCTGTGGGGGTGAGGGGTGCTGGCTTACAGATCTGCTCTAGGCCCACTCCCTCACCTCTCTGGGCCAGACTGGCCCTCCACGCCCCCTCATCTTTCCACCAGCTTGCAATACCTCCCGAACCCCCTCTCCCAAATCCAGCTCCTTGGGCTACCTCCACTCATCCCCTCTGCCCGGCCACCTCACCGCCCACCTCCACTCATCCCCTCTGCCCGGCCACCTCACCGCCCACCTCCACTCATCCCCTGCACACTCCACACCGCTTCCCTCCATACACCCAGTCCGATGTCTGCCTCACCCCTCCACCCGTCCTCCCCACCCCCAGCTCTACTACCCGGCTGCCAACATACCCAGAAGCACCATGAGGTCTCCAAGCAGCAGGGAGGCGCCCCGCCCCGCCCAGGCCCTCTTCACGTGGGCCACGCGGGCCCGCTTCGTCTTCAACGTGGCTAGCTCTTCATCACTGGCAGCCGGTCTGCATGTACACACATACACACCACAGGCTACCGACTGCCCAGCCGGCCATGCTCGGCCCACCAAGGCAGGTCCCAGAGAGGCATGGAGTCCCGGACCAGCACGAGGATTCTCAAGCCCCGCTCTAAGTTCACCACTGGCAGGATGAGAAGGGCCGGCACCAGGGCAGCCTCACCTATCTCTCAGGTAGAGCCCCGCCCCACCCCACGCCCTCTCTTTCAGGGCGCTGAGCCATTTATGACACACCAGGGACCCCTGGTGTGCAGAGATCGCCCTCAGCAATGCAGGCAAAGGGCACGGGCGCACCCCATTAGGAAGCGAGGAAACGCTCGCTCCCCTATTGAGGAAGGGGCGCTGCTGTCCTGTGAGGCAAGGCCCGAGTTGTTGATCCTGCCCTCTCAGCCTCGGGCCCCCTTGCACACACACACACACACACACACACACACACACACACACACACGCACAATGAGTGGATGCTCCTGCAGCCTGGTCACTATGAAGCACAGTGGTTACTGCAAGGTCGGCAGTTTGAAACCACCAACTGCTCCGTGGGGGAAAGACGAGGCTGTCTACTCCCGTAGAGAGCTGCGGTCTCGGAAACCTGCAGGGGCAGTGCCACCCTGCCCTGTAGGGCTGCTGGGAGTCGGCCTCTGCTCGGTGGCAGTGAGGGGTTTCCATGTCTAATAGTGCAGCTTTGGCCACTACATGCCCTTCTTCTGAAACCAGCTACTCTCTGGCTGCCAGACACCCTCAGGGCCCGAGTGAACACCCACAGTCAGTCAGGAGAGAAGGTGAGCGCTGGTTCCCACCCCAGGGAAGGGCTCAGAGATAAAGGGGGGCTGGAGCATGGCCCCGGGCTTCATGAGCTCGGCCCCCGGCTCGCACCTGTCCAGCTCTTCGAAGAGCTCGCGCACGGTCATGGCGGCCACGATGGTGATGGTGTAGGGCAGACAGCCATGCTGGCGGCTCAGGGACAGCATCTTGGCGAAGCGAGGTGCCACGGGGAACGTGGCCATGGTCCTGCCCAGCGGGGAGATGGGGCAGCTCACCCGGGACCTCTGCAGCTGCCGCACCCTGGAGGGTGAGGGCGTGTGTGGGTCAGGGGCCTGCTGAAGGCTCTGGAATGGGTGCCCCATGCAGCCCGTCCTACCTCTCTGACTTCTGGGGCGCCTCCAGGGCCCCCAGTGCAATCAGCAGCTCCTCGGCGGCGATGAGGGCCTCCACGGAGGGCGGGGTCGGGAACGGGAAGTTGATGACCTGGGGACACAGGAGGCGGAATGAAGTCTGTCAGGCACAGTGCCAGCCGGGTTCCCCCATCCCAGTGGGAGGCCCGGCGGAGCAAGGCCGGATCATGCGGATCCTCAGGGCTCCAAAAGGGGTCGGCACATTGTACTCAAGAGCAGAGGGGCCTCATGGGTACAGAGAGACCCTTGCCTGTTGGCCTCCGTTTCCTGTCACATGGGGACTGGACGGTGGACACGACAGTGACCCTTCCCTAGGTTGTGAGGGCTGTGGCAGGCAGAGGCAGGCAGGAGAACCCCACTGTGGTCCCCAGGACACTGATAGTGACCTTTGGTGGGCACACGCTCCATGTTTCCGGAGACTGCTCACGGGGGAGAGGGAGAGACGAGGGAGGCCGCTGGGCAGGGCTGATGCAACACCCATCCTGGCTGGGGCGGCAGTGTCAGGGTGGCAGTGTCAGGGCCCCAGGGCCTCAGCTGAAGAAAGGGGACCCCGAGGCACAGGCAACGAATGGGGGACAGCTTGCCGTGTGGAGCCCGGCCACCGAGTGTGCCGGCTGGGCTCCCAGACACGGTGGGGCTGGGGCTGCTCTACAACTGACCTTCTCGATGTTGAGGGCCTTCATCTGGAGGATCAGGTCCTCCACGGGCCGCCGCGTGATTTCTGGAGGAGGGAACCGCTCAAAGTCGCCAAAGACGGCGGAGGAGTACAGCCTGGGGAAGGAGCATGGTGGGGAGAGGGTGAGTGGGCTCACCCGAGGTCGGGTCTGTGCAGGCAGCTCAGCCCTCACCCCCAGCCATCCAGCCGAGTCCCGCTCAGGACAACCCCATGCGAGGCTCCTGGGGCCGTCAGTCTTTAGAGTCAGCCTCCTCTTCAACCCCAGCTGCAGCTGGTGGGGTTGAACCACCAACCTTCCAGCTCTCGGCCCTTTGTTACCAGCAGGCACGACCGAGCTCCTCCTCAGTCAGTGCAGAGATGCCCTTACAGAAACAAGACTGCCTCGTGTTCATGCTGCAGAACTGCAGGCTGCAGCCCCGTGCTTGGCCAAGCCAGAGCTCCCGTCACCAAGTGCACTGGACTCAGCACGGCAGCGGGGGCTGCTAGCCGAAAGGCCGGTGGTTCAAATTCGGTAGGCATTATGCTGGGCGAGAGGAGGCTGTCTGCTTCTGAAAAGCCTCGGCAACGCCCCCACGCCCGGGGCAGTTCGACAGTCCTGCAGGGCCCGGGTGAGTTGGCAGCAAGGAGACGTCCATGGGTTTGGGGTCTGAGTAGAATGGACTTGTCCTGAGACACCGGCCACGGGCAGCCTCCCTCCACCTTTGCTTCTTGGAAAGAAGCGCTTGCAGCACTTGGGGACACTGTCTGCGTCCCGGGGTGTTACCAGGGAGCCAGGACACGTGAGGACCACCACTCTGTACAGCCCCGCACCATCCACGGGCAGGGCCAACGCCTCCCAAGGCAAAGTCCAAGTGGACCTGCTGCCCAAGGGGCTACTGACTGCACCTGCCAGCCTGCAGGAAAGCCTCTGAGGGCCACCCTTCTTTGCTCCTGGGGGACAGGGCCCTGCAAGGAGCCCAGAGTGGAATATGGCATACCTGTAGCAATGGCCGGGCTCTGTCCGCCCGGCTCGGCCTGCCCGCTGGTCGGCGGAGGCCTGAGACACCCAGGTGACGCGGAAGGAGGACACGCCCGTGACTCGGTCATAGTAACGCTTCTTGACCTTCCCGCAGTCCACCACGTACTTGATGCCGGGGATGGTGAGGGAGGTCTCAGCCACATTGGTGGCCACGACACACAGCCGTGTCCCCTCTGGGGGCGGTCTGAAGACCTGCCAGGGTGGGGGAGGGGAGACACCAGAATCAGGAGTAGTTCCTGGGAGTGGGGATAGGGCACCCAGCCAGAAGTCTCTCTCCACCAGGGTGAGGTCAGCCAGGCAGAGGTTAGGTTGGGAGGCCACGGGTCAACAAGCCCCGCCCATTCTCAGGCCACCATGCCCCTAATCTTCCTCCAGGGGAATGCGCCCGGTCTCCAGGAGGAATTCTTGGCATGCCCTCAGAAACCCAATCATATGGTTCGAAACACACCCCGCCACGGGCATCCCAGAGCAAGCCCTTTACAGCACACACCCGCAGTTATAACCTCCGGAGACGCCCCTTGGGAGGGAAAAAAACCCAGGAAACCCAGAACTTGATGCTGAGCCCGCCGATTGTGCAACAGTGGCAGTGGACCCAACTGTGTGTCCTTTGCTGATCACACAGAGTGGGGTGTCTGACACCTGGGAGATGGAGATACTGCCCCTTTGTCCTTTGATCTGCCTGAGGGCTTCATAGCAAACCCAGGACCCGGAGACACCAGGGCCAAGTGGACGGAGCCCAGAGATGTTGCGAAGCCAATGCATATGCTCACGGTGACGCTACTGCCCACTGCTCCCCGCCCCCTGTGATGTAGGTGAACCGAGGCCGGGAGCTGATGGAGCATGAACATGCCTAAAGGGAACAGGAGGCTGAGTGAGCTCCAGGGCCCCTTCCTTACAGGCAAGGGGTTGAGGCCAAAGATCGGATGGGGAGCACCCCAGGGTGTCACTCACCTGTGCTTGCCTCTCGGGGGCCAGCAGAGAGTACAGCGGGAGCACGTGCAGCGGGAGGGAGGCATCTGGCTGCTCACCTGGGGAGAGAGGAGGCTGCTGGGTGCCCCCCACCAGGGCAGATAGGAGACCCACCCGGCTCTGCACCGACACTGACGTTGACACCCTTGAGCTGGTTCCCACCCCAAGGTGGACGCCGAGGAGTGCTGGGCAGCTCTTCCTGCCCGAGGAGCCCACCACTACAGCCTCTGGCCACCCTATGGCTGGGCTCTCCCAGAGGCTGGTCAATCCAGGCTCTGACTCGTCCCGAGTCCTGCCGGCACTGAGGTGGTGGGGCCTGAGTGTGTGTGGGGAGCCTGGTTCGGAACAACTCACTCATCCTTGCTAGCTGCTTGGGGATGGATCCCTGACTGCCGCTGGTGCCTTCTGACGGGGCAGAGATGCAACCGCACCCACGCAAGGACAAGGGGGGGGAGGGGGGGCGCCCTGCCGAGTCCAGCCAATGACCTCGGTCTCCAATACTTCTGACAGCTCCAGGAGACCCACCGGGCTGGGCTGCGGGCAGGCAGGAGGCTGGAGAGCCACATTAGAAGTGGGGCAATGGATGTGGTTGCTAGACAACGTCCATGGTGGGGGATGGGGTGGTGTGGGGGTGGGGAGCTGCTTATGAGGGTGATAACTGAACCGCTCCAAAGCCTCTGTGTGCAATGTGGCCGCATTCGGCTCAGGGGCAGAGCCCAGCCACCCCAGAGCCCACATGACCCAGCAAAGCGAGTCTGGGCAGCGGACCCATCACAAACAAGGTAACAACAACACGAGGACCAGGCCTCTGAGCACCCAGGCCAGGCAGATAGTAAACGTGCCTGGCTGCTAGTCAAAAGGTCAGAGGTACGACTCTACTCTGGGGACACCCTGTTAAGAGAGAACCTGGCCATCATTGCTGGGCCAATTAGCCACTGGACTCCTGCGGAGGGGCTGGGAGCCGGGGACAACAGACAGGAGCCCAGTTGGTGCTGGCCATGAGAGCGCACAGGCTGGGCTCCCAGCTCCCAGGGGCCCTGGTCACGGCCGACAGGTAGCTCTGCGGAGGCCTCACCTTCGCCGGCCCCCTCGTCCAGTTCGCCCAGATCCAGGTCCAGGTCAGAGCCCAGGGCTTCTTCCTCGTCATCCATCTCGGCCTCCCGGTCCTCATCCCCCTCGCCCGCGGGCAACACCGAGTAGTCATCCAGGTGAATCTGGGGCAGCATCTGCGGCACAGAAAGACACCAAGGCCGCTGCCTGCAGGTGACCCTGGGCGGACGCAGGTGGCCCAGGTGGACAAACGCAAATGCAAATCGAATGCAGTTGGAGGCCCGGCGCCCAACCCACCCCGGGGGCGGGCTCTTGCCTTTTGTCTGAAAATCAGGGATCCACAACCAGAGTAGTCTCACAGGAAGACCATCCCCCAGCACACAGCAGGGAGACAGGAGGTCAAGGAGCCCTGCCAGCTGTGGACTCTAAGATGCTGACTCTAAGGGGCCGTGACCCCTTTGGGGGTCAAACGAGCCCTTCACGGGGGTCGCCTGATTCATCACAGTAGCAAAATGACAGTGATGAAGCAGCAACGAAAGTAATTGCATGGTTGGGGGTCACCACAACAGAGGACCTGTATGACAGGGTCATGGCATGAGGAAGGCTGAGAACCACTGCTCTAAAGGCAGAGGAACAGCAAAGAAAGGCTTCAGTTCGGTTACTGGAAACGGTACAGTCCGGTACAGAAGGGTTTGCCGGGCAGCTCTGCTGCTAGCTCTGCTGGACTACAGTAAAGCGATTGACAGCTAGTGGATCACACACCCCCTGTGGTGAAACTCACAATCAGCATCACTAGGGAGCCTGTGTGATCCGTATGGAGGGAGGTCCTGGTGTGGCAGGAGGAGGTGGCCCCTTTAAGGCGCTGTACTGGCGAGGTCCCTGTCACTGGTACCACTGTCTACACCCCAACTGCAGTCCTCATCCCATACGGAACCTCTGTCCTTCAGTAACGACCCCCTGAATTCCCCCGCTGCCTGCAGTACTTTCTATGTTTTTGCTTATTTCTGGACATTTCTGACTGTGTTTCTCTCGAACGGTTTTAAGATGAAATCTAACCACATGCAGCTACCGAGTGGCTGGAGAAGTGAGTCGAATGAGCCTGGACACATACGTTCTCCATTGGTATTCACTTTCCCTTAAGCTCAACACAGTGGCTGCAGCTCTCCCGGGGCCAGTGGCCAGGCTGGACCTCTTGCCCCGGGACCCGATCTCCTACCTACCGCAGCCCGAGCCTTCTTGGCCCTCGCCCGAGACTTCTTAAACTTCCGGGTTTCTTCCACGGAGTCTCCCTCATCTTCCTTCTCTGCATAAAGACGGACACGCGAGGGAGAAAGGCCATTTGTGGCCGGAGCTGGGTTAACAGGGGGTTGGCTCTGTGGAGTGCCAGCCCACTGCAGCGTGGAGCGTCTGCTCCCGGGGGTGACGTGGGACTGGGCAGCAGGCCAAGGCTGACTGCTTCCCTGCACGCCCACCGCGCAGGGCTGAGGGCTGTCCTGGGGGCAGAGGTGCCAGGCTTACTTACCTCGCTGCAGCCCACGCCGGGTGCAGGGGAAGGTCTTCCGGAGCCGGCGGCACATGGCATGCACCTCTGCCTGCCCTGTCAGGAACACCAGGATGCCACCTGGGGGAGGAGGGCGAGACTTCAGCTCACACTAGGCCAAGACCCCACCCAGGTAGAGAACAGAGCCGTTACCCCCTCTACCCACCCCCAACCCCTGCCCCCGGCCAGCCACGGCTAGGGTGAAGGGGGAGGAGAAGGCAGTGGCTAGAGGAGGAACCCCTTGTGTGGGAGGGTGAGAGAGGGGACAGCATGGGAGAGGCCTGGAGGTGAACCAGAGTGGACATGTCCCTGGGGAGCTGACCAGGGAAACTGCAAGTTCCTGTGGAAACCTGAGGGGGCAGTGAGCTTTGAGGGGACATGGCACCCATGACGCTAGACTGTGTGTGCAGGGACAGCGTGGTGGGGGCCTGTCTCCAACAACAACAGAGGTGGGTTGTTTGTAAGGAACCCCCTGCTGGGAGGGAGGGAGTGAAATGAGGCTGAGAAGGGAGCCCCCCCCCAGGAGAATGGGCCTGAAAGGAGGTAGGTGAGGGTCGGCCGTGCTGCCCTCCACAGCCCCCTGGATCGGAAGCATGAGGGCTGCTGTAGCAGACAAGGGAGAGAGGTCCCGAGGGGAGGGAGACAGCCAATGGCTGAGCCAGCCACTGCCCAGGGACCAGGCTCGCGCGTGGACGTACTGGTAAGCCACCCCGCACACTCACAGAGAGGGTGGGGCCGCTGGAAGGTGTCCTACCCCGTCCTAACGGGAACAGTGGGCCGGCCTCTGCTCGAGGGTGAGACGCAAGGGCAGGGGCTGGGAGGGATACCCTTCACCCCAATCGCAGTATTAAAAAAACATGCTCATAAAGACGGGGTCTCTGAGGCTGGGGGCTCGTCAGCTCACATCAGCCACTGTGTCTTAGAACTTGAGATCAGAGGATCGAGACGGTGCCCAGTACGGCCACCCAGCCCTGTGCCTGGGAGCACAGGCGGTCCTGGGCAGAATGGGAGGAAAACGTAGACCGAAACCGATCGTAAAACAAACATCAGACATACTCATCTAGGAGACACTGGGGAACAAGGACAAAGATTCAAGCCCTCGGACGCCCTACCTACGAAACAAGCGCGGCCCCGGCCAGAGATCACTATGCAGGCAGACCGTCCACATGCATGAGCAAGGCGCTTTCAGACCAACTGACCGCAGACCCAAAGGGCAGCTTGTGCCCCAGCTCTGAGAGCAGGAGGGGGAGGGCAGGAGCGGAGTCGGGGACCAGGGCAGGCTGCAGGGGGTGGGGGGGGGGATGACAGCAACATCCTGAAATAGGGCTGCAAGGAGAAGGACTTGCTGGGTAGACTTCACCCAAGTAGAGAGAGGGAAAGGACCGTCATGGAGAGCCTTGGTGAACACAGCCCACCCTGTCACCACCCTGATTCGGGCCACAGGCCACCAGAACTCCGAGACAATACACTTCTGCTCCTACCAGCCAGGAGCAGGCAGCGGGGAGGGTGGGGGAGCGTCTGCACTGGCCAGACTGCTGGAGGCCAGGAGCACAGACAAGGAGGGGACCTCCAGGAGGTAGCGGTCAAGCCACACCCCGATCCTGTGAGGTGACTGCTCTCCCTCTGTCTGTCCTTGCTGTGCAGGACAAGGACAGGGTAGCAGGTGTGGGTGGGGAAGTATTTTCACAGACGATACTACAAATGTTCAATGTGAAAGCAGTCCGGTACCTATCACCCCCTCCTTGGGGGACGGACAACAGAAAAGTGGCCGAAAGGAGACACTGGTCAGTGTAAGGCATGGGAAAAAAAGTTATAAGTCATCAAGGGTTCAGGAGGGAGAGGGCGTCGGGGAGGGGGGAAATGAGCTAATACCAAGGGCTCAAGTAGAAAGAAAACGTTTTGAAAATGATGATGCCAACAGAGGTACAAGTGTGCTTGACTTATGGATGGATGGATGGATGGGTTGTGATGAGAGCTATGGGAGCCCCAATAAAATGACTTTTAAAGACAAAAAAAAAGAGGAGCTCAGGTAGTGCGGGGCTGAGGCACCCCCTGCTCCCAGGGAGGGTGGCGGGTGGAACCCAAGGGCAAAAGGTGAGGCCACCTGCTACCATGGAGACCCAGGCTGGATGTCCCTCTAGGGGCAGGTCCACCCTGTCCTACGGGGCACTGTGAGCTGCAGTTGACCTGATTGGGGGTGGGTGGGTGTCATTCTGCTTATCTAGCCCCCCCACTGAGGCAGGCCAGTGCACGGAACACTGTGGTACCTGTGGGGGGATGGGGGCCCAGCAACGACAGGTGCCTTTCCCAAGGCTCTCAGCGGTGAACTACTTGCCGCGGTAGGTGGCAGGTGTAGCCTTGGTGCTCACCTGGCCAGGGCCTTACCTGGAGGCAGCATCCGGTGGATCTTGCAGACCTTCCGGAAGCACTCCCCGCTGTAGTCCTCCAGTGGCGTCCGCTTGTTAAAGTGCACGGTGACCGGGAACTGCCTGGAGTCGACCTGGGAGAGGCCCCGGGAGGCAGTGTGGGTGCTGATGGGTAGAAGAGGGACCGCCC
>NW_022111312.1:14853242-14860360 GCF_000313985.2 Echinops telfairi
CGCTGGTTCTGGGTGAAGTCCTCCACACGCAGCGTGGCTGACATGATGAGCAGCTTCAGCGGCTGGTGCTTCTGGGGGTGGCAGTGGCTCAGTGACGGGCGAGGGCAGCTCTCCTGCAACCCCTCCACCCACCCCTCTGTCCTGTTTCTGATTTCCAAGGACCCCTTGTGAGACGGTAGCAGGATTGTTCTCTCCTGGGGTAGCGGCTTGATCAAGGAGCAATGCTCCCGTGGGGGATCGGGAGGGACAGTGCCTCTTGGTTTCAGTGGAGAGGAGGAGGGCATGGAGTTTAAGGAGCTGAGACTAGGACAGGGCTCTTTACACTGAGTCTTAGTCCTGGTACTGGGGGGCCCCAAGTCTTTGGGGAACCTTCTCAGCAACAGCCTGGGGGTCAGCAGTGGCCTGGGGACCGAAGGATCACCTTTGCCCGGAGGGTCACAATGCGGGACAGAAGGCCGATGAGAATGTCGGTGTACACACTTCTCTCGTGAGCCTCGTCGATGATCACCACCTTATACTTCCGCAGCAGGAAGTCCTGGGGAGGAGGCGGGTGCAGGGGTCCTCTTCAGGCAGTGACCCTGAGAGGTTGTGCCTGAGCCACCCGCTGCAGGAGCCCCCTGGACACCTTCGGGTGGGGGGGGGGCACGTCTGTCTCATCTGCCACTCAGGAAGCCCAGGCCCCGCTGACGCTAGCACCAGTCAAGGGCTTGCTCCGCAAGGACTTGGCAGGAGAGCAAACCTGAGCAGCTGTCCCACAGGCCGAGGGAGCAGGTGCCTGAGGGGGGCACAGCTCAGTTTTCAGGCACGGCCCCACAGGCCAAGCAGGAGAGCAGGCACACCAGGGGGCACCCATGCCTCAGAGCCACCAAGCATCAGAGACCAGGACTAGCAGCGAGCTCTGAAGGCAGCAAGGGGCCGGCGAGGAGGAGGAGGAGGAGGAGGAGGAGCGGGAAGGGACCTACAGGGAGGATGTGGAAGGAGGGATTTACGTCATGGGGGCTGCAGTCATTGCCAGCAAACAGAATGTTCAGGACTGCTGATGGAGAGGCAAAGGGCTCTGCCCAACCCACCGCACATGGTTCACACAAGAGGTGTGCCTGTTTACAGAAAAGGGCATCCAGACCCCGAGTCCCATACCTGGGCCTTGGGCACATACAGGGATGTCACCCAGGAGGTCTCAAACTAAGCTTTTATGGAACCCTAATGCCACCCCTGTGCAACCTGGGAGTGGGCAGTACTTCCACAAGGTTCCAACTCCCCAGCAATCTCCTGGGGGAGGCCGCAGCCCAGTGTGCCTTTTCCTGTCCTGAGCGCCCTGAAACCCCAGGAAACCATGTGTGGGGCCACACCTCCACCCCCAGGTGGCCATGCGTGGGGCTACTGCCCAGGTCTTCCCCCATCCCCCCGACCGGGTCTCACAGTGACGCCAGCGCTGACACGGGGGTGTCCCCCAGTCCCCCCCTTCCCCCGTCCCAGGCCCGGCCCTCATAGCAACACACCTTCTGGATCTCTTTCAGCAGCACGCCGTCCGTCATGAACTTGATCCTGGTCTCCTCAGTCACGTTGCCTTCGTACCGGATCTGATAGGAGACCACCCTGGGAGGAAAGGCAGGGGCTCAGGCCTGGCTCTGCTAGGCAGGGAGCCCCACAGAGCCCAGCGCCCCTCAGGGCAGGTGGGGCTTGGGGCATGGGAGTTGCTTCCAATGAAACCAGACTTGCTCCCATGGCGCTGACCACGGTGCTGAGAGACCCCGCAGTATAGGGTAGAACTCCCACTGTGGGAGTCTGAGACTGCAAGTCTGTATGGGAGCAGACTGTAAGTCTTTCTTCCACGGAGCAGCTGGTGTGCTTGAACTGCCTATCTTGTGGTTCATAGCCCAAGGCATTACCACGACACCAGTGCTCCTTGAGAAGCTGCCTGGCAGTATAGCCACCTGAGCCCAGGCCTTATTGGGGCTGGGTCTGAGGGCACCGGACAGTGATTTGGAACACGGACCAAAGGGCACCAGAGACTTGCTGCTGCATCCAAGTCCACCTTGCCAGTACCGTGGGCTTGGTTGCCGCCCACTGCAAGCAAGCACGCACGCATACACGCGTGGACTGAGGTGAGGAAAGTCACTCGTCCAGGGGCCCTTGGACCCTGCCGGGCTGTTCAAGCCCCCACACATTCTGCGGGAGAAAGATGAGGCTCTCTACCCTATAACGAGCGAGCAGTTGGGGGTGAGGCCAGCCTGGCCAGTGGTGGGCCACGCTCATGCTCATCAAGCTGGTGCCGACTCGCGGTAACCCAAAGGGGCAGGGTAGAACCGCCCTGTGGGCTTGGGAGGCAGGAACGCCGTATGGGGGCAAACAGCCTCATCGTCTTCCCATGGAAAGGCTGGTGGCTTCCGGTTGCCAGTCTGTGGTCAGCAGGCCAGCGTGCAGCCCTGTGTGTCACCAGTGCAGGTAGCGAGGCTGAGCTGAGGGACTGAGCTGTGAGTGTGACCTGCTGCAAGAGCCAGCACTGTGACATGGGGACACTCGTGGCAACCCAGCTCTGAACCCCCAGCCGCTGAAAACCCAGTGGGGGCAGCTGCACCCACACAATGTACGGGCACTGGGAGCCACACGGACACAACGAACAGCCACCTGGCTTTGCTGTATTAATTACAAGACCTCCTGGGTTTGGCCACCACGCCGGTCTGCCCCACCCTTAGGCTTCGGATGGCCCAGAGCACCCAACACTGTCCACCTCCGACCCCAGAAGGGGCCCTCACCGCTGTGATAAGTTCATCTCTTTGGCCACTCGCTGGGACATGGTCATGGCGGCCACTCGGCGAGGCTCCGTGACCCCGATGATGCTGTCGTCGCTGGGGGACAGGGAAAACAGAGACCACATCAGCCCGGCCCCCTGTCAGGAGGAACTGTCAACCACACACACACATACACACACACACCTGCACTGGGGGCCGCTCTAAGCATGTGGCAAGATGACACCCACTTTACAGTGGAGCCAAGAGAGGTGCAGAGGGGCTGGGTAGCTTGCTCCTGGACAGTGTGTACATGGTAGAGCCAGGATTCCACTACAGAGCCACGCTCTCCGAGGCAACTCCCCGCCCCGCTGAAGACCGGGCCTGCTCCCACCTGCTGTAGCCGGCCTCGTAGAGGAACTGAGGGACCTGCGTGGTCTTGCCACTGCCGGTCTCACCGCACACAATGACGATGGGGCTCTCGGCCACGGCCTCCATGATCACTTGCTCCTCCGCCAGAATGGGGAGCTTCAGCCGCTCCTCCTGGTGGGGCAGGGAGACAGGGACCTCGCTGACTGGATATGGAAACGGATGGGGCACAGAGGGCCACCAGGTGCACAGGAAAACCAGGCAGAGCCACAAGAAAACAGTGGGGCCAGGGCTGGACCTCAGGTGAGCAGTGTCCCTGTCTCAGCCTCCCATCTCGGCTGCGATCAGGCTGAGGGGCCCTGCACCTTCTCCGACCTTCTCAGGGGCATTCGGTTTGCAGCCTCCGTGAGACACAGGGCACTAACCCCGTGAGAGCCGGGATAGTGTGTGTGTGTGTGTGGGGGGGGGGGGGGAACAGTGGCGGACAGTGCAAATGCTTCCCCCAAAACAGGAGGAGCGGAGCCACACGGTCACAGGCAGAACACTGGGAGACCCAGGTGGGCACACGGCTGTCCACTGCCCACTGCATGCAGCACTCAGAACACCTCTCTGGTGTCAGGGGGTGGAATTCTCTATTCCCCGCTGCCGCCATCCCGACTCCTACTGACTTTCTGAGACACGGACCACCTGCCCCGGGGAGCTTCCCAGGCTGCCACTGTCTCGTCTCGCCCCTCCCTGCACAGTGACTGGTGGGGTCAAATTGCTGGTCTTCCAGTTAGCAGCCGAGCTCTTAAGCACTGCGCCACCCAACCCCACCCAACCCCACACGTGGAGCCTGACTCATAGCCCCCTGTGGGGCAGAGTCAAACTATCCGATAGCAGCTGCTGTGTGTGAACCATCAACCTTCCGGTTAGCAGCCAAGCTCTTCACCACTCCGCCACCAAATCAAACCAAAGCAATGCCACACGTTGATCTGACTCATAACCCCCTGTAGGGCAGTCAAACCACCAGATAGCAGCTGCTGTGTTTGAACCATCAACCTTCGGATTAGCAGCCTTAACCCCTGCCCCACTGGGTCTCCGCACCTAGAGGGAGGCAGCCCCCTGACCCCCGTCACTGGGGTGGCAGCACACCTGCATCTCGGGGGAGCGGTTCACAGGGACGAAGACGGCAGGCTTCGCCGGGGGCCTGCTGGGGGCTGGGTCTGCGGCTGCAACCGCTGAAGGAGCAGCAGCAGGGGTTCCAGACGGCGTGGACTGGTGGATGGGCGCTGGTTTCTCAGCCTCGGCCTCTGGGGGTTGTGCAGGTGTCCCTGCACCAGCCTCCATTTGCCCCGCCTCCAGGTCTCTGTCATCCTCCGACGCCTCGGAAGACTCTGAATCCTCTTCTTCTGATAGCTGCTGGCGGCGCTTCCGGCCGGCCCCGCTAAGGCTGCTGATCTTGCCTGGACCCTGGGGGGCTCCCTCGTCGGGCTCCCTGCAGAGGGAGAAGAGCATCAGGGGCAGAGGTTGGTTCCAGTGGGGGCCGGTGACACTGCGGCACCTCCTTGCCCCAAGGCCTTTGTTCTTACTACGTCCTGACTGCTGCTCACTCCCCACAGCCCTCCAGGTGCTCAGATGCCACCTGAGGCCTTCCCAGACCGCTCAGCCTACAACACTCACCCCCTCCCGCCTGCCCTACCCGAGCTGCTTCTGGGTACTTCTCAGCTCCCTGCCAGCCAGGCAATGCCGACTCACAGTGACCCTGCAGGGCAATGGGGAACTGCCCCCCTGGGTTTGAGACTCTAGCACTTTATGGGAGCAGAAAGCCCAATCTTTCTCTCCAGTATATCCTAGTAAATCAAAAAGTCCAGCTTAACACCACTGTGTCAATTCTAGACCCTCTTAAGACAACAACACAGGCCCCTTGGGCTTCCGATTCAAATTTCTGATCTGTCTGTGGTCATTTCTTAGAGGAGACGAATCTCCTTGCAATGAATCTGAATACCTTGACACAACAGAAATGCAAGACTCAGGAGGCAGGACAGGGCAGAAAAGAAGGAAGAATTCCTTAACAGCCCATGACAGAGTCTGTGTCCTGTGAGCCCTCCCCCTGGGGGCCCGAGGCAGAGAAAAGGGCCCCAGAAGAGTGCTGGCGGACTCACTCTTTGGTGTAGTACATGCGGGCTCCTGTGCCCAGCTTAGATGTGGTGTACAGGAGCTTCACCTCGGCGTCAGACACCTGCACTTCACTCAGCTTCCTCAGCATCTCTGCTCGCTGTGGCGGGAAACAAGAGTAGTACACGCTTCACACCACGACCGTCTCTGCAGCAGGGAGCGGAGACTCGCACACCGGAGACTCGCACACCGGATTTCAGCCCAGCCAAAGCGGCCGGGAGCCTTAAAAGGCAAACATCTGGATGCAAGTCCTTTGCTGTAGTTTCTAAAGGGTGAGGCTTGGGGTGGCTGTGTCAATGGTGGTGCTTGTCCCCCCAATGTTCTGAAGGTGCTGGGCCTCACGGAGCTGTGCACTTCAGTAAGTGCAGACAAGAGATTTCATGTCAAGGGACGGTTACTTCCCATGGGATACATTAAGGAGAAATACCTGCCATTCTCTAGAATGAAGTTAAAAGGTAAAAGGACCCAAAGTGATCTGTAAAAAATTTAACAAGTGACTTAAACCTTACACTAAACATACCCTCTGACGTGCTCTTTAAAAAATACCCCCCAAAACAAACACTTATTTCGCTTAACTTGTATAAACAAAGTCTGTCTTGAGCATTATGTGGTTAGAAGACCTATCCCTAAGGCTCCAAACTGGCAAAAGCAACCCAAACCTTTGTGTGGACACCTCAGGGGTCAGTGGGTGTGTGTTGGTTGGACAGGAACAGGTCAGACCAGGGTGGTTGGTGAACAGGGCTGCAAAGCTCCCAGAATGTCACCTGGGCGCCTGATGTGCACACGGACACAGCTAGATTGGTGCATGTTCCATTACACACGTTCTCAACAAATAAAGCAAGGTATTCAAAACACAGAGCTAACAAGCACTCCACACGCCTGGACACTCCCCAGACTGAGCGAGACTCCAGCAGCCTCCCCGAGATGGTGAGAAGGCTCCGGAGCGGAGGGTCAGGCATGGTGATCACTGGCCAGCTGGGGCTATTTGAATGGAAGTCAATCAACACTACATAAAAATCTTATTTTCAATGTGTCAGCCACACTGACGTTTTGAGTACTCTGTAGCACAGGGTGCAGACACGGACGGTTTCCTTTATTCTAGAAAGTTCTGTTGAGACAGTCAGCCACACTGCTTTCTATTCTGCACTGTGACACACAGTGTCTGACACACACACCCTGCAGTATCTTCCCACTCTGGGGAGCCCGGAGGCCGACCCTCGGGGGGTGGGGGTGGGGCAGGGTCCTACCTGACTCTTTTTTTCCTTCTGTTCTAGGATTTTCTGCAGGGTTTTCTTCTCTTTCTTGGTCAGGGGTTTCTTCTTCTTCGCCAGGGGCGGGGCTTTGGCCTTCTTCTTCTTCCTCCCCGGGAGCACGAGTGCATTGCTTGCATCAACACCTTTCAGCGTCTCCTTGTCTGAAACGATATGCTTGTGATGTGCTTGTCTCACCCACAGCCCCAGAGTCAAACTGACAATATAGACTGCTCAATGCAGCATCAGGTGACCATCACCGGCCAGGCTCCTGGCCCACCTGTGAGCCTCCTGTATAGAGAAGAAAGGGGCAGGCCTTGGGCAGCGGGAAGCTTGGGGTGTCTATTAGTCAGGATGCTGGCTGGAAGGCAACAGAAATGGCAGCGGGGAGAGGCAGACGGCAATAGGAAACACTCAAATCAGTCCCCATTAACTGAACTCCAACTCCCTGTGAGCATCAGAGTAGAACACTTAGTATGGTGTGCTTAGTACATTTTTTGTTGACCAATTTTTCAGCAACAAGTCGCCAGGCCTTTCTTCTGAGGCACCTCTGGGTGGACTTGAATTGCCAATCCTCTGGCTGGTGGGTGTGCTGTTAACTACTGCATCACCC
>NW_022111312.1:14861430-14863701 GCF_000313985.2 Echinops telfairi
GATTGCATTACTCACCCAACAAGGTGAAGACACTCGGTGTTATTTTAGACTTTTAGAAAGGATAGAGTTATTTTTTCAAACTGATCACCAACACCACCACCACCACCCCCCAAAAAACCTTGGCAGAACTGAAAACAATTTCTAGCTTCCAATAGGACCGTTCCCTCCACAGTGACCATATCCAGATATAGGGACCGGTTTCATCTTTCCCTCCAGGAGCCGCTGGTGATTTCAAACTGGAAGCTGAACTGGCCGTTGGGAGCCCAACTCAAAGCTCACCACACCACCAGGCTTCAAAGGAGGTGGGCAACAACTACCTGTTGAATAAAGGAATCAATGCATGGAGAGGGGTTGAGTTTGCATACGCTCCCGTGCACATTACAAAAAGCCCTACAATAAACTAAAGTCCACATAGAATGTACCAGAGAAGTCAGGTATGATGCCTTTGAATGCTTTTTAAAGTTATATTTTAATTTCAAGAGATTTTTTGGAAAAAAAATGCTTCAGATGATAAGGATCTACAGCTTCTTCAAATATATTAAGTAAAGAGTTCATTAGAAAAAATATTAAGTAGGTAATAACACATTTTTCTTAGTTCCTAAAAGATTACATACCAGAGGACTAGCTTCTAGAAGATAGAAAGAACAGCCTATAGAGAAATTATAAAAGAGGCTATATATTAAAAACCTTATAGAGCACAGTTCTTCTACATATGGGGTCACTATGAATTGGTGCTCAGTGGCAACTTAAATATATATACACATATATACAAATAAATTCATTTCAGATGAGTGAAATAAAGATGCTATATATACACAATAGCATGTCTCACTCTCAATAATGTGAAGTTGAGCAAAATAAGTTCTTTTTACACAAGGCTCAGAAACAGTGACAATGCATTTCCTAAATGGGAGGGGCGCACAGTAAATGGGGAGCTTTCTGAGGTTGGTCGTATTCTCTTTTCTTACCTGGTTCATTTGTGTTCAGTTAGGGAACATTTAATTCACTTTGTACATACTCAACTTCTCAATTTTAAAAATGTTTGAATGGAAAACTGATATGTTCTATAAACCTTCACCCAATTAATAACAGCAGCAACAAGAAAGTTAAAATAAGTAGAACGCTCAAAGGATCTGAACGTCCAGTTCACGTAAGAGCAAGTCAAGTGGCCAATATATGAAAACCTCAAATCTCAAAATATGTAAGTTGAAATTGAAAATATGTTTTACTTAAGAGATCGGCCAACTTTAAATTTCATTTTCCTAATTGTCTGAGGGGCAAAAAACAAACCCAAGAAAGTGTTGGTTTGCTTGATTAAATAGAAACGACGTTTTTCTATTGCATTTGATTATGGTTCTTCAGCCTTATAAAATCAACCCCCCCCCTTTTTAGCCCATTTATTTGTTGACAAAAAGCGGAACCCTTGCCCTGTAGCACATCACCCCTTCTGGACAAGGGTGCGTCTTCTGTAGCGCCCCACGTCTCTCTCCGTCCTCTATTATCTGTCAACTGGAGCTGAGCTCTTGAGACCTGATCAGACTCAGACTCAGTCGGTCTTTGGCCAGAATTCTTCACAGGTGGCAACAGAGACATACTAGATCACTGAGAGGCCGCTTAGGTTCCCAGCAACGTGGCTGCTTCATTTTCAAGTTCACCTCCGCATTTTAGAATCTTTCTCCAGCCATTGCCGGGACCTGTCCTTTCAGGGGTGATGCTGTGAGGTGCCACCCCGGTGGCCCTATGCACGACAGAATGAAACCCAGCTCGCCGGACTGTGCCAGCGTCACAATGCTTCCTGTGCTCCAACTCCCTGTGGCCGCCCTGGCTCAGTCCATCTCGGTGAGCACCTTCCTAGTTTTCTTTCTTTCTTTCTTTCTTTTTTTTCAAGCACATCTGTACATTTATTGCCCTCATCATTTTCAAAACATTTACTTTCTACTTGAGCCCTTGGTATCAGCTCCTCATTTTTTCCCTTCCCTCCCCGCCTCCCTGCCTCATGAACCCTTGATAATTTATAAATAATTATTATGTCATATCCTACACTGTCCAACGTTTCCCTTGGCCCACTTTTCTGTTGTCCGTCCCCCAGGGAGGGGTTATATGTAGAATCAGATCCTTGTGATTGGTTCCCCCTTTCCACCCCACCCTCCCTCCACATAGATCTATTTCCCCATCATCATATATAAATCTATTTACATATGTACATGCCTGTATTTAGCCCTCTACAAATATCCTTTGCCTCCAAGTTCTTTCCTCTATTTCCTTTTACTT
>NW_022111312.1:14866564-14868252 GCF_000313985.2 Echinops telfairi
TATCAGGGGCTCAAGTGGGAAGCGAATGCTTTGAAAATGATGGCAGCATATGTGCAAATGTGCTTGACACACTGGATGAATGTATGGATTGTGATAAGAGATGTAAGAGCCCCCAATAAAAGTATTTAATTTAAAAAATAATCAAGCAAAAAAACCAAACAAACCAAAAACACACACACCTCTCTCTTACACATATGGGAGTTTCTATGGATCTGTTTCTCTAGTCTACCCGGACTAACACACTCGTTTTCTATGCTCCTCTATTTTACCAAGCTTGATGACCTTCTCGGGGGCTGGTTTCTCGTGTAGCGAAGGGGTATAAGAGCATTGGCTTCATTGGTTAGCTGGGCTTTTCTAAAGAGAACAAATTTTCTTCCTCCAGGAAGCATTTAGGAAGGGCAGGACAGAGAGTCAGTGCTTTCCTGTTATTTAAAATTGTCCACCGGAAGAGCTGGGGCTCTTGCTATGGGCAATGGCGGTCAATCTATGGGCGCCAGGATGGTTGCAGGAATTTATCCACTATCTCACGCGCACATCTGCCGCACCCGATGTCTTTACAGTGTTAGAGAGCAAAGAAAGATGTCATTTTGAGGACCAAAGTGCCCCTGACCCAAGCAATGGTATATTCAAGCACCTTGGATGTATGTAGAAGCTGGGCAAAACACAAGACCAGAGAAAATGGATGCGTGACTGCCAGAAACACGAATGCACACATATGTCTTGAAGGAAGTACAACCAGAATGCTGCTTAGAAGTGAGGATGGAGTAGATGCCTGGTGGGGTTCGATCAAGGGCAGGGTAGCCGAGAGGAATTACTGAGAGCTGAATGAAGGTCGAACATGAAAGTGGGACAGGAGGAAAGTAAAAGGAAGTAGAAGACAGAACGAGGAGGCAAAAGACATTTATAGAGGTATAAATATCGGCATGTATATAAGTAAATATATCAATATATAATGCTAGGAATATAGGTCTCTGTACATGTATTTATAGGTTAGTATGAAGGTGCCAAATAGACATTGGGCCTCTACTCAAGTCCTCCTTCAATGCAAGAACACTTTGTTCTAATAACCTGGCATTCTGTGATGCTCACCTTCCCAACATGATAGCTAAAGACAAAATAGGTGCATAAGTATACGTGGTGAAGAAGTTGATGGTGCCCGCCTATTAGAAGATATAGTGGGGTCTTAAGGCTTGAAGTTAAACAAGCGGCCATCTAGTAGGGAAGCAACAAAGCCCATATGGAAGAAGTACACCAGCCTGTGTGATCACTAGGTGTCCACAGAATCAGGTATCAGGCATCACAAGACCCAAAACAATGATATTGATGTGAATGAGGAGAGTCTGAGTGGAGACTCAAAGCCCATCTGTAGACAATTGGACATTCAGAGACCCCAGGAGGGACAAGTCAGCCAGGGTGCAGTATAGCACTGAGGAAACACACAACATTTCTCTAGTTCTTTAATGCTCCACATACACCCCAACTATCATGACCCCAGTTCTACATTACAAAGCTGGCTAGGCCAGAGCATGTACACTGGTACAGATAAGAGCTCTGGACACAAGGAATCCAGGACAGATAAACCCTCAGGAACAATAATGGGAGTAGGGATACCATGATGGGAGGGGAAAAGTGGGGAGAGAAGGGGGAACGAATTACAATGATTAACATATCACACACACACACTCACA
>NW_022111312.1:14869947-14871593 GCF_000313985.2 Echinops telfairi
CGCGTCGCTCAAAAGGTGGGACCTGGGCCCGCGCCCGCGGTCACCTTGTCCTAGGCGCCGCGCACCTGGCGCTTCGGCAGGCCTGGGCCGCGTGCGGCGCGCGGCCTCGGGGCGCAGGGAGGGGGCACTAGGCCAGGGAGGGTCGGGTCCCGTGTGTGCTCCCTGTGCCAGAGCAGGGCCTCGGGGCGAGCTCCCCGTACCCCACTTCTCCTTGGACCTTGCCCCTGGAGCGGCGCGCCTGGGCCTCTCCGGCGGGCCGCGGTGACGCGCGCGCACGCGCCTCCCATTCATTCATTCATTCACACGTTTGCTGAGCACCTACTATGAGCCAGGCAGAGTGCCCAGCGCCCGGGGCCTGCCAGCACCCGGAACACCCAGGATCGCCTCCAACTCTGCTCTCCAGATATCGGGGCATATTTTTCTTTTACAGAGTCAGGGTTGCCGGTCTGCACTCGGCTGAGTGCTGTCCCATTGGCCTAACGCCTCTGGTTCACTCTGGAACTGCCCAGGAACCTGTGCCCCAGGAATGCTGTTGGGAGGATCTGGTCCCATTTAGCTCCCTGGAGCTGGGTGGGGGCGGCGGCATACCACTCAGGGCCAAAGGTCGCTGATTATTACTCCTCAGAAAGAGGAAGTTAACTAGTAGTAATGGGGCTCCCTTTGAAGAGCCTCTCTCTCCAGATCCTAATCCTTCTATCGATTCCTGTTGGAGTCTAGAGAAACTTAGGTTAGAATCTTGGCCCTACCCTGCCCACGCTGGGTGACTGCGCAAGTGACTTCACTTGGAGCCAGTGTCTGCATCCGTTCATTGGGCCAGCAGCCCTCTTCCACTGTGAGATCCTGAATCCTCGGTGCATTGCTCATCCAGAGGGATGGCTCCTATGGTTGTCATTATTGTTGTTTGGCTTAAAACAAGAGGGATGCATTCTCTTGCTCTGGAAGCTAGAATTCAGGGTGTTGTCGGGCTTATTTCTGAAGCCCCTTCCTCACCTCTGCTAGCTCTGCTAGCCACAAATGTTCTTGGCTTGTGGCTGCGAAACTCTGGTCCCTGCCTCTCCACCTTCACAAAGCCATCATCTCTGTGTGTCCTCGCTCCCTGTTTTTAAACGATGGCTAGTTGTTGTTAAGGGGCCCCGGTGGCATAATGTGCTGAGCATTGGGCTGTTAACCACTTGGTCGTTGGTTCATACCCACGAGCTACCCCATAGGAGAAAGATGAAGCTGACTGCGTATAAAAATGTACAGCCTGGGACACCCCAAGTAGGGTCACTATGAATTGGAATCCACTCGCTGCAGTAGGTGGTGGGGTTTAGTATCATTGTGGCTCAGGACCCCTGGTGGCACTGTGGGTTAGGGGTTGGACCCAACAGAGGGTTCGAACTCACCAGTGGGACAATGATGAGGTTGTCTGCTCCTCCGTGAAGATTTGCATCCTGGGAAACCCTCTGCAGGGTTGCTCTAAGTCAGGATGGGCCTGATGGCAGCGGGTTGGGTGTGGGGGTTTGAGTATACCGAGACGTGATCCAGACTGGCTCTCTGGCTTGAGGGTGGATAAAGAAACAGCCCATACCCTAACCTGGCACTGTCTGAACTACACCCAGACTTTCTGATTAGGAGCTTGGTGTCTAGCAGTTCTGGGTTCAAAT
>NW_022111312.1:14872325-14874519 GCF_000313985.2 Echinops telfairi
GAACCTTGTGGGTTGCAGCCGGGCACCTAACCACTGTGCCACTAGTTGAACCCAAATGCCAACCTGCTGGCAAATGGATAAACCAACCGTAGCCTCTGGACGATGGGATAAGAAGAGTTCGACAGGGTGCTGCTCAATGACAGCAAACCAAACCAATCTCACCTGCCCTTGAGTAGATGTCAGCTCACAGTGGCCCTCAGGGAAAGGTTGGACTACCCCAGGGAGCTTCTCAGACTGTGACTCTTGACAGAAGTAGAACCCCCGTGGTCCCTTGGAGGAGCTGGTGGTTTCAAACTGCCGACCTTGTGGTTAGCAGCCCCATTCGTGACGACTGTGCCACCAGGTCTTAGCTGTAACAGAGGCCCCAGAGAAGTTGTCCCGTTCTTTGTGTTTGTGCCCACGGTTACAACCGGCTCTCTGGTGGTCTTCCGTAGACCCTCTACCAAGCAGGAGATTCTTTCCAGCGACTGGTTTCTCCTGATCACATGGCCAAAGAACGGGAGTTCACGCGAGATGTAGTCTCACCGTCCCTGCTTCCCAGGAGTGTTCTAGCTGTACTTCCAAGACAGAGGTGTTCGTCCTTCCGGCAGGCTGTGGTTGATTCAAAATAACTTCACCACCACCAGGATTCAAGGCAGCAATTCTCCTCTGCTCCTCCTTAGTGTCCACTGTTCACATGCACGAGGTGACCCACATACCGTGGCTTGGGTCAGGTGCCCCTCAGCCTTCAAAGGGACATCATCGCTGCTTGTTAGTGCTTTCAAAGAGGTCTAGATGTGTGGTTTCCTGTCTGCTGCTTCCATGGGCGTAGATGGTGGAGCTTGTGATGCCCCTTCCTGGTCTGGCTCTGAGGCTTGTCGTTTTCTTTGCTGAGGTGGGACCCACTCTGACGGCTAACGCGTTGCTGTTTCCACCACTCTTAAGTGAGCAATTCGTCGATACTATTTCCACAAGGGTTTTTTTTTTTCATCTCCCCAAACAGGAACCCAGTACCCTTGAAGCAATCACTCTCCCCCTGCCCTCTTCCCCTAGTCCCTGCCAACGCTGATAAACGTTTGCTTATGTGCATTGCGTTTCCTGTTCTAGTTCCCGTCAGAGAAATCACCCGGCGTTTGTCCTCTGTGTCTGTGGAGGACGTGCCTCAGGTCCTCAGCCCCCTTTGTGGCCGGATCGTACTCCATGGTGTGCACCTGCTAAGCTTTGGGCAGCGTCTGTCCGTTCACGGGTCGGTGTGGTTTCATCGATTGTGCACGCTCCTGTGGGTATGAGGAACCCGGGTGGCCCTGTAGGTTAGCCATGGGCTGCAGTGACCGAAAGGTGGGCTGTTCAAACCCAGCGGCTGCCCTGCAGGTGAAAGATGAAGCTGCCCCAGGAAGACGGACGGTCTCGGGGACCCTGCCCTGGGGTGCTCTGGGTAGGGATGAACTGGATGGCAGTGGGTTTGGCTTGGCCGGGGCTTTCCTGCAGGTGCAAGTGCACACCAGGGTGGACACACTCGGCTAGGTCTGGTTTGAGACAGCTAATCTGCGCTAGGGAATTGTAGCTCAAGTAGAAATGCGCCCAGCACCGCGGTGGCCCAGAAATAGACCACGTCAGCTCCTCAAACCACCACCAGTTCCCACCCTGTGCAGGCTAGTCTCTTGGCCTCAGGCCCCTCTGTGTGTGGGGTTCATCCTTGGCTCCCCCGACCCCCTTTTCTAGGGCACAGTTTTAGGGTTATGGAGCAATTGCACAGAGAGTCAAGTGTCCCCATAGATTCCCCCCTGCCCCGCCCACCGTTCTCCCCACTGTGAGCAAGTGGCCTTCACGCTGATGCTGACTCAGGGGGTCCCCATTCCAGTGGGTCCGAGTCCAGCTGTGCTCGGTCCCGGTCTCACTGGCTGGTGGTGCTGGAAGCAGAACGCTCCGCCTTTCTCCCAAGATGCCTCTGGGCGGCTCAGAGGCCTGCCTTCCATGTGGCAGCAGAGGGCATAGGATGCCTGGCCTTAGCGCTAACATCCCCGGCCCGGCAGGTACTGTTTTTAACCATTGGCACATGGACATTGATGTGTTATTGTTATGGAAGGAACCCTGCGGGCTCTTTGCAATAACCACAAGGTTGGTGCTTCCAGCCCCCCAGCTGCTCTTCCACCGGAGGAAGATGTGGCAGGCTGTCTGCTCCTGAAAAGACTGACATCCTCAGGAGCAGCTCCAC
>NW_022111312.1:14875378-14877428 GCF_000313985.2 Echinops telfairi
GCTTATTGAGGCTGGAGAGGGATTTAATAGGAGCCTCTTCCAGATTTTACTTCACAGGCCACCCTGTGGGAGAGCCGGGTCTCCCCCATCCTGGCCTACTGCTGTGGGGTTCATCCCGACAGGGAAGAGTAGAACAGCCCTGTGAATCTTTTTTATTTATCTAATTTTTGCACATCACAATAGCAGGTCCGTGTATACAATGTGCATAACCTGCATAGGAAACTGACCCGAGCCCGGTAAACCTTTATAGAGGCACGCTGCCTCTTCTTCCTCTGGAGTGGTGGTGAGTTTGAACGGCCCTCTATTTGGTGAGCCCTCAAATGCCAACCCTGCTATACCATGAATTACTCCTCCCTGTATGGGCGCCAAGCCCACGCTCCCCACTTTTCCCTGAGCAGAATAAGTGTCCCCTTCCCCATTCCTCCACCTGGTCCATTCAGGCTGCCATCCGGTCTCATCCTTGCCGTCCTTTTGACTGGTCAGCTCCATACAGTTTGAGCTCTGGCCTCTGTAACTGGGAGAGAGGATTTTTCCGTTCCTGTCCTTGAAGCAAGGATGGCAAGGTGCTCTCTTCATGTGCTCTGGACACGTCATCGTCGTCAGGAGAGGCCGGTCCCTCTCAGGAGGAGGACGTCATGCTTGGTAAAGGGGAGGGGCAATGAGAAAGAGGACCGTCCTCCAGGAGACGATGGACACAGGCCCGAGGGGTATCCTCAGACATAACAATTGTGAGGCTGATGCAGGACCGGGCAGTGTTTTGTTCTGTGGGGTCATGAAGAGAAGCCGCCCAGCTAATAGGAGACCCTGAGACCTCCCTGCTGCCACCTTACTGCTGTCGCTCTTAGAGCCCTACTGTTGGCCCCTGATCCCACTTTACTGGTTGGAGACCGGCCTCTGAGGCGGACTATCCCCCTTCAAGTTACTGAGGGCCTCTGTTGACCACTCTGCTGCTCAGAACCTGTCTTTCCCTGGGACTGGCATGTTCAACTTTGGACAGGGCTCTGGGCCCACTCTCGGGGACCTGGCTGCTCAGGCAAAGACACGAGGCCACCGTGAGGCTCAGGAAACAGGTCTATGTGGGCCGCCTCCTCCAAGGGAGGCTGTTGTCCCTGGGGACGTGCTGAGTCAATGCAGAGCCCAGACACGGCAATTCCATGCAATCCGCCTGCCCTGTCTCAGAATCCTCGTTCCAGACCGACACGCCGGAAGAGACAAGGAGGGGGTGGCCCGAGGTGGCACGGCAGCTTGCGGTGAAAAGCCTCGGCTTGTCTGTGTACAACGCAGTGGCCTGCGCTAGACCCAACACTGCCTGTTTCCAAAACCTTTTCAATCATCCTAACAAGAAACGCAGCCTCCATTAGGCAAGAACTCCCCAGTCTCTCCTCCTTTGGCCCCTGGTAACCACTAATGAATTTCTGGGTCTATGCATTTGCCTGTTGAAGACATTTCCCATCCGGGGACTCTGCCGTGTGTCTCCTCCCTCGGCATCTTGTTCTCAGAGCGGGCCTGGTTGCATGTGTCAGCGCATCATCCTTCTTCATGGGCCAGCGACTGTGTGTGTCTGTTCCTTCATTCGCAGATGGACACAGGGGGGGGTGGCCATCTTCTAGCTGTCGTACACCGTGCCGCAGTGGACACTGGTGTGCCACTTCATCCCTTCTGAGGGGGTTTTATTTGGCTTCAAAAGAAATGTCTGTTTCTCTCCCAGAGGGATGGACAACAGAAACGGAGGGGAAAGGCAGACATTGGTCAGTGTAAGACATGAAAAAATAATAATAATTTATAAATTATCAAGGATTCATGAGGGAGGGGAAAAAATGAGGAGCTGCCACCAAGGGCTCAAGTAGAAAGAAAATGTTTTGACAATGATGATGGCAACAAAGGTACAAATGTGCTTGACACATGGGTGGATGCATGGATTGTGATAAGAGTTGTACGAGCCCCCAATAAAATGATTTGTTAAAATAAAAAAAGATGTCTGCTCTACAACCCTGAGATCAGAAGAACCAGAGGGTGCCTGTCTGCTCACTGCTCTGAAAGGGGTCACAGT
>NW_022111312.1:14878398-14880053 GCF_000313985.2 Echinops telfairi
CCCGCGACGCGCTGCACCTGGGGTTCGCGCCGCCACCCCGAGAGCCGCGGCCCAAGCTCCATCACAGCCTCAGCTTCTCGGGCTTCCCCTCGGGCCACCACCAGCCCCCGGGGGGCCTCGAGTCGCCGCTGCTGCTCGACAGCCCCACAAAAAAAAACAAAAAAACTTTCTCCACTTCCCCAGGAATAACCGCCCGTGTGTTTTCTCTGTCCCCCCTGCAGTCTCCAACATGGTGCAGTACTTCAGCCCCGCGTCGGTGGCCAGCAGCCCGGCCCGCGCCCTCCTGCTGGTCGGCGTCGTCCTCCTGGCCTACTGGTTCCTGTCTCTGGCCCTGGGCGTCACCTTCAGGGTGCTGCAGTTGGTGTTCGGCCGCTTCTTCTGGGTGGCACGGGTCGTGCTGTTCTCCATGTCCTGCGTGTACGTGCTGCACAAGCACGAGGGCGAGCCGGAGCACGCCGTGCTGCCCCTGTGCTTCGTGGTGGCCGTCTACTTCATGACCGGGCCCATGGGCCCGCACTGGCGCAGCAGCCCCCCGGGGCCCAGCATGGAGGAGAAGCTGGAGCACCTGGAGAGCCAGGTCCGACTGCTCAACGTCCGCCTCAACAGGGTCCTGGAGAACTTGGACCGGTCCAGCACCAAATGACGGTGCCCCGGCGGGCCGCCAGGCCCCGTGTCGCCAGCATGTCCTCCGGCGAAAAGACCAAGACGGAAAAAGGGCAAAAGGGACCCGAGACAATCCCAGTAATAAACGTGACCGAGCAAAAGCGGCCCTTGGTATGGGGGTGTTTCCACCGACGGGCGCTCCCAGGACGCGTCCCGTCCCGTCCCGAGGGTTGCTGGCACGCACACCGCACACCGTTCTCGGCGTGGGACTGCGTGCCGGGAATCGATGTAGAGGAGGAAATATTTTTTCAACAGAGGATCTAAATAACCGTATTTGCTGTACAGCCAGAGAAGTTTTATCTGTGCATAGTGCATAAAGTTAGTCGTCTCCCCGCCCCGGCCCCCCAGCTTTTGTAAGGCTTTTGTTTTTCTGAATGAGGGTGGATGGAGTGGGGTTTTTTAAATCAAGAGGGAAGGATGTGTGTTAGCGATGGGTTGGTTTAGAGCCTCTGGGTTCTCGGTGGGAGAGGCCTCTGCCAGTTCTTGGGGCCCAGAGTTCTTACACGGGGCGTCGAGCATGGCCACTTCTGACTGGGCTGTCAGACACCCAGCAGGTGAGATGAAACATCGGGATCCTGGGAATCCCGGCCAAGCCGGCTGCCCCGTCGGTTTTATTTCCAAATGAAACAACTGTTCTTTTCCAGGACATTTTGGATTATCCCCTTCTGCCACCACCCCAGGACTTGGATGTGTTTTTAACTTCCACAGCTAAATAAGTAAATAAACAGAACACTTCTTTGGGGTTGATGTCCGGAGCCCCAAGGCTTTCCTAAGAATCCTCATGATCTCCTCCATGTCCCGCATCGAGACCCATGGATCGAGAAGGAAAAATCCCACCCGAGGTTGTGTTTTGTTTTCTGATTGATCGATTGATTGCGTTTTTTGGTGTGCGTTGACTCAGGAGGAACACGCACCGCACCTCAAAGCACGACCAGCTCTTGCTGATGAAGGCATCCCTGGAGGCTCTGCATGGCCTCCACCCCCAGGTTTGC
>NW_022111312.1:14880476-14882112 GCF_000313985.2 Echinops telfairi
GGAGCCATAACTTTGAGGCTCTGGGCAGGTTCGCTTTCCTTCAGGTGCACGCAAAGGGACCTGGACTCTCCCGAATCCTGCTGCGTCCTCTCACTGTGTCAACTGGAATGGGGCTCCATCAGGCAGGGAGGGGCTGCTTTTCCAGGAGATGGCTAGACCTTCCAAGGCCCCTCTGAGTAGACTCACCGCCAGCTTCCCTCCTGTTCACCCTGGGCATCGCCAGGGCCTCCGGAGTGGATTCCGACAGTCCCCTGGGGTTCTCTTGGCTCTCATCCCTATGGAAGCAGAGGGCTAGGTCTTCCTGGGTTCCAGGTCCTGCCTCCTCTCGGTTCCTCTCCTATGTGTTCCTGGTTGTGAGATGCCCGGGTTTAAAGTCTTTGTCACTGGATTGAGTATAACGAGCTCTGGTGATACAGCGGTTGAACTGTGGGCTGCTAACCGGTTTGAAACCACCCTGGTAGAAAAATGAGGCTTTCTACTCTCGTAAAGAGTTATATTCTCCGAAACCCACAGGGGCAGTTCTACCCTGTCTTCTAGGGTTGCCATGAGTTGGGATTGACTGGGAAGGTGGTGAGTTTGGTCTTTTTTTGGGTTTAGACTGAGTCTCCCACCCTGTGCACTGCACCCAAAAGGTCCTGAGTAACACTGAGAGATGGGGAAGCCCCTTAATGTCCGGGCCATCTCGGCAGGTGCCCATGCATCTGAGCACTGACACATTGATGGATCAAGGCCACGGGCACTGGCTAGAGAACATGCAACGCATGTTCCAAATCGCATCAGTGCTGAGGACCATCTAATACTTTGATGTGCTGGAGATTCAAGGTGTCTGCACTTCTCATGGAAGGGCCGACGGTCACGTCCTGGCACCATGTGGGGGTTGAGGATGCTGGGACATCTGGCAGAAGTCCTGATGCTTGCTGTGATCTGTTCTTAACTCTGATCATTCCATGCATGTTTGTAGGGTGTTTGACCCTCCCTTCCACACCCCACTCTGTTCTCTTTTGTATGTGGGAAAAATATATTTTTGTACTGTAGCGCATGCCTTAAAGAGAAACCTCTTTTATGTCTAAAGGCCTGCGGGATCTACGGGGGTGCTTTGCAAAGCTCCTGGAGAAGTGGAATTTAAAGGGAATGGTATTTTTCCCGAACTTCCTAGGGCTCCCCTCCCTCCCCACATTCGGGGTCCCTAGTGTGCAGAGATGAGGATGGGAGCTAGTGGGGATGTACTGTTAAGTCAGACTCCATAAATGCCACCCTACTATCAGCCAGTGTTACCCTCCCAGTGCTGTGGCCTCAACGGATGGTCTTTCTCCCTGGGGGCTTTGAATATGCCAGCTTAACCTAGATCCGGCTCCCACCATTCAAACCTGGTACCCACTCACTGTCTTTTCTCTCCCTGTCCCCGCGCGCGAGCTTCTGGAGGCCCCCGTGTGTACCAGAGTAGAAGCGTGCTCTGTAGCTGTGAGATTTTGGAAGCAGACCGCCAGGCCTTTCCTCACAGGTACCTCGGGTGGATTCGAACCGCTGCCCTTTTGGGTTAGTAGCCAAGAGCCTCCTCGCTCACACCCCTGGGGGGACTGACCTCTCTTCATCCGTTTAGCGTAAACAGAGATTTCTGGGTCCTGTAATGGCAGCC
>NW_022111312.1:14882509-14888708 GCF_000313985.2 Echinops telfairi
TGTGTGTGTGTGTGTGTGTGTGTGTGTGTGTACTCAGAAAAACCCTGTAATTAAATTGATTTCTTGTGATGGTGACGGTGATTATCGCACACTTAAAACCCAGCCAAGTGATTCGTTCCCTCTTAATTGACAGTTAATATTTGTTAGCTGTGTTACCTGCGCAATACTAGGCCCATGAAACCATTCATATGTTTGTGTATCCGGTTGTACATTGGATACAGCTCTTGAGCCCGTACTTAATGCGGACCCGTTTCATTTTCGTGTCCTGTTTGTGTGTGTGATGTGTGTGTGCGTGTGCATCTTAGGAGCTTTGGGAAATGGATTCTACAAACGTCACACGGTAGACACACATGTCTAAGGCTTCTTTTCTTCTTTTGGCAAAGTGGTGTGTACTCTTGTGTTAACTCAGCGGCTTTGGTATGACGTGGAGACATCTGTAGACTGCTTTCAAAACCAGAATTAAAGTATTGTGAAAATGACCGCTTAATAAATGTTTATTGTAATTTTGCTCTCTGGTTTCCTGAATGTGTTCCGTCCCTTTCAGCCACGTCTTTGGATCTTCCCCAGTTTGGGTCCCGAGCAGTGAGGCTTCTCTCCAGTCTGGGAAGACGTAAACTCCATGACAGATTAGATGTTCGATGCAGAAGCGGTTGGGTCAGGTCAACCCCAACACGCTGAGTTAAGTTTCAAGTTCCAGAAAAACAAGTCTGTTTCTCCCCCCTTCGGATGAGCGCGTCCTGTGCCACACTCAGGACATTGGTGTTTCCCAGGAACAGAAGGAAGCACTGCCCGGTATTGCACCACCCTCACAACGATTGCTGTGTGAGAGCCCATTGTTGCCCCCACTGTGCCAATACACCTCTTCAAGAACCTTCCTCTTTTTCACTGACCGTCCATTTTACCAAACCTGGTCTTCTCCAGGGCCTGACCTCTCCCGATCACGTGTCCACATAAGTGACACACAGGCTCGCCATCCTTGCCTCTAAGGAACATTCTGGTTGTACTTCCGGGACAGATGTGTGTGTTCTTCCGGCAATCCAGGGCACTTTCAATGTTCTTCACCAGCACTGCAATTCAAATGATCGCATCTGTGTTTGGGTGGACCAGAGAAGCAAATCCAGAGACGTGTGTGTGTGTGTGTGTGTAAGAAATTGATATCAAAGAGCAATTGTACATTAAGAAAACATCCCAACCCAGTCCAGATCAAGTCCATAAGTCCGATATTGCCCCATATGTCGATACTAGTCCGTAAACTCTAGACTCACACAGCCATGCGATGATGCTGAATATAGGAAGATCACAGGCGAGTGGGTGGAAAGTCTTGTGGATCCAGTGGTGGTGGGAGCATCTCAATGTTGGTGTGGGTTTCCAGGTGGCTCCTCCAGCTCTAGGGCTATGGCTCCATCTGTGTAGCTCCATGTGGCTTGTCAACAGGAATATGAAGCAGAGAGTGTATCTGGCCTCCAGTGAACTATTTATCTCCTTCACGCCTCCAAATGAGGTCATCAAGCTGTGACCTGATTGACAGGCTAGACTCCACTCCTTCGCAAGTTGACACCAGACGATGTGACAACGATGACGACAGAATCCGTTCCCCTTTGGGTTTCAGTGGCCAGCTGTCACATACACAGGAGGTGGTCAGAAATACCATAGCATGGGTCAGCCGCACCTTAGCCCTCAATGTGGCCCTTTTGCTTTTGGACACTTCTTTAATTTTTCCCCCTTTTTATTAATCATTTTATTGGGGGGGGGCTCTTACAATCTTATGACAATCCATCATTCAATAGTATCAAGCACACTTGAACATATGTTGCCATCAACATTTCCAAAGCATTTTCTACTTGAGCCCTTGGTATCGGCTCCTCTTCCCCCCACCTCCCCACCCCTGTTCCCCATCCTCCTGCCCTTGTGAATCCTCGATCAATTATATATTATTGTTATTTCATGTCTTATACTTCCTTTATCTCCCTTCACCCACATTCCTGTTATTCATCCCCCTGGGCGGTGGGCTGTATATCCAACCTTATGATGGGCTCTCCCTCCTCCCCTGCCATCCCCCTACCCTCATGATACCGCGACTCCCACTACTGGTCCTGAGGGTTTTATCTGTCCTGGATTCCATGTGTCATAACTTTTCTGTGCATGCTTCAGTCTGGCCAGAACTGAAAAGCAGGACTGGGGTCATGATAGTGGGGGTGTGGGAACCTCAAGGAACCAGAGGAATGTTGTTTCATCAGTGCTATACTGCACCCTGGTTGACTCATTTCTTCCTGTGACCCTTCTGTGAGGGGATGTCCTATGGTCTACAGATGGGCTTTGGGTCTCCTCTGACTCCTCGTTCTCAACAATGTTTTTTTGTTTGTTTTGGGTCTTTTGGTGCCTGCTACCTGATTCTGTTGACACGTCATGATCGCACAAACTGATGTGCTTCTTCCATGTGGACTTGTTGCTTCTCTGCTAGATGGCTGCTTGTTTAACTTCAGGCCTTTAAGATCACAGATGCTATATCTTTTGATAGCCGGGCACCATCCGCTTTCTTCACCACATTTGCTTTGTCTCCAGCGATCCTGTCGGGAGGGTGAGCACAGAATTCCAGGTTATTAGAACAAACTGTTCTTGCGTTGTGGGAGGGCTTGAGCAAAGTCTCAAAGTCTGTTCACTTCCTCAATGTATGGCCATAGGAATATATGTACATAGACCAATACCTCTGTGGTAGTTACATAAAACTGTCAATTTGGGACTTGAGAGGATTTAGATTGGGGTGGAGTCTAGTCTGTCAGTTGGATCATAGTCAATGAGGCCTCTGTGTGGGCTTGTCTTTCTCCTGACAATTCTGGGAAATCTGGTTATCTTCCTCCTTGGAGGCGGGAGACACTTTCTCTCTCTGATCACTCCCTTGGAGGCTTGGCTGACAAGGCTGACTCCCTGCGAGACATCCCTGAGGAGAAGTCACATGGACCTACCCTGATGCAGCCTTGGAGCACGGGAAGCCATGTGGAGACCCCTGCCAGCGCTGAGATGCTTCCACCACCACTGGATCCACAAGACTTCCCACCCACTGGCCTGTGATCATCCTGCATTCGGCGTCATAGCATGTGTTTCATGAGTCTCATGAGGACTTTATCGATCAGTATTGGACATAAGGGCTAATATCAGACTTATGGGTTTGGACTGGATTGGGCTGGGATGTTTCCTCAATATTTAACTGCTCTTGTATATAAACCTCATTCTTATTCACATATGAGTCTCTATGAATTTGTTTCTCTAGTTTACCCAGACTAACCCAACCTCTATTTTTATGCAATAATACATTTACATAAGTACACACCGATGCTTATGCCTCTATTCTATAGCTTAGCTTCCTAGATCTTTCCTCTGTTTCCTTTTACCTTCCTCTTGCCCGACCATCACTCTCACCCTCTGTGTCTCAGCAGTTCCTCAGCTAGATTGCTGTTGCTCCAACACCACTGGGATTTCTATGTCCTCGTTGTTGGTTTTAATTCCTTAGTTGTTCCCATCTCTGACGTTGTTTACGCACCGCTCCTTTTCCCGCCTCCTCCTCCCTCCAAGTCCCTCCATAACTGTCACCCCATTGCGTTTGCCTCAGGCTTGCTCCCCACACGTATCTTATAGAGGTAGGCAAAACAACAACAACGGAGACAATATGGCACTGGGGGAGTAGGGCACTAATCCACCCCAGGGAGAGGCTATTGTTTATGTCTCCACAGAAATGGGAGTCAGTGCAGACCCCACCATGGCGTGCCAACCCTTGAGGGCAGCGTAACCACATGGAGCAACTCACGAACAGAGGTCTGCAGGGATGGACCCAATCAAAGCCAAATGGACATCCCCCCAGCCCCTTAGAAGTATGTGCTACAGAAAGTGATGATGGCAACAAGTGTACGAATGTGTTTGACGCCATAGATGTATGTATGGATTGCGATAAGAACTGTACAAGCCCCCGATAAAATGATTAAAAAAAAAAGAAAGAAAAGTATGTGCTACAGAGGACAACACTAAGCCTACAGGTTGGGGAGAGGGTCTGGCCTGCCATGCCCACATGGAAGCAGACCAAGAAGGAAAAATAGAGAGCGAGGAACTGGACCCCATGTGGGCACGCCAATCCCTGTGGGTGGCATCCCTGCGCAGAGCTGCTAAGGCACAGCGAGGACTGTCGGGCAACAACAGCTGGAGACCTGATGTCCCCTTGTTGGAGCACACCGAGACAGGACACAAAGCCTGCGGACACACAGCAGGGAGTGAGCCCAGTCTGACACACACACACCCTGCCCCCGGTGGGGTGAGCCAAGAAGGGAACACAAAGATCAGCAACAGGAGCAAAGCCAAGACACAAAACCTGTGAGGAGCCCCCAAAAGAGACTTCAGGCTACGAAGGGCGGTTCCCACAAGCCCCCCAGGACCAGTGGGGAGGTAGTCAGCGGACAGACCTGGATTGATGTATGCTTTTCCTTTTTGCTAGTTTTCGTTTTTTTCCCTTTTTAGTCTATCTTTTGTTTTCTTTTTGTTTTCCCTCTGCTATTGCTTAGCGGTGTTCTTTTGTTTTTTGTTTTGAATCGTTTTATAAGAACCCATGAAAAAACACAAAAAGATTTGCTTTAAATATAATGGAATGGAGGGTCGGCCACAAAGGGCGGAAGGAAGACCTTCCACGAGATGACACAGTGGCTGGAACAGTGGGTTCAAACAGCAAGATGGTGAGGGTGGCATGGGGCCAGGCTGTGTCTCAGAGCCAAAGGCCAGCTGTAGAGTCGGGAGGAAGGAGCCCAAGATGCCCTGGGGGCACGGTGCTTAAGCACTGGGCTGTGAGTGCCAAGGCTGACAGTAGCTTGGACCAACCGGTGGATCTTCGGAGCGTCTGCTGATGGGCTCTGTCCCCTGCGGTCACTGTCAGCTGGAAAGGGCTCCACGGTGCCCTCACCACCAAAAGCTACAGGGACGGGCCCGGGGGTAAAGTGGGCCTCGAAGCAAGGTGAGGGTGGCCTGGCCGGGACTCTGTGGTGACGCTGGGCCCCGGGCAGAGAGTGGGAGGCAAGCAGGCCAGTGCTCTCTCCTCGGGACGAGGTGTCCCAGGGGAACCAGGTGCCTCCCCGGCTTGCCCAATCAATCTGCCTGATGTCTGCGCACCGTCCGTGCACCATCCGTGCTGCCAACGGGTGCTTACCTAACCCCCAGGTGCGCTCACCGCCATCCTGCTCCCCTTTGCACTGACTTTCCAGCCAGACACCCTGGACAGAGGTTTCCTTCGGAAACAACCTCATGGCCACACAACCACCTGCCCGGGTGTCGAGTGTGCCTCTGGTTGGAGCTGTGGAACTCGGAAGCAGAGGGTCTTTATTTTCTCCTGGAGGCAGTGTGCCCACCAAAGACTGCTCTTGGACGTTGTCTAGTGACCAGCAAGGAAATAAAGAGTAATAAAACGCGAAAGAACGTAACACTTCCAACAGTGGATAGAACTGGCTGGAGACTGGCCCTCCCTGAGTACCCTTGGGCACTGGCCGGAGAGCCAGGTGAAGGGATGCGTGGGGGTGGGGTTCCAGTTACCTCATAGACAAGAGAAAGAGCCTTGGCAGTGCAGTGGGTCAGGCGTGTGGTTGCTGATTGAAAGGTTCGTGGTTCCACTCCACCACCTGCTCCCAGGCGGAAAGCAGTAACAGGCTGCTTGGGGAAAGATTCTGGCTCGGGGACCCTGTGGGATGCTTCTCCTTTACCCTGCAGGGCCGCGGAGACTGGGCATTGATGGGGCTGGCAGTAGGTTTGGTTAGGGGTAGGGGCAGTTCTCTGTCTCATGGGGTCCCTTTAAGTCTGAGCTGACTCCATGGTGTCTACCTACCAAGAGCAGCTGGATCTACTTTTTTTTCTTTAGTGAGACAGTGAGTGAGTGAGGCAGTGAGAGAGTGAGTCAGTGAGAGAGTGAGAGTGAGGCAGTGAGTGAGTGAGAATGAGACAGAGAGAGTGAGACAGTGAGTGAGTGAGAGTGAGACAGTGAGAGTGAGGCAGTGAGAGAGTGAGAGTGAGACAGTGAGTGAGTGAGAATGAGACAGAGAGAGTGAGACAGTGAGTGAGTGAGAATGAGACAGAGAGAGTGAGACAGTGAGTGAGTGAGAGTGAGGCAGTGAGTGAGTGAGAATGAGACAGAGAGTGAGACAGTGAGAGTGAGGCAGTGAGAGTGAGACAGTGA
>NW_022111312.1:14889147-14890767 GCF_000313985.2 Echinops telfairi
TGAGAGTGAGTGAGTGAGTTAGTGAGAAAGTGAGGCAGTGAGTGAGCAGCTGGATCTATACAAGTGCAAGTCGTCGGGGTAGGTCAGGGAGGGAGCCCTAAAAGAGCGAGCATGTTTGGGGACCAAGAGTTCCCCTGGCTGACTAGAAAGGTGCGGATGGTGGCTTCTGTCCCCTGCAAGTGATGGCGGCCACCATCAAACACTGAGGAGGTCTTTTGTGTGTCTACCTGTTCTCCTTGCTCAGCCTTGGCAGGGGCCCAGCCCCCACTAAGGAGGGATCATCTCCATGGCACGCCGGCGTCAAGCCAGGCTCAGATTGAGAAACAGGGCCGCGGGGCAGATGGCTTGTCCTCAAGGAACCTGGCTATGGGCCCATCGAGTCACACCACCTCCTTTAAGGCCAAGATTGCTACACCCTTGAGCACGCCTGTGAAGCAACGGTGGATGGGGTGTGTGTGTGTCTTCACATACTACCAAGAGGGGCCAGTCCCTGGGAGGGCCACCATCCCTGGTGAAGTAGGGGATGGAAGAGGAGGGCGCTCTGCAATGGAGCCATGGGACGTGGCGGCCGTGCAGCTAAGCTTGTGAAGAGGAAGGCAGACTGGGTGGTTCATTGTCCTGTCGCCATGCCTCCGGGGACCCAACCACCGTAATTGGAGCTCAAGGAACCACAATCCTTTCAGAGTGCAAGGCCCCCCCAGGGGTACTCCCCGCGGCCCCCCCCCCATGAAGCACAGTGGGGAGTCTGTGTGGTTTCACAGTTGGCTGAGAGGCTGAAGGCCTGGTACAAAGTGGCCCCAGTCATAAAGTATGGGGGGGTGGCCACAGGACCACCACCCAGCAGCTCTGAATCCGAACCCCATTTCTACGGTGTGCACAGGGGGAGACAGATGATGCGAAGGCCAGAGGGGTCCTGTGTGTCACCAAAGCACATTGACAAGCTATCATCTCTCGCTGGCAGGGCAGACAAAATTCCAATGGTCTAGTCCAGGGGTCCTCAAACTTTTTAAGCGGGGGGCCAGTTCACTGTTCCTCAGACCCGTTGGAGGGGCGGACTATAGTTTTTTAAAAAACTACGAACAAATTCCTATGCACACTGCGCATATCTTATTTTGAAGTTAAAAAAACAGGGCAAAAACACCTGGTGAGCTGGATAAATGTCCTCGGTGGGCCGCATGTGGCCCGCGGGCCGTAGTTTGAGGAGCCCTGGTAGTCATTCCTCTCCTCAAATAAGCCAATCAGAGCAGGAGCTCAGCAGATGCGTCAGTTTGGTAGACTGCTATGATCGGTGTTTCCTAGACATTTTATTCTTGCCTTGTGGGGCCTCAGGTCATCCTATCCAAATTCATGGTGGACATTTAGAGTGACAGACAGGAGAGGCTTGGTCTCGTGCACTTTAAGGGACCAGTCCCTGAAGAAGGCCATCATGCTCGGTAAAGTAGAGAAAGACACACCTGTAGTTGGATGGCGTGACTCGGTGGTGGCTGCTACCGTGGGCCCAGACAGGGCGCAGGTGTGAGGATGGCGCAGGGCAGGGCGGCGTTTGTTCGTTGTACATACACGGTCTCTGGGACGGACTCATCAGCACCTGACGACAAGGAAGACAGGTAAGGAAGAAAG
>NW_022111312.1:14891267-14893158 GCF_000313985.2 Echinops telfairi
TTCCAGTCCTGGAAACCTGCAGAAGCAGTGACTCGATGCCAGTGGGTTTGGAGTTCTCATCAGCTCGGTAGGATGCACCTCCCCAAACTTTAAGAACCTTTCTCAATACCCACAGCAACCCCGGGGACTTCTGACAATCACTTCCGTGTTATTTTCCCAAGGGGTGTTCCCCACCCTCTTTCACACACACACGGGTGTGTGTATGTGTGTGTTTCTTTGGAGGGGTAACAATACCTATTCGCGAATGCAGTACATTAACATTTTTTAAAGTTGTTCTGAGTTTTATTTATTTAAAATCATTTTATTGGGGGGCTCATACAACTGTTATCACAATCCCTATATACATCAATTGTGTAGAGCCATTTGTACCTGCGTTGCCCTCATCATTCTCAAAGTATTTGCTAACTCTACTTAAACCCTTGGTATCAACTCCTCATTTTTTTAATGCTCAGTTTTAATATATTTTTTATATGAACACTTCTAAAAAGCTATCCAGCTGTTTGCTCATTTGCACAGGACAGGAATGAATGAATGAGTGAATGAATGAAAGTGCCGCCACGGGTCCTTCTCAGGTGAAATACTGCGTGTCCTGTGTGGCTTCCCTTTTCCAACCTCACCCTTCACTATCACCCCGTGGAGTGTGCTGGAGCTGTGTGCGCCGTGTGTGATTTGGTCCATATAGACCAAATTTTTAATCAAGAACTCCCCCTGCCTGACCCCCGGGGGTCAATGGTGTCCCGCTTTAAATCTGGTCACCTTACCTATGAGTAATTTTGGTCCTGCAACACATGTTATTTATCACTTTAAAAAAGTGTGGCTTGGGGCAACAGGCAGTGGATGTATTGCTTTTTTTTTTTTTTTAAGAATCAGTGTTAAAAAACAATCAGTGTTTTTGTTGGTCTCTCAATTTTCATTTTGAATTTGAACGGCATCCGTCTTGCACAAGCGAGAAGAGGAACAGAACTGCCCCGCAGGCTTCTCCTGGCTGTTACTGTTCCTGCAACAGATGGCTCATCTGTGTGGCCCTGAACTGCCCACCGTCCAGTTGGCAACAGAGTGCTTAACCCTTGTGCCACCAAGGCTCCTGCATCAAATGTTACTCTATTCAAAATACAAAGAGTTGTCCGTGAGGGACCTAACCGTGACCAAGAAAGAAGAGCCAGGGGCAGAATGTGTCCCTTGCACCTGGAGTCCCTGTGCTGAGAACCTGCTGGAACCTGCTTCCAAGCCAAACACTGCCTCCCAGTAGGCACCATCGCTTAGTGAGCCTAGAGGGCAGGGCAGAGTTACTCCCGCGAGTGTCCATGACAGCACCTCATTCCCACTACAGCACCGGGGCTCCTTCCTCAGCGGGGAAGAGGAGGGCCTTCAACGAGTGGACTGAGGCTGCGGCTTTAACCCTGGGCTCAAACATCAGGGTGTGTAAGGGTGGCGCAGGACCTGGCAGTGGTTCCTTCTGCTGTACACCAGGTTGTTGTGAGTCAGGACCAGAGTGATGGCGTCTCACGACAGTAACAGGAGAGTATTTAATGTATATAATGTATAAAATAACAGCATCTTTTATACATTGTAGACATTTTTCAAGATAATATAGAATGCGTGTTTTCAAAATCACAGAGTTTATATCCTTTCCCAGACCTTGTTTGTTTTTCACATACATCTTCAAGAGCCAGCTTCCCTTCCTTTGATGAGTTTTCCTTTTATTTTATTGTATTTTTTTTGTTTTCCTCAAAAATTTAAAAATTAAAAAAAATTTAAATACTTTTTTAAAACAATAAAGTACTTTACTGGGACCTCTTTTTTTAAAAAAAACAATTTATTGGGGCTCATACAATTCATCACAATACATAGATCAATTGTGTAAAGCACATCTATACATTTGTTGCCCTCA
>NW_022111312.1:14893996-14895079 GCF_000313985.2 Echinops telfairi
TAGCTGGGCACCATCAGCTTTCTTCACCACATTTGCTTATGCACCCATTTTGTCTTCAGCAGTCGTGTCAGAAAGGTGAGCATCACAGGATGTTAGGTTTTTAGAACAAAGTGTTCTTGCATTGAGGGAAGCCTTGAGTAAAGGCCCAATGTCAGTCTGCTACCTTAATACTTAACCTACATATGCACATAGACCTATATCCCTATCATTATATATTAATATATTTACATATGTACATGCCTGTTTGTTTATACCTCTATAAATGTCTTTTGCTTCCTAGTTCTTTCCTCTATTTCCTTTTACTTTCCTCCTGTCCCACTATCATCTTTGACCTTTATTTGGCTCTCTGTACTTCCTCTCGGCTACATTGCACTTGATCAAACCCCACCAGGTGTTCTATGCCCTCCTCACCCTTGATTTTAGATTTTGTTCTCTTGTCCCTGGGTAAAAGCTCTCTATTTTATGGGGCTGTCAGAACTTATTATTTTTTAAAGGTTTTTTATTTTTTACACTTTTTATTGCAGATTGAGTGGAGGTTTACAGAGCAGAGCAGTTTTCCATTCAACAATTCACACATATTTTGTTTCAGCTCATTGATTGCAATTCTCTCAATGTGACACCACTTATCCCGTTTTCTTCCTGTATTTCCTGTTTCCACTCCTTCTTTCCAAACCCTTCTGGACTGTGTCCTTTGGGTAAATGCTGCCCCTTTGATCTCAAATGGTTCACTGCCCTAAGGAGCGTGTTCTTCCCTATGTTACCATTTGTCTTAGAGACCCTGTGTACTGTGTACCTGAAAGTTTAACCACAAAGCTGAGTCCCATTCCAGGCCTGAAGGGTGACCTAGGGCCATTGTCTCCAAGGGTAGAGGTGAACGTGGGAGTGTGGGCGGCACCCAGCATTGTAACTTTGTTTTTTCTTTTAATCGTTTCATTAGGGGCTCATAGAACTCTTATCACAATCCATACATCCATCAATTGTGTAAAGCACATTTGTACATTCATTGCCTTCATCATTCTCAAAACATTTGCTCTCCACTTAAGCCCCTGGCATCAGGTCCTCATTTTTTCCCCTCCCTCCCCG
>NW_022111312.1:14896384-14909074 GCF_000313985.2 Echinops telfairi
TGTCCTTCTGCTACCTTAATACTAAACCTATAAATATATGCACATAGATCTATTTCCCCATCCTCATATACATTTGCATACGTACATGTCTTTATCTAGACCTCTATAAATGCCCTTTGCCTCCAAGCTCTTTCCTCTATTTCCCTTGACTTTCCTCCTCCGGCATTGTAACTTAAGGACCTATTCCCTTGTTGTCTGGCATTAAAAAGGCTGGTACATTTGTTAGTCACATATATGTATATGTATGTATATGTACATACAGAGACTTCTTATTGAGTGAAGGTTTGCATAACAGTCCACATACATGTTGATTTGTGGCACTGATGGTTCTCTCCCCCCATGTCCATCTGCTACCTTAATATTTAGCATAAATATATGTACATAGATCTATTTACATAAAAATATATTTACATATCTACATGCCTGTATTTAGACCTCTATAAATACCCACTTTCTGCATGAATTCTTTCAGAGGGGGGAGCAAAGAACTGAAGTATAACCCACTCCAGGAACCTAACAATTCTACTTGGATGCCATCTTGACTCCTCCCGCTCCTGTCAGGTTTAGTGGGTAAAATTGTACCTGTGCATAAACATATGCTGAGTGCCTACAATCTGATCTGCAATGGTCATGTCTCAGATTTATTTTTCTGTGCTGAGATTCTTCTTCAGCTGTCCCAAGCATGTGAGTGGTTTGATGTGTGCAGGTCTCTGTTTCCCGGTGTGGTTTAGCTATAAATGCCAGTATGTTTCTAAAGAACTGCTTGGAGAGAGCGCTGAAATTTCACTTGTGATAAATAGTATACATAGAGCTGTGTGTTTAGAAAAGCCTGTCAAGGAAGAACTGGGGAGAACAGGAAAAGGTGTGCATCCAGAGCTGGAACAAGGGGCATGGGCTTAGAGGGCCTCGCTAGCTGTGAAAATATAGTCAGGAACCATTCTTCCTCGAGTCTACAGCCTTCTTTATCCAGTATTCTAGGAGCCTGGCCCGTGCAGTGGTTAAAAGCACTGGGTGGCTAACTGGCAGGTTAGTGGTTGGAAAAAAACCTGCACATCTGCTTCAGTCAGAATTCTGTGTTAATTACAGGGCCGAAATCAGGGCACATCGACTGAATGGCAATGGGTTTGGTATTTATTATTAAAGGAGCCCTGGTAGTGGGCACTGCTGGGTTGCCAACTGCGAGGTCAGCTGTTCAAAACCACCAGCCAAACCATGGCAGAAAGAGGAGGCTTTCCATTCCTATAAAGAGTTAGTTTTGGAAACCCACAGGGACAGTTCTTCCCTGTCCAACGGGGTCCCATGAGTCGTGATCAGCTCGAGGGCAGTGAGTTTGGGTTTGTTGGTGTCGTGGGTTACACACTGGGCTGCTGACTGTGAGGACAGCAGTTTAGTCCTAGCAGCTCCTCTATGGAAGAAAGATGAGGCTGTCTATTCCCGTAAGATGCATAGTGTCAGGGACTATTATATATATATTACCTCATCTGTCCTACTGGCTCGGAATCGGCTGCATTGGAATCTACTCCATGGCATTGGGTTGGGTTGGGTTGGGTTTGGGTGGTGTAGTGGTTAATTAAGCGCAGCGTAGCTAATAGAAAGGTTGGTGGTTTGAACCTGCTCAGTGGCTCCGAAGGAGAAAGGCCTGGCAGTCCTTTGCAGTAAAGAAATCCTAGGGGCAGTTCTACTCTGTGGTTTGGGGTCACGATGAGCTGAAATCGACTCACTTTACCATGATGGGCAAATACAAGGGGTGGGTGGGTGGGTGGGGGGTTCAAGGCATTCGTGAAAAATATAATTTAAAAAATCTAATTTCCTACACATTTTGGAAACCCTCTCCTAGATGAAAGGATAAACATTCTCCAAACACTTTCAGAGATTCCAAGCTCTGCTTTAAAAAAATTTTTTTGGTACTATGCATTTTAGTATATGCAGATGCCAGTGTATATAAAACAGCCCTTGTGAAATAGAAATTCATGAAAATTCAGAGAGGTAGATGTTTGTTTTTTTTAAAATTAAAAACCATTTTTTTTGAGGTAGATGTTAAGGACCGATGGCAGTGTAAGTTTGTATAGTATGGCACATGTAACTGTGAAGACAAGCTTTTGTACAAGCTTCAAATCCAGCTCTCCTTGAATATTCACTGGTTCATGAAAAGTGGCTTAGGGGACCTTTGAAAGATGCATCTTACTACAAAAATGAACAGACTTTCTAGGGTCTAAAGGGATTTCTACTTGAAGATACTCCAGTCAGCAGGGGGTCACGTTGAGCATTCTGCAGACAAAACTGTTTCAAATCTGCAGCTGCCTGGGAAACGTTCACACGTCTGACCGGCCCGCTTTCTTCCCGGCGGCGACCCTGGAAGAGCCAACGTGGCGAGGAGACCTTCGCTTCTGGGTCGTCCGCTCGGCGGGCGAGCTGGCTGGACAACACGGCCCCAAACTCCGCTTTTGCTCGAAAAAGTCAGGGTCTGGTTTGCGCCTCCGTTGGTGTCAAGGATGACTATTTCAGGAAACGGGGGTCGGCTCAAGGTGTATTTCCTCCGGGGACTCGCTCAGTTGTCAAGGTGACAGCACCCCGGGCTTTGAGGACAAGGGTGACCACGCCCCCCTTCCCTGCTCTGATTGGGCACGCCTTTTACCGCTCCCTTTTAAGATTGGCTGAGAGGCACGCCCGCACCGGAGAGCCTTGCGATTGGCTACCGCTAAGGCCAGGCCTCCCGGCGGTGAGCGCCTGGGCTGATGTGAGGCCAGAGTTTGCCAGCCAATCAGCGCGCAAGCTGATTGTGGCGAGTGCTCGCGCGCAGGATCCCTCCGCCGCGGAGGCCCGGTCGGGGCCGGTTTTCCCTGGAGGAGTGGGCGGGGCTCGCGGGGCTCCCACGGACTCTGGAGGGGTCAACTGGTTTGGAAGGTGCTTTTATTTTGTTTGGGACTCTTGAGTAACCTAAGACGACGTAATAAAAATTTTAAATGGAGTATGCCAGATTAAAAATGCAAATAAACTATAAATGTAAATTAAACGAACATTAAGCAACATCGAACAATTTTAAGGTCTCTCGGGGGTGGGGTGCAAAAGTTTTGCTCGCCAATACCAGGCAAAACGTTGGCAGGTCGAATGCACCCGGCAGTGCCGCAAAAGACTGTCTGCTTCTGTAAAGAGTACAGCGACGAGCGCCCTAGGGTGGTGATGAGTCAGATTGGACCTGAAGGGAGCTGCCAGCCATAGGGAGCCTTGCTGGAACCGCGGTGGGGTTTTGTTTCGCAGCGGATTTGCCTGGTGGCATCGTGATTTCAAGTCTTCAGGGCAGCTGCCCTGAGTGCTGGGGGTCCACTCTTTTCTCCCCTTCTAGCATGCTGCTGCTTATTGGCCCAGTTGGGAGGATATTGGTTTTCTTTACTCTGAATTGTAATCCATATTGAAAGTTGTAGTCCTTGATCATCATCAGAAAGTGTTTTTTAAAAAAAAAAGTGCTTCCAAGTCCTCTTTGCCACAAGGTTGTGTAGCTTGCATATCACAGGCCATTAATGAGTCTTTCTCCAGCCCTAACGCAGCGTAATCCAGCTTCTCAGGCTTTTTGTTTTATCTTGGAAACCCTCGGGAGGGTGGGAGAGTAGTCCTGCTGTGTTTTATAGCATCACCATGAGTTAGAGTTCACTCCACGGGTATCAACAGCAATTCAAGTTAAATAAAAACTTAATGTTGTCCTTGGGGTCCCAAAGAAAGACCCATGTTATTTTCCCCCCCCACCCCTGTGTTTTGTTCTTTCTTTTTTCATATCTAAATCATTTTACAGGGGGCCCTTCCAGCTCTTAACATGCTCTGACTCAGCTTGCTGTGGTCATGTGCTGTTAAATCAGCCACCCCACGTACATGGAACAAAACACTGTCTGGTCCCACTCCATCCCCACTATTAATGTGGATGGGCCCGCCAGCGCAGTCACTGTGCCCACCCATCTCATCCAGGGGCTTGCTTTTTTTATGCAGACCCTGTACTGTACCAAGCATGATGTCCTTTGCCGGGGTTGGTCTCTCCTGATAACATGCCCAAAGTATGTGAGATGAAATGTCACCATCCTTGCCTCTAAGGTACACCTTAGTTCTCAAAATAGTAACTTTGCTCTTCAATACTTTATAGAGGACTTGGGCAGCAGGTTTGCCCCATGCTGTAAGCCATTTGGTTTTCTTGACTGCTGCTTCCCTTGCAGGGTTCATTATGAACCCAAGTAAAATGAAATCCTTGACAACTTTGATTTTTTAATCTATTTAGCGTGATGCTGCTCATTAGTCCAGTTGTGAGGACTTTTTCTGGCTCATAGACCCTGGGAACTCTGCTGCTATGTGCCCGACTTGGGGTTAGGCGCTGGGGAAAAGGCAGCGAGCAGACACCAGATAGAGACCCTGCTGCTCAGACACTTAACAGACTTAACAAGTGGCATGGTTAGAGGGTGATGGGCAGTGCATCTGGGTGCTGTTTTGAATTGAGACCAGTGTGATGACAAGGGGTGGGGTGGGGAAGCTTTCCAAACAGGGGACCCTTCTCCAGGTCTTTTACTATCTGGGGGTGGGGGGAGGATGTTGGGGAAGAAAGAGAAGTGTGTGAGTTTGCGAGAGAGGGTGTGCTTGTGAGAGAGTGGCTTATTGCATCGCCACCATATCTCGTCTTACTGTATCACTGCCATATCTCATGTTCCATGGAATACACAGGAGACTGCATTTTCCACAATCTTGTTTCTAGAAGCCTCTTTCTTGAAAACAGGACTTGAGAACCTTGCAAAAATGAAGGGAAGTCAAATGAAACCAGTGGGTGGAGGGTTGCCTGTTCTCCCCTTGTTACATATAAGATGGGAGGAGCCTCCTGCAGGCCTCGGGGGACCTCTGATGTCATGGCCACTGGTCTACTATTGCTTTAGGTTTAAATGGGACCTCTGCTTGCAAGAGGCCTGCTTGTTCAATTCTGAGCACCAGGCTAAGAAGGATCAGTATTGTCTAAGCCCTTTGTATAGTTTACAACTTAGTGGTTCCACCACTTACATTTGTCAGTTTGCCGCACTGTGGTGGCTTGTGATTGCTGTCATGCTGGAAGCTATGCCACCAATATGTAAAATGCTAACAGAGTCACCCAAGGTGAAGGGTTTCAGTGGCGCTTCCAGACAAAGAACAGACGAGGACGGAGTAGGCAGTGTCCTTCCGAGGGCTGAGTTGCTGGAAACCTAACAAGACGGTCAGAGATAGTGCCTTTAGACAAGCCCCTCAGGTTGGTCGGCCGTTTCAAGAGGTAGTATATGATCAAGAACTGATGGGACTGAGGGAAGAAGCTGAAGCTGCCCTGAAGGCATTAGCCCAAAACCAGGCTCCCAGAATTGATGAGATACCAATGGAAATGTTCCAACAAGCTGACGAAGCACTGGGAATACTCGCTAGTCTACCCCAAGAAATCTGGACGATAGCTATGGGCCAATTATTGGAAGAGATCAATATTTGTCTGAAGCCAAATAAGGGTGACCCAACAGAATGTGGAAATTATCAATATGAATGATTCAGGCAAGTAACTTTTTGCTGAAGATCATCCTACAGGGAGCTGCTGGAAATTCAAGCTGGATTCAGAGAGGATGACGCGGAACAAAGAAGAGCATCATTGCAGGTGTCGGATAGAGTTTGGCTGAAAGCAGAGAATACCAGAGAGATACGCGTGTTTTACTGACTGTGTGGACCATAGCAAACTATGGATGGCTTTAAGATGAATAGGAATTCCAGAACCCTTCATTGTGCTCATGAAGAACTTGTACATGGATCCAGAGGCAATTATGCGAACAGAACAAGGGAATTCTGCATGGTTTTACATCAGGAGAAGTGTGTGTCGGGTTGTATCTTCTTTTTTTATTTTAATCATTTTATTGGAGGCTCATACAACTCTTATGACAATCTATACATACATTAATTTTGTCAAGCACATTTGTACAGTCGTTGCCCTCAACATTCTTAAAACATCAGCTCCTCCTTTCCTCCTCCCTCATGAACCCTTGATGATTTATACATTATTATTTTGTCATACCTTACACTATCTGACATCTCCCTTCACCCACTTTTCTGTTGTCCATCTCCCATGGAGGAGGTTATATGTAGATCCTTGTAATCGGTTCCCCCTTTGCACCCCACCTTCTCTCCACCCTCCAGGTAGCGCCACTCTCACCACTGGTCCTGAAGGGATCATCCGTCCTGGATTCCCTGTGTTTCCAGTTCCTATCTGCACCAGTGTACATGCTCTGGTCTAGCCGGATTTGTAAGGTAGAATTGGGATCATGATAGGGGGGAGGGGGAGAGGAAGCATTTAGGAACTAGAGGAAAGTTGTATGTTTCATCATTGCTACACTGCACCCTGACTGGCTCGTCTCCTCTCCACGACCCTTCTGTAAGGGGATGTCCAGCTGCCTACAGATGGGTCTTGGGTCCCCAGTCGGCACTCCCCTAGGGTTGGATCTTCTAACCACACTTACTCAATCTGTATGCTGAACAAATAATCAGAGAACTGGGTTATATGAAAAAGATTGGAGGAAGACTCACTAAAAACACAAATATGCAGATGATATAATCTTGCTTACATGAAGTATGGAGGACTTGAAGTACTTGCTGATCAAGGTCAAGTATCACAGCCTTCAGTATGGATTATAATTCAATGTAAAGAAGACTAACATCCTCACAACTGAACCAATAGGCCTCATCATGGTAAATATAAAGTTGTCAAGAATTTCATCTTGCTTGGATCTACAATCAGTGCTTATGGAAGCAGCAGTCAGGAGATCAAATGACACATTGATTGGATAAATCTGCTGCACAGGACTTCTTCCGAGTATTGAAAAGCACAGGCAGATGACTTTGAGGACTTAGGTGTGCCGACCCAAGCCATGGTATTTTTAATTGCCTCCTATGCATATGAAAGTTGGACATTGAATAAGGAGGACTGAAGAAAGACCCATGTGTTTGAATCATGGTGCTGGAGAAGAATACTCAAAGCACCCTGGACTGTCACAAGAACAAACAGATCTATCAAAAGAAGAAGTACAGGCAGAGTGCTCCTTAGAGGCAAGGATGGCCAGACTTCACCTCACACACTTTGGACATGTTGTCAGGAGAGACCAGTCCTACGGAGAAGGGCATCCTGCCTGGTGAACTGGAGGGTCAGCAAACGAGAGGAAGGCCTTGGCAAGATGGACGGATACAGTGGCTGCAACGATGAGCTCCAATAGAGCAACGGTGGTGAGCCTGGCACAGGGCCGGGCAGTATTTCCTAGTGCTGTACCAGGGCCGCGAGGTGTCGGAACCACCTCGATGGTTCCTCACGGCAACAACAGACACATATACCAGGGGCTAGCCCCCCAAACACCAGACAAAAATCCTCAAAGCTATGTATTTAAAATTTTTACTTAACAACCTTCTCACCTTCAAAGCACTCTCCATGACGTTGAATACATTTGTCAAATCTACCAGCTCATCTGTTTGGATGGCTGACAGCATCTCTCTTGTTTTTTTCTTCACCTCTTCAAATCGCTGTCCTTTCACGTCCCTCTGCATTCACCGAAACAAAAGCAGTCACAGGGAGTGCACCCGGTAGGGCGACAGATTGAAAAAGGAGCGTCAGGAAGCGTCTGAGACGTGCATGGTCGGCGAGGACTGGGGCAAAGGAAGGCTGCAGACTTGCTCCTTGCTAGGAGTGGGCGCCTCTCCTGAGGCCAAGCCATTTCAGGCCACATATTGCCAGATCACCCGCATTTCCACACAAAGCCAGATTTCAGAGTGTAAGCTCATTATTTCAACATTAAGTCAGTCAGACAGAAAAATATATGTATTAATTTTCAATAATCAGGATTAAAAAAATCAACCACCTCTGAGACAGCATCCCCTGGCTTGGGACCGTTCTCAGGCATGGTTAGTTTTTATATTTGTGGCTCCCGCTCATTTCTTCTTGCCTCACTTGGCTTGGGTGGGGGAGAAAGTTCTGGTCTGATCTCACAGGTGCTCGCGGCACCCTGAGGCACACGGGCTGGAGTAGAAGCCCTGGTTCAGGGCTGACCATGAAGTTTGGCTACCCACTGCTGGCCTACTGTGACAGGCTGGCCAGACTGTGTGTGGCTCATGGGCCATGGGGACCATGGTCAGTTATGACGCCCACTCCAGTGGAGTGGTAACGACAGTTACAGTCTGAGGCTGGTGGTCACAGCTTACCCTAGTGCCAACCTTCTCCCTATCCTCTGCTTAGGGGCTTCTGCAACCTCACTCACCAGGGAGGAACGTCTGTTTCCTGGAGGCTTCTATTAGATTCTCTTTGGGTTCACTGGGAATTCCTGGGTGGTGCAATGGGGTAGGTGCTTGGCTGCTAAGCCAAAGGTTGGAAGTTCAAGTCTGCCCAGGGGCAGCTCAAGGAGCTCTGGCCCTGTGGTGGACTACACACTGAGCTGCTGGCCACAAGATGGGCAGTTCAAACCCAATAGCCACTCCAGTTCTCTTTCTGCAAGGATTGAAGTCTCAGAGAGCCAGTGCGATCCAGTCTTGTAAGGCTGACTCGATGGCAGTCAGGTTTGGTTTATTTTAGTTGTAGAGGCAGCTTGGAAGGAAGGTCTGGGGTTTTACTTCCTGGAAAATCAGCCATTAACCACCTCCCCCCCCCCCCCGCCCCCCTCGCGCACCCTTCCCTGTGGAGTAGTTCTACCCTGACACACAGTGTGTATGTGTGTGTGGGGGGGTGGGGGGGTGGGATGGTGGCGCCATCAATGCGTAGCTTGTTCAAGGCAAGACTTCGCTTCATTGCCCAGCATTTGGTAACATGTCAACTACCTAGCCTATCACTAGGAAAAAAAAAAAAAGAGAAAATGGGGTGTTCTGATTGGCGTAGAAAAGCGGTTCTCAAGCTTCCGAATGCCGCAACTCTTCAATATAAGGTGATCAGGCATCCCGCTTTTGGCGGGACAGTCCCGATTTTTAACAATCTTTCCCGCGTCCCACGGCGTTTTAAAAAGTCCTGGTTTTTGGAAAGAATGTACCACAAGCTAGGGTATATGGTTTTCGGCTGCCATGTGGCTATTTTGCCAGGATATGAGTTTTATCAATGGTGTCCCGCTTCACCAATGTTAAAATCTGGTCTCCGTACTTTAGTATAGTTCCTCATGTGGTGGTGACCCCCCACCCTAAAATTTTTTTTCGTTGCCACTTCATAACTATAATTTTGCTACTGTGATGAATCGGGCGACCTCTGTGAAAGGGTCGTTTGAGAACTGCGGGGCTTAGATGGAGATGGAATGGGGGTGGGGTAGTGGTGTGTGTTTTCCACATACTCCTAGGGAGCTACAGAGACTTCCCAAGGATTTTGGATGGGCAGTTTTTGAAATGAGTTTTTCTACGGACCCTCAACGTCCTACTTGTAGTGTTGGTGGAGAACGCTGCAAGTACTATGGACTGCCTGAGAACAAACAAATCTGCTTGGGAGAGACAGACAGTCAGAATGCTTCTTGGAAGCGAGGAAGGCAAGACTTTGTCTCAAGCACTTTGGACACATGGTCAGGGGCCGGCCCTGGAGGACGTCCTACTTGGTGGGTCAGTGAACAACGGGAAAACCCTCAGTGGCTGCAGCAATGGGCTCAAGTATAGCAACGCTGGTGAGGGCGGTGCAGGACCGGGCAGTGTTTCCTTCTGATGGAGGTAGGGTCATTGCTAGGAGTTCGAATCCACTCAGCCCCACCTGACAATCAGGACTTCCTGTGTGCCCATGTCAAAGATTGCCAGAGAAAGTATCTATGTCCACTACGCCCTTTGTTCACTTATCAGAACCCATCCCAGGTCCCGGGTGGGGGCCAAGGCCCTCTGAGCCACCTGTGTGGATTAATCCAGCCGTGCCTCCTTTGGGTAAGGTGACCAGATTTAAAGCGGGACACCATTGACCAGGAGGAGGGGGGAAGTGTTCTTGATTAAAAATTTGGTCTATATGGACCAAATAGACCGTTCCCTAGCTTGTCGTGCATTCTTTCCAAAAATCGGAACTTTTTTAAAACGCCAAAAATCGGGACTGTCCCGTCAAAAGCGGGACGTCTGGTCACCTTACCTTTGGGGACATGCTTTGCCTCAAGCTCTGTTCAAGTGGTCTGACTCTAGGGCAACCAAAGCTCTGAACTTTACTGACACCGATTCTTGTCACCGTAACGGCAGTGTGTTCCAACACTCATACATTTCTCAAGGTGCATGGTGCGGCGCCTCCAAGCGAGTCCTCACGTGACTTCTTTCACATCAGATGTGCGTCCTTACTTAGAAAGGTGGATGGGCAATGTATTCTGCTCAGTCATGCCGGGCATATTCATTGCAGCTCCAGCCAATCGTAATCGTTCATGCTCTGAAAGGTCCCATTATGATTCTTTTTCGTGCGGTTGGGGAGAAGGACAAGGTTTTCTATTCTTGTAAACACGAGTCCCATTCTCTGAAACCCACAGGGGTAGTCCTACCTTGGAGGTAGGGTCGATGCATGAGTCGGAATCAATTCGATGGCAGTGATTTACATCCGGTTCATTGGACACAGGGTTTTGACACATCAGAACGGGGATCCATTCCTCAATGTCGAGCCCAATCCTCCCGCAGACTCCAAGCTGGCACTCGCGCTGGGTAGGCAGCCGTCACGACTGCCAGGGGCTCTTCTTCCTCTATCTTCCCCGAAGATAAACTGGTTAGGGTTTACCAGCTGCATCTCAGCAGTCTGAGGGCCGAGAAATCCCATGCTTTGACAAGAGAGGGTGAAGGTGAGATTCTGATCGTCCCAAGCACACATGGCCTCACCTCGGCCCAAGCTCTGTTTCAACATCAACTGGGGTAGCACGCCTCTTTCAAACCACCAGTTTTGATCTTTTTGTTGTTATTGTTGCTTTTCCTATAAACTCTGCTATTTCCTAATAGCCGTGCCTTTCGCTTGAAATGCCTTTCAAGGTATTCTGGGAGAAGGAAATTGGCTGACAAAACATACCATACTAGCTAGGGAGACAGGGAGGGGGAATGAGTGAGTCAAGGATTGTGCCCCTGTGGAAAGAGCGTCTCGGTGTCAATGAAATGGACATCACGATGAATCTGGGTCAGGGGTCAAGGAAATTCACTTGGAGAAAAAGTGGCCCCACAATGGGTAGGCCAGGTGAGGATGCTGGCCTGGATGCTGTGTCTCTATTCAAGAAAAACCTGTTTTAAGGTACAATCTGTGTATTTGTAGTTACTGAGAGATGGAAGCTGTTCAAGGTGAAGTGGAGAGGTGAGAGGCTACTTTATAGTACTCTATCTCTGGACAAACAGACCAAAAAACCCCAAGCCAGTTGGGGGGGAAGCTGTGGCAATAATTTACACTAATGGATATGGAAATAAGTGGCCCTGGTGGGACTGTGGATTGCACTGTGGGTTACCCGTTAGTGGGGGTGGGTGGGATGAGGCAGTCTATTCCCTAGAGACCAGTTCCCCGCTAGCTATTCTACAGGGTTGTGATCAGTCAGCATTGCCTCGATGGCAGTGCCTGGATGTGGACCCAGAGGCTGGGAATAAAGAAACCATCAAAGTACATCCCAATCCCATGCCTTCTCTCCGTTTTCACAAATGCCACTCTGGTCCAGCCTCTGTCACCTCCTGCAACATCCTCCCAACTACTCTTGTATATTGCCCTAAGTAGTCTCGAGGCCTGGCTGCAGTCGTTGGCCAGTGGACACTTAACTCCGCAGGGATTATAGTCCACGGGTGCTGCCTGTGCTTCAACACTTCTACTCCTTTCACCAGGGGTAAAAGCCAAGGGATCGTTGGCTTGCTTAACCCTCTCTTGCCACAGGGCCTTCGCACTGGCTGATCGCTCTGCCTGGAGCTCTTCCCAGAGCCTGACACCCGTCACTTCACCCACCACTCAGTCAATATACAAATGACATTCTGTGGGGGACCCACTCTCCCTCCTGAGGAAGACACCATGGGAGACATGGCTCCGGGAGGTGGGCTGACACAGTGGACAATGGACTTTAACGCAGGCAGTTTCTCAGGATGGTAAAGGAGTGGGCAGGGTTTCCTTCAGGTGCACAAGCTCGCTAGGAGTCAAAATCGACTGGTAAACGTCGATACTAACCATTGTGAGAACTACTACGATTACGAGGCGGCTTCAAAAACTTTGTAAGAAGAGTCCATGACCTTTGAATTCCATTTTCCCACGAAGCTTCTGAAGTCTCCTCCTATTATCCATAACGTAATGTGAACTATGGCGCGCAGAATACCTAATTTACCATATTAAATACGCCATGTGATAGACAAACATGACTGAACCTGGCGGATTCTGATAGCCACTGGTAGAGTAGGTACATTAGGGACTGTATTAGAATTATGCGTGATCCCACTGAAAATCCCACTGGATTTTCCCGTGGAAGGGTACCCTGGAGTCGCCCACGTGGAGCCACTTTTTGACCTACCTACCGGAGGGGGCAGGGCTTTTGCAGGTCCACTGCGGCTCCCCTCCGAGCCGAGCCGCACACACGGCCAGGTAACCGGAGGATGAGACACCACCTGCCGGAAGCCGGCTGTCCCGCGGTGTTTTGGCCCCTCGGCGCCCCCGTGGCTCAGCGCGCAGCCAGCGCGCCTGCGCACAAGGCCGCACTCCTTTGCTCGGCGGGCGCGCGGCGGAGGGTTACATCTCGAGGGGAGGGGAGGTTC
>NW_022111312.1:14909270-14925538 GCF_000313985.2 Echinops telfairi
CGGCCCCGGAGCCCTCGCGCTCCCGCGGCCCCCGCGTTGCAGCCATGTCCAAGGAGCCGCGCGCCGGCCAGGAGGAGATCATGGAGTGCCAGGTGATGTGGGAGCCGGACAGCAAGAAGAACACGCAGATGGACCGCTTCCGGAAGGCCGTGGGCGCCGCCTGCGGCCTGGCGTTGCGTGAGTGCCCGGGGGTCTGGTCCTGCGCTCGGGCTCTCGAGGTGGCCCGGGGTCCCTCTCCCCACCCTGGCGGTTCTCCTGTGCTCCAGGTCCCCGGGGGTGGTCGGAGGACCTCTTGATGGGGGCATTGCTTCTGCGTCGGGGTCCCCTTGGGGTGGCGGGAGGTGCCTCTCTCCATGGGGAGCTGGACCTGCGCTTAGGGTCTCTTGGGCGGTGGCCAGGGCGGAGGGCGGGGGCCGGTTCCCGCTGGGGAGTTGCTCGTGAGCTTGAGGTCCCCGGGCCAGGGACCCTTCTGCCTGCTCTGAGATGACGGGGGTCACCCCTCTGTCAGCGAGCACCCTACTAGTTGGGGCTGGACTCTCGACTTCCAGTTGGTCTCGGGGTTGGCAGAGTAAATGACACACACGGGCGTTCTTTTGAGTTGGTTAACTGGTTTGCCTTTGCTGGCTTCCTCCTGATCCAGTGTCGCCTGCCCCAGGGGCTGCCTTCGGAGGAGGTCCCCGACGGCGGGCCCCCCACCCCATTGACCATGGGGGTCTTCCCTTTCCTTCCTTCCTGGCCAGCCTGCAGGCGCTTCCTCCCACCCAGACACTCTTTCCAACTTGCACTTCCATGCCTGCCACTTGCCAGCTCCCAGAAACATGTGCTGTGCACCCATACCCATACCTAGGAGGATCTTTCTAGAAAGCAAGTCTGGTTTCCCCATCCTGTGAGAAGGATAGCCAGGTAGGAACCTTCTCTTGGGTTTGAGGAAACTCCCCCTTCCCCCTAGATAAACTCCCCGCCCCAAGATACAGCCTCCTTCTAGGCCCCTTGGCCTTAATACCACAGACTGGGGGACTCAGAGTCTTGGACAGAGGAGAGCCCCTTGCTGGGCAGAAGCACTCCCGGGCTGGCCTTTCTAAGCTCTCATGGACCTGTCCCATTGTCTGCTGGGCTACCCCACCCCATGGGGATCCTCAGGGGCCTTGAAGTCTTGGTGGCCTCTTCCATCCTCATGGCTGCATCACCATCCTTAGTCACTGCAGACGAAGACTGGAGTTGTTGATTTGTCAGGGTGTCTCCCTGGGTGAATGCCCCACCCCTAGTTCCTGGGCCTCATGCCTAGCTCCCTGCACACTGGTCCTGGCTACTGACTGGCTTTCTCGCTTCCCGCCTCCCTCCTTCCCCGTCAGGTGTCTGACGTGCTTGGCCAGGATAATTTGGAAGCACAGGTATGATGTTGTCACTCCCCTGCTCAGAGGCTCTCAATGGTTCCTTGTTGGCCACAGGATTGCAAACAGTGCTGCGTGGCAGCTCCTGAGGCCCTCCACTGCCTGGCAGGGCAGCACGGTGTCACGCCCAGTAGAGTGTAAAGGCCGGGGACAAACAGGCTCTGTGCCTGGTGGCTCTGAGTGGCCTCTGGGGAGCCCCTCACCAAGTAGTAGGTAGGAGGAAACACAGACCAAACCCACTACCTCTGAGCCGTTTCCGAGTGGAACTGAGATCCCCTGAGGATTGCCTGCTGGCTGGCAGCTGAACGCTTTGCCCCCGGTGCCATCCGGGCTCCCTAACACTTGGGAAGGAAAGCGGTCAGTGCTCTGGGTTGGGGGAGAATAAGCTTGACCCCGGTGGAGTGGGGACACTGGAAGGGGGTGTGGGCTAAAGTCACCTCAGTTCCTTCTTGGGTTCCTCTGGAAGCGGTGACATGCCCAGTGCCAGCCTCGGCTGATGCCTTGTGAAATAGTTTTAGTGAAGGGCAGCCTGGGTAGGAGGGGGACACCTCCTTCCACCATGGTGGTGGCAGCTGGAGCCTGATGACCTATAGCCTGACCCCGGCTCCCCCTTCCCAGCTGTGTGGTCAGGACACAGGGGTGGACTCTCTGGGTGGGAGGGTGTTGGGGGTGAACTGCACCCATGCTCAGCTCTACACCTTGCTGGGGAAAGTGATGGGGCTGCTCAGTAAATGTTGGCGCACGCTGGCCACTCCAGCTCCCCCCTCCCGCCCCCTCTGTTCCATCCTGGGCCAGATTCCATGTGCAGACTCCGAGATAGGCGCCATGGTACTGACTGCCTGGGTTTAAAAGCTGGAAGAACACAAGTGCACAGTCAGGTTTCCAGCTTCTTGTGAAAACTCCGGGGCCCCTGCCAGCTGTAAGAACCCACTGCTTCTGTCTCTTGTGCAAGCAGGCCTGGTCCCGGGGTACCTGCACTCAACACTGACCCAGGTCAAAGCCTGCCTTCTCCCCCAGGTGCATATGTCTCCTTCACTCTCCCTTCCCCTTGGGGCTCTTCCTGTATTTGTGAAGATTCACGCCCTGCCAGTGCCCAGCACCCAGCATATAACCAGTGTGGGCGGGTGGCCTTGGTAGCACAGCCTGGTCCCGCTTGCCCACATACCCAATTGGGAAGTCTTTCTGCTTGTGAATCCCGAGGGGCCTTGGTGGACCTGGATGATATCTGATGCTCAGTTCCAGACAGATTTGGGGTTTCCCAGACTGCCGTATTACGAGAATGGCAAGGTGGGCCCAGAGACGTGAAGTGAGCTCCTGCTGTTGGAAGAGGGGCTTCGATAGACTTGCTGGGTGCAGGGCGTCCAGGGCCTGCCTTGTGCAGCATCAGTGGAGAGCGGCAAACGGGGCCTGAACGCTTTGTTCCATGAGCAGAGCTTCCATTAGGACGGACCCCAGGCCCCCCAGCCCATGGGCACGGCTGTGGCCTGGAGGAGGTGCTGCTTCCAGCACGCTGTTACTGGAGCAGGATGGACGTACTGTTTTTGAGGATGGTGCCAAGTGTCAACCCCAAGTTGCATGTCACCTGTGAGTGGAAGCAGCTGCTTCCACGGAGGTTGACAGCAGACAGAGGGGTGGGGTGGGGCAGGGTAGGGCCCGGGTCACGGAGTGTGGGCAGGGAGGGAGGGAAGTGCAGGCAGAGATAGTAGATGCCATGCTGGCAGAAGGTGCCAGCTGCGTGTGGCAGAGCGGCAGCTCCTGAGGAATTCACGTGGTCTGGTCTGCGCCAAGAGGCCATGTCTTTTGTGAGATTTGAAGGCAGCGTCGGTGTTGGTGATGGTTGCCTTGGGCTCACTGTGACCCCAAACGTCCATCCTCCTGACCCCTGGTATGCTGGAGCCCGTTGCTGGAGCCATTGAGTGAGCCAGGCTGTGAGGGCTCCGCCGTTCCCTGTGCCAAACCAGACCGAAGGAAGCGGGCCTACTCCTATTACTCCTTAATCTCTATTTTAATACATGAGTTACTTAAAAAAATAATTAGAGTGAATTTTTGGTCATCTACCTAGCAAGTTAAGTTCCCATGTGACAATTTTCATACCAATTGTTCGGTGACATGTGTTAGATTTGTCACACTGTGCCCTCGTTCTCTCTACTTGTTTGTTCCATTCCAGTAGTCCAGTGTCCCAGCTCCCTTATCATCTCCTCTCTGCTTGGAGTAGTTCTTGTCTTGTAGCTCTCACACTCATGCTTTCTAGATAGCATACAGATCTTACAGGAAATGACGTTTATTTTGTGTGCTACGCTGCTGTATCGCTAGAAGGAAGCTCGGGCATAGGCATGTTCTGGGTCTAAAGACCGCCTCAGGGTGGGCACCTCAGGGAGTTGTCCATTCTCTACCGGTTTGCCTGGCTTTTTTCTTTTCTTTTTTTAAATTAGATTTTGACTCCATATTTTTCTTCCAATCTATTTTGAACCAATGATTGCAGCCTTGGCTAGAAGGCTCTGGGCTGGCACCATCTAGTTCTTTGGGTCTCTGAGTTGTGGCTCTTATAGACTTGTTTCTTCTCTTTGCTTCTGGCTGCCTTCTTTCTAATTGTTCTGGCTCTGGAGATGTGTCTCAGATGGTTATTTAAAAGCTGGAGACTTAAGACGATACTCGGTTCACTAGGAGTGTTGATCATTTTTGTGAACTACGTAATGCTAACTGATTGAATCCCAGAAGGCTATGGTCCTAAGCCTTCAGACTCAGAAATCAACATTGGGAGGGGTTTGGCTAGGTCAGAGGGATATCCATCCACATTGGTGTCTTCAGTAAATGTATGCACTTGTGTCTACATTGGTGTATTTGTAGCAACAGAAGATTCAAGCAACAGGCTGCATAGGGAAAATCTGCTATATAAGACTATTTTTTATTTATTTTATTTTAATTTTTCAAAGCGGTAAAAAGCAAAGCTGTCCCTTTGAAGATTAAGGTGTGACTGGCCCAGTATTTTCAACCACCTCATACACTGTAAAAACCGAATAATATATAAGGAAAACTGAAGAAGAACCGATGCATTTGAACGATGGTGTTGGTGAACACTATTGAATAGGTCACAGACTGCCGGAGGAACAAACAAATCTGTCTTGGAAGAAGTGCAATCAGAATGCTCCTTAGAATTGAGGTCGGTGAGACTTGGTGTCACATCTTTTGGACATATCAGGAGAGACGGTCCCGGACAAGTAGTAAGTACATTGTGCTTGGTGTCATCATCGAAAAAGAGGAAGATTTCAGCGAGATGGCTTTACACAGTGGCTGTAGAGTAAGATGGACTCTTATAGAGTAATTGTACGAGACTGGGCAGTGTTTCATTCTGTTGTACACAGTAGCTCTGAGGTGGAATTGACTGGACAGTACCTACCAACAGTGCAGATAATTCTAAAGAGCCTTCTAAGGTGGCACAGTGATTAAGTGCTTGGCTGTTGTCTGAAAGGTTCATGATCCGAATCCAGCAGCTGCTTCATGGGAGGAAGATGTGGTGGGCTGCTTCCATAAGTATTGCAGCCTTAGAAATCCTATGTGACTGTGCAGCTCTGCTCTGTAGGGTCAGTTGAAGTTGAGTTGATGGCAATGAGGGTTTTTTACTAATGCCAAAATGTTCTACCACTGCAAACATAAACTCATTCCCCCACTTCCTCTTTTTTGCCTACATCCCACCCCTGCAACCATTACTAATCTTTGGTTTCTACACATTTGCTTATTCTGTATAGTGAGATAATAGATATCTGTCCAATTTGTGACGGATTTTGCCAGGGTCCATCCACACTGTGTCCTGTATGGCAAGGTCCTCTCATCTCTCTGCGCGGCTGTCATATTGTAGCTCTGTGGACATGTCTCAGGGTGTGTACCCTCCATCTGTTGATGGACATTTCGGTGTGTCCAGGAGCAGTCCGGCAGGGAACACTGGTGCACGGCTGTCTGCTTGTGTACCTGCCGACCTGGCAGTGGGCCTGCTGGGTCCTAGGGGGTGATGGGCTGATTCATCTCCCCAGAGCCTGTGCTCACAATCCCATTTGGAATGGGCTGTCTTTGTGGTGTGTCTGAGGCAGGGTTTGTATAGGGTCTGCCTGGTGCTACAGTGGCACGGAGGTTAAGCACCCAGCTGCTAACCAAGGGGGGTGTGGTGTGAACCTATTGGCCACTCCGAGGGAGAAAGAGGGACTTGCTTCTGTATAGATTGGCAGCCTTGGAAACCCTGTGGGACAGAGTTCTATTCTTGTCTTAGAGGGTCACTGTGAGTCGGAATCAGCTTGAGTGCAGTGGGTTTGGTTTTAGTTGGTGTCTTGAGTTAATCTCTTTTGAGATACAAAGATGGTTACAGAAGCAGAGATGGGAAGAGAGATGTCAGGGCACATGGAGCGCAGAAGAGACCAGGGCCTTCTTCCAGAGTCCACAGAGAAAGCCTTCCCCTCGAGTCTGTACCAAGAGTTTGGATTTCTGGCCCCCTAAGCTGTGAGACTGGGAGAAGATGGGCTGTGTACCCCCGTAAAGAGTTCTGGTCCTGGAAACCCATAAGGGCAGTTCTCCCCTGTCCTTGTAATGGACTGGATGGCCGTGAGCTCGATCGTTAGGGAAGCTGAGGGCGCATACTTGTGTTTGTTGCGTGGTGCTTCAGTTTCAGCAGCACTGGGTGACTGAGACAGGTGAAGCTTTTGTTCACCTTTAGGAGAAAACTGCAGTATCTTTTAAGACCGGCCTGGGGGTGGGGGCGTGCACCCAGTCATTTGCACAGTATCTTATTGGTGACCCAGGTCAGCTTTGCTCGGGGTGGAGAGGGCTGCCCAGTGCAGGTGAGGATCACTGGGGGCACAGGAGGTAGACCTCTGGGAAGCTGGTGGCAGGGAAGGCCACCAGTCCAGAATTTCATTAAGCCACAGGGTCCTAGAGCCCTGTGCCCGCACACAACATTGCTGTCCATTGTCGTCCCAGAGCCTGGCCCTGTGCTCCTGCGCTCTGGGTGGGTGTGCTTCTGGGTAAGGCCAGGTGACTGAGCCGAGACTAAAGAGTACAGACCTGCAGTAGGAGTGGGGAGCAGTGGGGCCTGTCTGACCAGCCCACGTTCCCAGGGCAGATCTGGGAGGGAACCGCACTACTGGCACCACCCAGTCATTATTGCTTCGTGGGTGTTTCTGTGGATGGGTGAGCTCAGGCTCAGCAAAACGAGGGTGGCTTTCCATGTGCCTCTCACCGTTCTGAGCGCTCTGCGGGCTCTGCTCAATCAGTCCTCCGGAGAGGCCCCCTAGTGGTGCAGCACCAAGGAAGAGAAGGCTGCCCGTTGGCTTCTGGAAATGGTTGCAGACAAGTCGACCTTCTGTGTGACATGCAGGGCAACCGTGAGTCATGTTCACTTTTTGGCCCTCTTCATTGGGCACCATTATCCAGGAGATGCCATCTAGTTTGCCCCTTACTATCTGGTCTTCTTTTCTTGGTGATAGTGAGGTGCCCCTTTCTGCCTCTGGGATGACTCACTTGAAGCCAGGCAGCATGGAAAAACTGACCAGTGCCCTCATTAGAGTTTCTTACACTGGATTTGCATGGGCCATCCCACGAGGGCCATACTCTTTATTTGCCTTACTAGCAAACTGCCCAATCCCCTTGGTAGGCCATGCACCGTATTTGCAAGTTTCCACCCATTCATTTGGCGGGAGTTAGGAGAGCATTGTGAGAAAGGCCAGAGCAGAGCAAGCCCATGCGCCTCACCCACGGCTCTTCTTTAGTAGCCATTGGACAGGAAATCCTGCTTCTCTCTTTTAACAGCCACGTAGTTCTCCACGATATGAACACACAGTGGATTTCATCAGAATGCTCTTTTAGGATCCTTAGGCTACTTTCAATTTTCTGCTAAAAAACCAGGCTCAACTGTATTTTCAAACAGCACGCGCAGGCACCAGAAACCTTCCCATTGTAACCTCTGCCTGTTGGCATCTGTTGAATTACTGGTTTTGTAAGCATCCGTGGTTTAGTAGTTGTAGACTCTTAAGATCAGTTTTGTGCAAAGCCCTGTTCTAAGCACTTTATACACATGTTCATTTAAGTCATTACCACAGCTCTGTGGAGGGGTACTGTTCACCCACGCCCCATTTTCCAGATGGGGAAACTGAGACACAGTGAGCCTGAGGTCATACAGTTAATATACAGCTGCAGATGTGCTGGCTCCCGAGTCCAGGCCCCAAGGCAGTGTGTGAGGTGTGAAGCCACTACTTTGTGGCCTTGTTCTTTCCGTGGCTTGGCTCTGGTCAAGGTGGTAGGCTTGCTTCAGTGTAAGTTAGGATCAGTTTACACCCACCCCTGCCCTTAGCAGGATGACTCGTCACCCCTGGTCTTTGAACCACTCAAACACACGTGCAGCTGGAGTCCCGGTGGTGTGGAGAAAGAAAGGCTGTGTTCTCCGGGAGAGCTGCACAGCCTCCGGAGCCCTTCCTGGAGTCGCTTGGTTGTGGAATCCACTAGGTGGCAGTGAGCTTGGGCGTAAGGTTTATCTAGAGTCCTGGGGGCAGTGGTTAACGACTCTTGACCATTAACCAAAAGATGAGTTCTGCAGAGAAAGGGCTGGTTACCTGCTCTCACAGATGACAGCCAGGAAGCACCATGGGGCAGTGCTGCCCGGTCATGGGGTGGCAGAGATCGCAGTCAGCTGGACAGCAGATGACAACAGCACAGGTTTATCTGAGCTACGTGTCCTTTTTAAATTTTTTATTTAGAAAACTACGATGACTTATACCACTGGTCAGTGAAGTCATACTCGGACTTCTGGGCAGAGTTCTGGAAGTTCAGTGGCATTGTCTTCTCCCGCATGTACGATGAGGTGAGTAGAAGTTTTGCCAACGCTTCAGTTTTAAATGGTTGTGCTTCAAAATAAAGTGTCATATTGGGGACAGCCTGAATCATATCTCCTTTCAAAACATCACATCCATGGGGCGAAAAGCCATTGCCTTAGAGAATCAGCTTTAGATTATGTTGGAAACCCTGTGAGTCTTTACCCTGGGGCCACCCACCCAGTTCTGAAACTGGATCAGCCCTTAAGAGGAGGTCACTGTCTTTTAAAAATATATACCTTATTGTCATTTTGCGGAAAGATTATAGAGCAGACTGGTTTTTCATTCAAAAATTCATACACATTTTGTTTGGTGACTGTCACCTCCTCAGTGTGGTGACTGTCTTCCCGTTTCCTCCTTGGGCTCCCCAATTCCATCCACCTGTCTCCTCAGCCGTTTCCTGCCTGCTGAGCATTGCTTTTGGGCAAAGGCTGCCCTTTTGTCTTGCACGATTGGTGGTTCTGTGGAACACGTTCCCGCACGGCTGTGACTGCCTACGTTACAGGCCTGCCTGTCGTCTGGCTAAGAGGTGATCTCTACGGGTGGTCCCCTTCCAGGCTCACAGTGCCTGCGGGGTCCACAGTCTGTCTGACTAAGTCTGGTGTTTTTAGTTTTTTTTAAACAGCTTTTTATTGTGGATTAGGTGAAGGTACAGAGCGGGTCCTAGTTTTGCTTTCTGCAATTCATACACATTTTGGTAGAAATACTATAGGTATCTCAAAACTACAAGTAGTTTTACTTTTTTTATGTGGATTTTAGAGAAGGTTACAATTCCTTTCGCTCAACATCAGAAAGAATCTGGGGGAGAGGGGGTCCCACCGCGGCATAGACAGGAGTTCGGCCATTAGCCAAGAGGTGGGAGAGACAAGTCCACCCAGGGGCACCGCAGAAGAAAGGCCTGGCCATCTCCTTTCTAAAGTTAGCCAGGAACAGCTGGTGGAGCACGTTCCACTCCAACACAGGGGCCATCTTCAGTCCCAGGTGACTCCGTAGCAACTGCTTTTGTTTTCTTTAGCTCTGGCCAAAGAGAACCACATTATTGAAAGTATCGTGTGTTGTGTGTCTTTGGTCGGGTTTCAGGTGGCCATTTGTAGGTGCATCTGAGAAAATCAAGGTTCCTGAATCCTGAGAGCACATTAGAAAACCCTCGTGGGAGGCCCCCCACCCTCCTGATTGCCCGGACCTTTGTCTCCTAGGTGCTGGGCAGGACCACATCTGCCTTGTTCACTCTTGTCTCTAGCATCTCTTATAAAGTAGGTGCTTAATAAACATTTGCTGACAGTAGATTAATGCCTTCGGTGTCCGCCCTCCATGCTCTCTCTTCATTTCAAGCCTGGGGACCGAGCCAGAATTCCACCCACAGGAACTGAGTTGGGCCAGCGAGTCAGCAGGCTCTCTGAGAAGCAGGGTGGGTTGTGTTTCTTTGTGACCTTCAGTGCTCACCTGTGTGTCTTGGTTCGGTGTCCTCTCTGCAGGTAGTGGACACGTCGAAAGGCATCTCGGACGTGCCCGAGTGGTTCAGAGGCAGCCGCCTGAACTACGCCGAGAACCTCCTGCAACACAAAGACAACGACCGGGTCGCCCTGTACGTTGCAAGTGAGTCCTGACGGCGGCGGCCTGGGCTTTCTTGGGCTCCGGTCCTAGCTGCAACGCCACGTGTTCCCCAGGGCTCTGGAGGACCCAGAACTGTCACTAGGTGATACTTACGTAGTACCTTGGCCCGTTTCTGACGCAGTTAGACACCCACTGACTTCCTAAAAGAGTTAACGCACTCTTCCATGATGAGCTTCTCAACCACTGTCCTCGTGCGGCCACCACTGCTCTGACGCTGAGCAGGTTTCCGCAGAGCTTCCAGACCGCGGTGGGCTGGGAAGAAAGGCCGGCCCGGCTGCTTGCGAAATGCAGCCCGTCAAAGGCGCATGGCTCTCAGTGGCCTGGTATCCCCGTGTGTGGGGTAATGACTCGTTCACTGGCCTGCAATGACTGCCACATTTCAGAGAGCACTTTGAGGCTTAGCGACAAAGGCAGCGGAAGGCACAGAGCGTCCCCCTCGAGCCCCTTTCCCATCGACGACAATCTGCCCTCTTACTCACCAAACGGATGGACCCAACAGTTGATACTGTCTTACTGAAGTCCACTGTGCGCATTGGGATGATTCTTGGTGGTGTAGTCTTATAGGTTTTGACAAAGGTGTAATTTTAATCATTTTATTGGGGACTCATACAACTCTTATCACAATCCGTACATACGTCAGTTGTATAAAGCACATTTGTACATTCATTGCCCTCATCATTCTCAAAACATTTGCTCTCCACTTAAGCCCTTGTCATCAGCTCATTTTTTTCTCCTCCATCCCTGCTCCCCCCTCCCTCCTGAACCCTTGATAATTTATAAATTATTGTTTTGTCATATCTTACACTGCCCGCCGTCTCCCTTCACTCACTTTTCTGTTGTCCATCCCCCAGGGAGGGGGTTATATGTAGATCCCTCTTTCCCTCCCTCCACCCTCCCGGTATCGCCACTCTCACCACTAGTGAGGGATCATCTGTCCTGGATTCCCTGTGTTTCCAGTTCCTATCTGTCTAGGCAGATTTGTAAGGTAGAATTGGGATCATGATAGTTGGGGCGAGGGGGAGGAGGAAGCATTTAGGAACTAGAGGAAAATTGTATGTTTCATAGTTGCTGCACTGCACTGTGATTGGCTTGTCTCCTCTCTGCGACCCTTCTATAAGGGGATGTCCAGTAGCCTACAGATGGGCTTTGGGTCCCCACTCTGCACTTCCCCTCATTCACAATGATATAATGATTTTTTGTTCTTTGATGCCTGATAACTGATCCCTTTGGTACCTTGTGATCACACAGGCTGATGTACTTCTTCCATGTGGGCTTTGTTGCTTCTCACCTAGATGGCCACTTGTTTACCTTCAAGCCTTTAAGACCCCAGACGCTATATCTTTTGATAGCTCGGCACCATCAGCTTTCTTCACCACATTTGTTTATGGCCCTATTTGTCTTCAGCGATTGTATCAGTGGGGTGAGCACACAATGATAGGATTTTTTGTTCTTTGATGCCTGATAACTGATCCCTTTGGTACCTTGTGATCACACAGGCTGATGTACTTCTTCCATGTGGGCTTTGTTTCTTCTCAGCTAGATGGCTGCTTGTTTACCTCTGTTTCTGCCAAGAAAGTATCATGCAAGACAACTTCTACAAATGCCTTGCACTGCACTTGCGTGTCCCTCACCCCTGGTAGCCACCACTGTGTCCACGGTCTCCATAGTTTGACCTTTCCAGACTGTCTTTGACTTGGAACGAGACCACAGTATGTAGCCTTTTCAGCTGGGCTTTCAGCACACACAGTACGCACTTATGTTTCCTGTGTATCTTTTTGTAGCTCCTAAACTCATCTATTGACTTTATTATCTCTAGGGAGGGGCTCTATATGGTCTATGTTTGATAGGAGAAATTGACACACCAGTATTAATTAGCTCCTTCAGGGTTCGAGTCTCTGGTGGTGTGCGTGGTGCTAACTGCAGGGCTGGTGGTTTGAGTCCACTCCCAGGGCTGCTGGTAGGAAGGCTTAGCAGCCCACTGCAATAGATTGGCCCTTGAAAGTCCTGCGGACCCCAGCTGCATTGGATGCCCTGTGGTCGCCAGGACTTGGGGTGGTCTAGTTTTCAAGGCATCAGGCAGTTGTTTCTGAGCCTTTATGGGATTCGGCAGCCTTGTCTTGCTCCCACTGAGGAACAGCTAGTGGTTTCAAAGTGCTGATCTTGCAGATTGCAGCCCAGTGCAGAGCAATTCAAGATTGCATCCGTGTCGTGGTGTAGATGGTCACTTCCTCCTTTCTGTGGTCCTCTGACATGCCGTGGTATGGCTGTCACACATCCTGTTCATCCTTCGGCGCCTCCTGGGCTGGGCCTTCCCAGGCACCGCCACCCTGCTATGCTTGTTGCCAGCTGGAGCTTGCCCAGACACAGCGGGATGCCTTCCCGCACGGTGGTGAAAGCCCAGCTCTTCTGGAGGAGGCTCAGGTAGGCTTGTGGTTCGCTGTCAGTTTCCCACTTTCCGTTCGCTCTGAAATGTCTGAGCCCCTGTCCTCCGTGTGCCCGCACCTCTGTCCTCATCATGCTGGGATCACGTGTAGTCTACTAAGTGGGGATCTCTTGTAAGCAGGGTCCTCAGCGGACTTTCTTTTCTTAAAAAATGTGAATTGGTTGAAAGCTTGCAGAGCAGATCGATTTTCTGTTCATCGGTTCATACACATTTTGTTTTACGTCATTGATTGCAATCTTCACAATGTAACCTGACATTCCATTTCCTCCCTGTGTTTCTTCCTATGCTGAACCCTTCTGAGCTTTGTCTTGGGTAAATGCTGCCCTTTTGAGTGCATGTGATTGAGTGTTCTAAGGTGTGCACGCCTCCCTAGTATCATTGTCCCCCTTAGAGGCTTGTCTGTTGTTTGGCTGAAAATTGAATCCTGGGTGATGAGTTCACTTCAGACTTGAAGAGGGGCGAAGGCCCTTAGCTTGGGGGTTCCACTAGTCCCTGTCTGTCAAGTGAACCTGGTCTTTCTGAAAATGATTTTGAGTATTGTCCTACAGTATCCTCCCCCTCTCTCAGCACCTTCTCCTGGGAGCTCTGTCAGAGCTGTTGGTAGTGGTAGCTGGGCCCCACCTGAGACTCTGCCCTCAGGCTTCTGGAGACTGGCGTTCATGTGGCTCATTAGGCCATGGCCTAATGTTTCCACGCGTCTCTGATTTTTCAGGCCCCTCTTTCCTTCAGACAAAGAGACCAGTAGTTGCACTTGAGCCTCTCATGAGCTTCTAAGATCCCAGTCACTGTTCGCCACTGTATTGTCTTTGTAGTCTCTTGTGGGGGGAAAAGGCCAGCCCCCCACAACTAATCACGGGTTCAATAGGCGCAGTTGTATGGTTGGGATACATAAAGATTATAATAAAGTCATAGAGAGCATGAGAGATAGAAGAGAGATTGAAATAATGGAGTCAGACACATGTCATGGTAGCATGGTCACCGCAGCCTCACTTGGTGGTCCAGGTGGAGGGAGACCTGAGGGCAGGAGAGAGGGGGAGGGGAAGGAGGACAAGGGGAAAGAGAACAGGGGAGAGAGGACTGAAGAGGAGAGGGGGAACACGAGAGGCCAAGAGGGATCTTTTTTGCTAACCCAGCTCTATATATTTTTGAGGGGAGTGCAAGCCCACTAATTACAGGTGAAGACATACGTCACAGGAAGGGATTGCACTATAGGTTATACAGCAATAAGAGGGGGACAATCTAGGGGTATACACGCAATAGGAAGAGGAGGGATTGGGGCACACGTGACAAGAAGGGCAGATCCTAGATTCAGGATGGCAGCCTAACTTTGGATGTTACTGAGATGGTTTGACCTGTTCTCTGGATCTCCATAGAAACCATTATCAGATCCTTGTAATGCATTCCCTCTTTCCAACCCACTCTCCCTCTACCCTTCCAGTATTGCCACTCACACCACTGGTCCTGAAGGGATCTGGGGGACGGACAACAGAAAAGTGGGTGAAGGGAGACGTTGGACAGGGCAAGATATGACAAAATAATCATTTATAAATTATCAAGGGCTCATGAGGGAGGGGGGAGCGGGGAGAGAGGGGGAAAAATGAGCTAATGCTGGGGGCTTAAGTGGAGAGGAAATGTTTTGAGAATGATGAGGGCAATGAATGTTCAAATGTGCTTTACAAAATGGATGTATGTGTGGATTGTGATGAGAGTTGTATGAGCCCCTAATAAAATGATTTAAAAAAAGAAGCAACCATTATCAGTAGGGTGTAAACCCACAGGGAGCAGGCCCTACCTGTGGTGGACCAGTCAGTAGTCTGGCAACTAACTGCCTTCAGGGAGGATGTCTCTAAAGCAGGCATCCTCAAACTACAGCCCGCGGGGCCACATGCGGCTGCTGAGGACATTTATCCGGCCTGCAAGGTGTTTTTGCCCCGTTTGTTTTTTTTCTTCAAAATAAGATATGTGCAGTGTGCATAGGAATTTGTTCATAGTTTTTTTTAAATTATAGTCCAGCCCTCCCAACGGGTCCAAGGGACAGTGAACTGGCCCTCTGTTTAAAAAGTTTGAGGACCCCTCCTCTAAAGTATCTGACCTCCCACCATATGCTAGCAAATAGCCTCTAATGTTTGACATATCTTTGGGGAGACAAAGCTGGGGAAAAGTCTCTTTATAATCCCACAGTCTCTGTTATGCCAGAGAATCGACTGCGATTGATTTTGGGAACTCAAACATCCCTGCATTTTGATCCCTGTGTGTTTCCCTGATTAGTCCTGTCTCTCCCACCAGTGCAGGTGCTCATGGGGCTCTGCTGGGAGTTGTTTTCTCAGTAGAGTTAATCCTCCGTGTTACCCCGGGCTGAGGGAGCCCAGAGACAAGCAAGTGTCTGCCTTGCAGCCTTTACGCTCCAGCGAGTGGAGCACAAACAGTGCGCATCACTGTGTGCTCACGGTCAGCACATTTTGTCCAGAACAGTGCATGTCAGGTGGCTGTGTATTTTTATAGGGTATTTGTTTGATAAAGGACAGTCCAGATTCACACCAAAGACAAACTGGGAGGCTGATTCACTTTGGAAAAGAGATGCTTCATGTAGGAGAAATGAAAAGCAAGCAGCTGTCAATAACAACATATTCATATCACTTGCCCATCAAGATGGCAGGCAAAGGGTTGAAATCTTTCAGAGGTTCAGAGTTTTTCCTGTGCCTTCAAATAAATTGAGTCTTACTACTAGTCGTAGTTATCTGTTGATAAGAGGTTCTATCCCCAAATAACGGCTTCAAGTAAGAGCAGTTATGACCTCACAGTTCCTGTGGGTGACACGTTGATGTGACTCAGCTGGGTGGGGGTGTGGCGTGGAGCTCTCTGGTGAGGTGGTGGTCAAGACATGGCCAAGATGACCCATCCCCAACGTGGCGTACTCCACGGTGGCTGTTGGCCGGAGGCCTCAGGTCCTTCCCACACGGGCTTCTCCACGGGGCTACTCGGAGGTCCTGCAGACGTGGCCGGTTTCCTCTAGAGTGAGCCGCATGGAAGGTCTGCTCACTTGCATGACGGAGGTTCAGAATGCACCCTTTACCATTCCCACAGTGCTTGCTGGTTCTCCAGGGCATCTGTGTTCAGGGTAGGAGGGACCATGTGGGGGCACGAATACCAGGAGGCAGGGTCACTGGGAGCCACCGTGGACTCTAGCTTCTGTACCGTCATTGACCAGTTTGAACCAATCTGCTAGGTGCAATGTAGCCTCTCACTGTTTCAAAACAAGTTTCTTTTTTTTGAAATCATTTTATTAGGGGCTCATACAACTCTTATCACAATCCATACATCCATCAATTGTGTAAAGCGCATTTGTACATTCATGGCCCTCATCATTCTCAAAACACATTTCTTTTTTTAAACAGTTTTATTCCCATATTGTGCAATTCAGTCGTCATTCACATAAAGAAGAGTTGCACTATCATTACTGAAGCCAATTTTAAAACAATGTCTTTGACCTTACACTCATTATTAGCTTCCTGTTTTCCCAAGGAACCAGGAATCCAGTTACTGTCTCTAGATTTCCCAACCCTGGGCGTTTTAGTGTCCAGTTTCCGTGTTACAGCTGCAGTACTGTAGTTCAGTTCTGTCACCTGTCATGGAGGCACTTTGGTGGCACCAGCGTTGGTTCAGCACTTGGCTGCTAGCTGACAGGTTGGCAGTTTGCACCCACTCACTGGCTCGTGGGAGAAACACCTGCTGATCTCCCATGAAGATTACAGCCCAGAAACCCCTCCGGGGCCACGCTGCTCTGTCACACGGGGTCACTGAGTGGAGGTGCCCAGCACAGCAGCAAGATGCACCTCTGAGGGAACCAGGGTGAAGGGTGCCAGGACCTCTCTGTGCCGTCTCTGTCTCTGTCCCCTTCCCTTGTCGTTATTTCAAAAGGAACCGCTAGTAGCACCACGGAACCCTAAGGGCTCTTCACTCACAGCAACC
>NW_022111312.1:14926447-14928457 GCF_000313985.2 Echinops telfairi
AAAATCCAAGTAACCATATGAAAAGGAAAAAGAAAAAAGAATGAATCTTATACCAAAACTTATGTGAGCCTGAGCCTCAACTGAGTTCCCTGAGTCAGAAGAGATGGGCTGCCAAATTCAGAAACGGGTGTAGGCCGCCCAGGTGCTTTCCATTGCATCGATTAAATTTATGACATGTTCCTTGGTGAAATGTCCTGTGATAACATATTAGGTAGGTTGCTGAGTAAACGTTTATTGAGAAATAAATTGTTACTATTCAAAATGCTCATACTTTACCCTTTAAATACCAAAGAGTAAATTTTACAAAAATCTATGCTATGTGATATTTACATATGATAATATGATGCATATAATAATAAGTACATGTTCATTGCAAAAAAACAAAAACAGAATATCTTAAAACTGAAAAAAAAAAAGTCCTTCCGCGGCCTGCTGAGAGTAGGTTCAAGACTGTCGTGTGATACACCCTTCTCTCTTCCCAGGGGAAGGCAAAGAGGACATTGTGAAGGTGACCTTTGAAGAGTTGAGGCAGCAAGTGTCTTTGTTTGCAGCGTCCATGAGGAAGATGGGGGTAAAAGCGGGGGACCGTGTCGTCGGTAAGTCTGTCTTTTCTGGTGACTGTGGTGGCTGGGGGCCAGGGGAAACTGAGGCCGGTAGCTGGGAAGGTTGAGCGTGAGTGAGAGCTTAGAGATCACCCATCAAGAGTCGCTGACTCAGTCGCCTTGCCCCCAGTGTGACTGCACCCTTCCCCCTTCCGCCCGCTCCCTTCCCTCGGAGCTTCCTCTCTGGCGATAATAATACGGCCTTTCAGAAAGTCTCCTGTGGTGGTTGTTGTAAGGCGTATGTGCCTCTCGGATTTGGTTGTTTCCCCTGCAGGGCTGTGGCTGAAAGCTGAGCGGGGGAGGGGGGGGGCAGTTCAGTGCCTGCCTAGTCAAGAGGTGAGGGTTTTTTATGAATAAGGTGGACTTCACAGGACTCTGCCTACATGCGCTCAACAGAAAACAAGCACGAATGTCGTGTGTGTGTGTGTGTGTGTGTGTGTGTGTGTGTGTGTGTGTATGGGGCAACCCACTGGCCACTATTGTGAACAAGGAAGTGGACTTGGGCACTGAGGACCTCGTACCTTTGGCTTGTTAATGACCTCGGAGCTCATGGGTGATGGGTACCGACACCCTAACATTGGGCAAAGCCCACAGTTCACATCAGGGCCCAGGCCTTGGGCTGCACAACCCTGGGGTTCTAAAGGAGTGCTCAGCGCCCTGTGTTCCACTGGCCACCAACGAGGGCCTGGGACCTACTGGCTTGGAGAAGAGTGACTTGCAGAAGATGACTGAATCTGTGTTGGAAGAAGTGCCACAGAAGCGTTTCTTTGAAGTCAGGATGATGAGATGCCCCCTCATGCCCTTTGGCCATGCTAGCAGGAGGGCCCAGTCCCTGGAGACAGACATCATGTGGTCAAGTTGGGGGGTCAGTAAGAATGGGAAGACCCTCACAGAGATTGACAGACACAGTGGCTGCAGCAATGGGCTCAAGTGTAGCAATGGTGGTGAGGATGGCACCGGGCTGGGAGGGTGTAGTTTTGCTGTGTACAGGGTTGCCATGAGTCAGAACCTAGTTGATGGCTCCTGGTTCTGCACCTGGCCAGCCTGCCCTCCCACCCCACACGCGCTGATCTTTTTCACTCCGCCCTGGATTTCTTCTAAAGCACAGTCCTTCCAGTGGTGGAGGGGGTGGGGACCAGCTGCAGCAGGTCCTGAGAGGTGGCACGCCTGTTCCCAGTAAGGTGCTTTCAAGGGTAAACTTTATGCTCTGAGTGTCACCATCAACGCTGACCAGATGGCAGCCTCTAATCCTAGAAGCCTCGAGTGGGGCTGTAACCAGCAGAGGCGCCTCATCTGGTTGCCTCTTGCTCAGGGACTCCAGAGGACTAGAGCCCTGAGGAACCTGAAACGCCACCTCCTCTCCTCTTAGCAGATGGGAAACTGAGGCAGGGGAGAGGGGAAGTAAATC
>NW_022111312.1:14928604-14950458 GCF_000313985.2 Echinops telfairi
GGAATTGGCAACTTATATAAGTGTACTACCTGGACACACTTAACTTCTATTGGAAACACCCAGCTTCTGAAAATGAGAAGTATAAAGTGTGCCAACTTTTATGGAAACAACCAAAGTGTCCATGCATGGGTATGTGGATGAACCACAGGATGGATGGATGGACAGATGCACAGTGAATGGTGACGGGTTTGTGAAACATGTCACACATGGTGGCCAAGTAGGACATGCTGTCCAGTGCAGTCAGTTGCTGACTAAAGCAAGCATCGGCTGAGACCACTGTTGGGAGACGTCAAGACCAGGTCTTGCAGGTTAGGAGGACTGGAAGTGGCAGGGAGGGTAAGTCCCTAAACAGAGAGTACACACAGGGTAGCTTGAGTTAAGGGAAAGGCAATATATGGGGCTTTACAAAGTTCCTGGAAAAATGGAATGGACAGATCATGGAGATTTTCTATCATACAAGGGGGAGGTCAGTGCACACGTGCACATGCATACACGCACACATGTGTTCCTTTTCACAAACTCACAAAACAAACTGATTCTAAGTGTTTGGCATTAACAACAGCTATGCAACAAAAGCGACCAGTGACACTTTCTCAGCCACCCCTACTGCTGAGGCATGGCCTTTCCAGTTTCCCCTGGTTTTCTCAAGTGTGGCTCTCCTGCTTGCCTGCCCTTGGGGAGCACATTTAGTGGTGACTGAGAAGCTGCCGACAGCTGAGCAACAGGCTTGACCCCAACACCCACTGCTGACCAGCTGTGTGAGTTTGCCCACGGGGCCACGCCTCTCTGGGTAGGGAGTGTCTCCACTCTCCAATAGGGAGGCCAGCAGAGGCTGCTTGTCCACATTTCTCTGTGCCCTGTGTCTATTCTGCTGAGCTGTACTTGCCCGTTCAGGGGGAGGAAAGCGCCCGGTGGGGGAGAATCACGGGTCGGGCCTCTTCATGTACTCGGGACAGAGTGGTGATGGCTTGTTTTGCCTGGCCACACCCTTCGGTACCCAGAGCAGGGAGGGCCTCCTTGCGTGCCCCCTTGTCACCCCTCCCTCCCTCCCTCAGGAGCATCTCCCAGCCGGCCCCTCTGTCTGCAGTGCCCTTGTTCTGCAGGGGAGGAACCTCTCGGAAGCTAGCTGTGCCGAGCTGGGGTCCCTGCTGATCGGAGGCAGGTGGGAGTCTTCACTTCTGGCTCCCCTGGGCAGTGAGTCATGGTTCCCTGCTCCATCCACCGAGATGCTTTTCTTGCCGCCTGCTTCCCCTGCCTCTTTGATTTCTGGAAAAAACAGAAAGCCTTGTAAAGAGACCTGCCCCAAAGGAACTTTATTTAACTTAGAAGCTGGTAGGTGTGTGCACCCCAATGAGTAGGTAAAGATAAAGGTAATTTATCTTTCCATGGGGCCCTGGTGGTCAGGGTTCTTGACTTCTGTCCTAAATGCTCACCACTCCCACCACCTCATGGTACTGAGATGAGGCCACAGGCCAGTGTTGGTTGCAGGAGAAGCCTCTGGGCATTGGGCTGCTTGGCTGGATGTGGCCCTCCCAAGGAGCCTTACTGCTGGTGGGTGTTCTGTGGGTGTTTCCAGAGGGCTGCCTTATCACATACGTCTAGATCTGGGCAAGGCAGGGCCTGTCTGAGGCTCTCTCAGAACAGAACTGACCGCGGGACTCGGGTTCAGCACATGTTTGCTGGCTGGACAGAAATCCAGTTGAAAGGATTCTTTGGGAGGAACCTACCAAGTCCCCTGTTGCTGTGGGCGCTCCTGGGATGCCCTTCCTGCACGTGTCACGAGGTTGGTCCAACCTGGCCTCTGCTCAGACATTCCCTTCCTCCTACCCTATGGGAAGCCCCCCTGACTCAGTCCCTCTCCCTTGCTTTATTTTTCATGATTTGTTTTCGTGCTCCCTCTCCCCTGAAATGACACGACGAGAGGCTTCTGCTTCTGTCCACTGCCGTGCCGCAGTCTGTGAGCAGCTCCTGGCATGTAGCTGCTCTAGAGAAATGACCGAAGAGCAGAGCGACGTTTTCACAGCACAGACCTCAGTTCTCACGGGTTTCTCGTGGTCCAGTTTAATCTACTCTTTTAGGGTCTCAAAAAGTAATACAAAATGTTCCGCACCAGTTTCTAACTACGACCAATTAAATTTTTGAAAATCTTTTGAGGCAGACAAACTTTTTTTCACTAATCATTTTATTGGGGGCTCTTACAGATTTTATTTTCAGTCATTTTATTGGGGACTTGTACAGCTCTTAACACAATCCATTCGTCCATCCATTGTGTCAAGCACATTTATACGTTTGTTGCCATCATCATTCTCAAAACATTCTGTTTCGACTTGAGCCTTGGTGTCTGCTCCAGCGCAGTGACTCGGGTACAATGAGGCCCGCATGCGCCTGCGCCATCCTCGCAATCATTGCTGCGCAGCCCCAGCCCCCGTGTCAGCCATCTCACGGAGATGGGTTTCTTCTTTAACGCTGCCCCATCTACTTTACCAAACACGTCCTTCTCCAGACACCGAACTCCCGATCACATGTCCAAAGTACGTGAGATGAGGTCCTGCCATCTTCCTAAGGCTGCCTCTCTTCCAGTACTGATCTGTTTGTTCTGTTGTTAGCACACAGTGTATTTAATATTCCTCACCAATACCATAAATCAAAGGCATCGATTCTTCCTTGGTTTCCCCTATTGTCCAGCTTCTACTTGCACAGGAGGTGATTGACAAGACCGTGACTTGGGTATTTGAGGATCGACACTCCTTCAAATCAGGCTCCGACTTGCTTGGTCCATCACTTGTCGTGTCATTTTGATGCACTGGGGTGGCTGTGTGTTGCTGTGATGCTGGAAGCCATGCCAGTTACCCCAAATGCCAGCAGAGTCCCCCAGAGTGAGCAGATTTTAGCAGAGCTTCCAGATTAAGAACAGACAACAGAGACGGACTTCACTCCCTACTTTGGAGGAAGAGGCATTAACCACACACACACACACACACACACACACACACACACACACACACACACACACACACACACACACACACACACACACACAGGCTCCAGGAGTTGATGGAACGCCAATTGAAGTGTTTGAACAAGTGGATGAAGCGCTGGAAGCACTCATCTGTGCCAGGAAATTTGGAAGACAGCTACTTGACCAACTGATGGAAAAGGTCCATATCTGTACCCCTTCCAAAGAAACGTGACTCAGCAGAATGCTCAAACTAGAGAACAATATCACCGATCGCACATGTAAATAAAGTTTTGCTGAAGATCATCCAACAACGGTTGTAGCAGTACATTGACAGAGAGCTGTCCGAAGTTCAGGTTAGATTCAAAAGAGGGCATGGACAAGGGAGATCATTGCTGATGTCTGAGGAATCTTGATGAAAGCGGAGAATTCCAGAAAGATGTTTCCTTGTGGTTTATTGCCTATGCAGAGGCATTCGGCTGTGTGGGTCATAACAAACTACAGGTAACATGGAGAACGGGAATTCCAGAACACTTCATTGTGCTCATGAGGAACTTGTGCTAACAGAACAACAGGAGGTGATTGACAAGACCGTGGTATTTGATGATCGACACTCCTTAAACCATGTACTGCATGGTTTAAGATCAGGAGAGGTGTGCGCCAGGGTTGTATCCTGTCACTGTACTCAGTCGATCCGTATGCTGATCCAATCGCCAGAGAAGCTGGCATATATGAAGAAGAGTGCGGCATCAAGATCGGAAGAAGGCTCATTAGCAGTCTGCGATGTTCAGATGGCACAGTCTGGTGTGCGAAAGTGAGGAGGACTTGAAGCGCTTGCTGCTGAAGATCATGACTGCGGCCATCAACACAGAGTGCTGCTGTGTGATAGGTTTTAGTGCCAACATTGTTCTCCTAAGAACATGTGGGCAGAGTTTAGCTTGTCACTCACGTCTCAGCTTGATGGGAGGGAAGCCCGTGATAAATGGCTCCCAGGAGGCAGACCACTCTCTGCTTCACCTGCCTGTTGAGGAGCCACTTTGAGCCACACTGATTGGCAGCCAGAGCCCTGGATGTGCGTCCACCACCATTGGATCGATAAGACTTTGCACTCACTGGCCTGTGCCCTTCTGCATGCTGCATCATGGAGTGTGGCTGGGTGAGTCTAAAGAGTGACTTGTGGAGTAGGTTGGACTTATGAAGTAGAACTGACTTAGGGACTTGATCTGGACTGGGCTGAGATGTTTGTTTGGTATATAATTACTTCTTGATATAAAGCTCTCTCTCACACATGTATGAGTGTCCCTGGGTTTGTTTCTCTAGTCAGCCCAGCCTAATACAAGCTCAATATAAAGAAAACTAAAATCCTAACAACTGGACCAATAGGTATCATCATGATAAATGGAGAAAAGGTTGAAGTTGTCAAGGATCTTGACTTGCTTGTATCCACAATCAATGCTCATGGAAGCAGTAGTCAGATCAGAAGATGAGTTGCGTAAGGTAAATCTGCAGGCAACCTCTTCAGAGGATTGAAAAGCGAGGATGTTATTTTGAGGACTGTTAGTCTGGGTACATTAGCGAAAAAAATCCACGGAAACGTATGTATAAGAGAGTTTCATATAAAGGGTAAGTGCACATCAAGAAAACATCCCAACCCAGTGCTCCTCAAACCCAGAAGTCCAACATTTACCCATGTTTCCGACACCAGTCCACAAAGTCCTCCTCCATCTCACAAAACACACAATTATGCCAACTGCAGGAGGAAAGCCGAGTCAGTGAGCGTGTAAGCATCTCAGCACTGACAGGGGTCTCCACACGGCTGCTCCAGCACCCAGGGCTGCATTGGGGTAGGTCCATGTGGCTTCTCCTCGGGGATATCTTGCAGGAAGTGAGCCCATCAGAAAGCAAGAGACCTGAGAACTCGAAAGGCGAGGCTCACTGAGCCATTTATCTCTCCGCCCTTCAATTAACCCCACCTGTGTTTATCGGCCAGGTGGGCACGATAAACTAACTTACTCAAGGACTACGGTGCGATTGACCCAAGCCCTATGGTATTTTACTTGCCTCAAAGGCCACAATAGCAATGGAACGTGGTGCCGACAAAGAAGTTGGAAAGCGCCGTGGGCTGTTAAGTGGACAAACAGCTGTCTTGGAAGAAGCACAGCGAGCGTGCTCCTTAGGGGCAAGGATGGCGAGACTTCATCTCAGGTACTTTGGACATGTCAGGAGAGACCAGTCCCTGGAGAAGGACATCATGTTGGTAAAGTAGAGAGGCAGTGACAAAGAGGAAGGCCCTGAAGGAGCTGGGTTGACACCATGGCTGCCACAGCGGGCTCAAGCAGGGGCACCATTGTGAGGATGGGCCGGGTTGTGTTCTTTTGTGTGCAGGGTCACTGTGGGTTAGAACTGGCTCCATTGTACCTAACAACCACCATAACAACAACCCCCTTGGTTTGTCTCAGCATGCCCCGACCAGTTATTAGGACTAAGACTGTGTGCTTCCCCCACAAGGACATAGGGGGTGATTCAAGAGGAGGGCTGAGTGCTCTCAGGACTGCAAAAGCTGCTGTTCAGGGCCTCACGGTTGTCTGGGAAGTGGTCCCCAAGGTCACTGTCTTGGCTGCTGCAGAAGTGCTTGCTTTCCGGCCATATCTCTGCCACAAGAAGTCAGCTTCATACCTCAGCCTCCTGGAGCAGGGAGTTCTGCCCTGCCCTTGGGTAATGGCCCTACCGAGAGTCTATTGTTTACGCTCACAGCCAGCTCAGCAAACATCCTCACATCTGCCATATGCCAGGCGCTGGGCAGAGCACACACCACCTACCCCTCGGGGTGCTCCTGGCCCAGTGTGAGCTCCAAGGACACAAAGCTGCAGTTATGGAGGTTGAGCTAGACAGGTCAGAGGAGAGGCTGAAGGTGAAGGTCGGAGCTGAGCAGGGCCTCTGCCACCACTTGCGTGCCACACTACTGCTCAGGGGAGGCATCAGTCCTGGTCTCTGCCCCTGATCCTCTTGTCAGGCCTTGCCCTCTGATCTTTTAGGCAATCTGTTTGATTGATGGAAGTCAGAGTCTTTGCCCTGACCTGAGACGCCAAGCTGACACTGCCTGGCTCCTTCTCTCTTGCAGTGTGATGAGCTCTGTGACGGAGAGAGTGTGTGCTCTGAGGTGGGCTTGAGTTTGGGTGGTGGAGGGCAGGCTGGCCTTGGAGATGACCTTTCTCAGGAGGGCTTGTCGGAGCTGAGAGCTGATGGAGGAGGAAAGGCGGAGTGTGGAAGCATCTGAGCAGTGCATTCACCTTGTGCACAGGCTCTGGGGCAGGAGGAACGGAGAGGAGGCTGAGAGTGGAGGGAAGAGAGGCCGGGCCTTCGAGTCGCTTTGAGTGGGGCCTGGGGGTGAGAGTGGTGAGTGGTGAGTCCACTGGTTGGGAGTGGGGGGTATGAAGGCAAGAGCTTGGGTGTACAGGGCCGGGCTCGCCCCATTCCCGACTGCCTGCCTCTCCAGGTGACCTCAGGAGCCAGGCCTCTGCCTTGCCCTGACCTGAAGGCTCTCCTGTGCCCCCTGCAGGCTACTTACCCAACAGTGCACACGCCGTGCAGGCCATGCTGGCGGCCTCCAGCATTGGCGCCATCTGGAGCTCCACGTCCCCAGACTTCGGGGTGAACGTAAGTGAGGGCTCCGGCTTTGCCCTGAGGGTCTGGGTGTCGGGCCTCTGCAGTGAGTCCCCAGGAGGTGTCATCCTGGCCACTCATGCTAGAATTCAGCCCCTGATTGGGCTGAAGACTTCCCAGGCAGTGGCTCCTAGACACATCCCAGGCCCAGGGACCCACAGCCGGGAAGTGAGAGACCTGAGGCTGTGGTGGGGATTGGTGTAGGGAGTCACTCACCACATGCTTGGCACCTGAGAGTGTACTGCTGCCACCTAGACTTACTGGGTGCTCGGTGTCATCGTCCTGTCCTGCCACCACCACAGAAGTCATTCTGGTAGACTTGCGTTGTGGCTTCCGTGTGGTTGTGGTTCTGGCTCTGCGGGCCGTCCGTGCCTTTCTGGAATGGCAGTGCTAGGACAGCTGCTCGGGTACAAGCATGCTCTAGATGGTAGCGTGCCTCAGCTCCCACTGGGCTCTGAAGTGCATCTCCATGGTGTGGAACATGCCCACGTCTGCCAGTCCCAGGGGGCAGGGCTGCACATCTTTCTAAGACGCCTCACTCTGACCATCTGTCTTGGAAGTGCTCCTCTTCCTCTTTGTTCTGGTACTCTGATCCCACTCTGTCCTGTGGGGACAGGTTGGCATATCCGTGGTTGGCCATGGACACTTACTAAGTGAGGCAGCCAGTGGACAGCTTGTTTGCCAGTGTGTGGGCACTGCTGCCTGGGTGCGGCAGCAGGCTGGGGGTGGGCTCTGGGCTCCTCCCTCTCCTATCCCCACACCGCCCAGAGTGGGTGTTTGTCACCCTCTGGTTTTCCTGCCCACCACTGAGCCGGTGACATCTTCTGAGATGTCAGGCCTGGGGCTGGGCCCACAGGAGATGAGAGAGATCATCTCCTAGCCTCCACCCTTGGAATCTGCTCTGCATGCTCCGTTTCTGGTTTGGAAAATGACACCCTTGGAGCCAAGACCTCAGACCCTGCATCTTCAGCCCAGTAGGTCCCCCACACATGAGCTGCAGCAGGGTTACCAGTTGGCTTGTGAAAGGCCAAGCGCCTGCTTTGCTGGGCCTGGGTGGGGGCTGGGACAGCTCATCCGGGGGCTACATTTGGGTGCCCAGCCTCACTGGACAGACAGTGTCGTTGCCTTAGAGATATGCTCAAACGGCGCTTCTCCACCTGACTGTACCAGCCCATTTCCACCCCAAAGCAACCTCACCACTGCCTTCAAGTCTTTCCCAGCTCCTATCGACCCCACAGACAGAGTAGAACAGCTCCCGGGCGTTTCAGAGGCAGCTGTAATCTTGGGAGGTGCAGACACCCTAACTATACCCCTCTGAGTGACTTGGGGGTTCCCTCAGCTGGCCTGTGGGTGTGCAGCTGAGTGCTTCATCACTGGGGACCAGGGCACCCCGCTGTTTTGATTGGTTTCCCTGGGTGGTGCAGGGTGTGAGCAGAATGCGGCTCGTGCCCTCTCCCCTGATGTGAAGCAGACCTGTGGGCAGCAGAAGGCCGGTGCCCTCTGCCCACCTGCAGCACTGTCTGCCCTTGGCTTCCAGGGCGTGCTGGACCGTTTCTCGCAGGTCCAGCCCAAGCTCATCTTCTCCGTGGAGGCCGTCGTGTACAACGGCAAGGAGCACAACCACTTGGACAAGCTGCAGAAGGTCGTTAAAGGTGTGGGGCCTCCCTGGGGACACGGGACTGTGAGGTCGGGCCCCCCTCTCAGGGAACACAGGGCTGCCAGGTCAGGGACCACTTATCTGGGGGACAAGGGGCCTGTGAAGTCGGGCCTTTTCGGGGGGATACAGGCTGTGCAGTTTGGGGCCTTCTAAGGGGACATGGAGGCTGTGAGGACAGGGCCTTAACTGGGGGAGGTGGGGCTGTGGAGGTCGGGGGCCTTCCTGGGGTACAGAGGACACTCGTTAGCCACAAGCACCATAAGAACCCTGCATCCCTTGAGTCGAGTCCCTGAGTGGTGGCAATGGTTAACCGACTGGAGGTGCCAGACTCCCCAGAGAAAGGCCTGGGATCCGCTTCCAGACAGTCTGCCTGGAGCCCCGTGGGACACAGCCCGCTGTGAGGCCTGGGGCACCAGTGTTGGAGCGGGCTCCGTGGCAGCTGTTCAGGTTCTCGGATTTAGGCTGTGTGACATTTTCATAAAGAATCTGAGGCTCCAGGCCTTGTACCCTGTAACCCGTCTCTCTGCTCTCGGCGCAGGTCTGCCGGACTTGGAAAAGGTGGTGCTGATTCCGTACATCTCCTCCAGGGAGAGGATCGACATCTCCAAGATCCCAAACTGGTAGGCCGGCCCTGCTGCTGTCTGGGGCGCAACCCCCATGCAAACCTCTGACTCCAGCTTGAGGAGCAGCGGGGGTTCCTTAGAATCCCGGTCTGTGGACGAGACTCCTGAGGTCCCCAGTTACGCCTCCGACGCCATAGAGGTTCTCAGTGTCAGCAAGGCAGGCAGGTAGCCCTCACTCTCCCCGGCAGTGGGCATGGTGGGGCCTGTACTCTGCTTCTGGTATTGGCCACTGGCTTGTGCATTGGGGCCTGTGTGTCTGTACATATGCACACGTACATGTAGTGTGTAATGTGTGCATACGAATGCAGGCGGACCTCGGACACTGCAGATTCTGTTCCAGACCACAGCAAAACAGTGGAGAGTGCCGGAAACCAAGGCGTGGATTTCCTTGTGCTCAGCCACTAGGCCAGTGTCTCTCAGAGTGGGTGAGACTGCCCCCTGGGGGGGCAGTGCTGGAACGACCCAGGGCTGTCGGAGCAGCCCTACACTTTGTCCTGGATGATGAGCCACAGTCCGAAAGCTTTGAGTTGCCAGGGAGCATTGAGTAATGTTTTTTTAAGGAAAGGGGGTGTTAGGCCCAGAAGTTTGGGAACTGATGTCCTAGACTGTCATCTGTGGAGCGTGCAACCGCTGAAAGAGCTTGAAGCGTTGGCACGAAGTGAGTACCTGCACTGATGGGCCTGCTCGGCACAGGGCGGCTGCAGACCTGCAGTGTGTAGAAAATGCAGTGTCTGCAAAGCGCAGTGAGATGAAGTTCAAGAAGAGGAGCTGCCCCCTTGGCAGCTGGACGTACCACTAGCAGAAATTCCTGCGGCCATGAGCTGAGGAAAGGAGGCCGGACCCTCTGCCGTCCCATTTTTGGGGGAGCAGCAAAAGTGATCGTTTTACACTGTGACTGACCAGCCCTCTGAGAGTTAAGGTTTTCTCTGGAAGCACCCAGTGAGGTTGGCCCTTCACGGGGCTGGGTGGAGGTGAGGGCAGCAACCTGGGGCTGCCAGGCTCCACAAGGAGTCGACTGCTGAGCAGGTCATTGCGGTTTGCTGCTCAGAGGTGAATAAGGTGCCCTTTTTAAACCACTGCGCGCCATTGTGCGTGCAAGTCCGCCACGTGGCCGGTCCCCTGTCACAGCCTCCCTCTGGGATGTGTGCATTTTTCTTTCTCAGTACTGATCCTTCTTCACAAATTGCCCAAGCCGAGCTTAGCTGATGGACATGAATCAGCACCAACTCCATGACAAGGTCTTGTTAGAACAAAGGGGGCCATGGTGGTTCAGTAGTAGAGACCCCGCATCGAGTGATTCTCAGCCACGGCACTTCAGGCCCAACTTCCACCCTGCCTGTGAGGGCCGGCTGCCGTGTTGCCGTGTTAGAATGAACGAGTCCCGGTGGAGCGTCCAGAATAAGACAGGCTAGGAAGAGAGGCCTGGTGGTCTGCTGAAAATCAGCCAGTGAGAACCTGGTGGATCACAAAGGCCTGATCCCCACCGAACCTTGGGGTGGTACAGGACCCCATGGTGTTTGTTCAGCGCTACATGGCGTTGCTTAAGATGGACTGACTGGACAGCTGTTAACATCAACAAGAAAGAAAGAACATCCCATTTGTCACAAGCCAGTCATTCTTTTCTCACGATAGAAAGCATGCCCCCAAGAAAGCTTTGGGTGTCTCCGGTCTGGGTACTGGCTCAAAAAACAAATCTGGCTGCGGTGCCTCTTTTCAGGGTGTTCCCACCACAAGGAAGCTTTCTAGTGGTGTGGGGGGTAAGGCCAGGAGACTGCTTATGTGAGTTTAGGGTTGGGACTTTGTAGGTTCTCGCGTCCTGCTGTTATCAACCCCAGGATTGAGTCAGTCAGTAATGACCTGTGATACTGGCCTGGGGGAAAGATCAGACTGTCTACTCCCACAAAGAGTTACAGTCCAGGAAACGTACAGGGCTGTGGGACAAACAGCACATCGGGTGCTGTCTATGGAGCAGAACTCTTGGCTCACACTTCACTGTGGAATCATAGCATCCCAAACTTTCCTGTCCTATTGCCTCCTTTCAGAAACAAAACTACTCCGCGTCAACCGCCCCCCGGCCCCCAGCCCCATCCCAGCAATGTAAAAAATTATTGTGTTATAGCTCCCAATCAGAATAAAGTGTAGGCTTCTGCTTTTGCAGCCCTTCTGGATTGTTCCAGCCCTCCCGAGGAGGTGATATTGCCCACTTTGGGAAACACTTGGCTGGTCCCCTGATTCCGGCTGGCTCAGGGAGGTCCATTTCAGCTTCCACAAGCTGCAGGCAGCCTTGCTCCCTGGCAGCTGTCTTCCCAGTGTGCCTCTGGCAGTTTTGCTGTAGTTTTAACTTTTTATTGTGGTGGGAGGCATTGCCTATAGAGTGAATTAGTTTCCTGTTCCACAACTTGTATACGTTTGGTTTCATGACATTGACTGCTTCCCGGGGATGTAACCACACTCTTCCCACTTCCTCCCCTGTCTCCCTCCCTTCCTGTTCCCATTTGCCCTTCTCTCCTGCTTTGTGCACTCTCCTTGGCAAACGCTGCCTGTTGGTCTTGGGTGGGTGGTGTTCTGTGGGCCGCGTGCGCATTCCCTGGTGATTGTTCACCTTGAAGGCCTGTCTGTCGTTTGACTGAAAGTTGAGTCTTGGTGGTGTTTAGAGGATTAAAGGGCTCCCGAGGGCGTTAATCCCTGGGCTTCCACCAGCCCTTGTCCGCCCAGGAATTCTGGTCTATTTTGGGTGATGTTGAGTTCGGCTCTGCAGTTTTCTCCCACTCTACCTCCCACTGGGGTCCCTTTCAGAGTGCCGGCTTCTGCTCTTGTTCTCAGACTTCACTCAGTAAAACCCCTCTCACGTTGATCCCAAGGGCACGGCTGGAAGGGCGGTCGGTCGAGGACTTGAGACTTCCTCGTCTCTGACACGGTACAGCCCCTAACAGGGTGTCCCGCCTTGGGAGGGACGAGTGCTCAGGCCCGTGTCCCCTGTTTCTGCCCGCAGTGTGTTCCTGGATGACTTTCTCGGCACCGGGAAAGGTGAGCAGCCGCCGCAGCTGGAGTTTGAACAGCTGCCCTTCAGCCACCCGCTCTTCATCATGTTCTCGTCTGGCACGACTGGCTCGCCCAAGTGCATGGTGCACTCGGCTGGGGTAGGTCTCAGCCAGGGCACGTCGGCTTCTCCGCCCCTGCTCCTGTTCCGGGATATCACCACCCTGGGGGTTCAGTGTGCAGCCCCCATAACATGGCGGGCCCGAACCAGGATCTCTAACTTGGGGCCAGGAAGAGTCGCTGTGTGGTGGGTGTTGGCCCTGTTCCCAGAGTTCGTGCAGTGTGGGGTTGTGCAGTATGGTCAGCAGCAGGAACGTCCACATTGTGGGCAGGACAGTGAGGGACAACTGAGAAGGTCTCAGTACCCCTGTGGTTCAATTCCCAGAACCTTGGGTAGTTTCGTTTTCTCGGGGATATGGGTGCGTGTGTGTGCCTTGTGAAAGGATGGCGTCCTGGGGCTGTGGTGAACCAGAGACAGCCTTGGGGCCCATCATCCAGTGCTCGGCCAGCCTGGCCGCTCTCCTGCTGCTGTCCTCAAATGGAACTGCCGGAACCCCTGACCGAATGGCGTGCTCCTAACCGTTCGTTTCCTGTTTGCACTGCACACAGATGGGCCTAGAGAAGAGGGGCAAGAGTAACAGGAAGGCCGCATGCCTCCCCTGGCTAGATCGGCCCCTTGCCAACCCTCTGCCGCTTTTGCGTCACATTCTCTCCATGTTGACACTGCCCCTTCTTGGGCTGCTCCCTTTGGCAGAGCCATTTGGGAGTGAGTTGCTGACATGAGCTTTAGCAGGTGGCTCCCACCACAAGCACGCTCTCTTTCCTCAACATAGTAGGACCCTCCAGCTTGGGGACCAGCTCACAGACAGACAGCTCTGGCCAGTGTCCCAGTTGTGCCCTTCATGGCATTCAGGCATCAGTGCCCTCAATTGTCACGTGTCCACAGTCTCGCACTGGGATACCCCCAGCCTCTCTCTGCCTGCTATGGCATTGGCAGTGCAGAAGCCCTGGGCCCAGTGCCTCCAGGGCAGGCACTTGGGTCTGTGTGGAGCTTCCTCATGACAAGCGCCAGGTGGTGCCGACAGACCTGTGTCCTCCTCAGTCCTTGCTTAGGAGGCCCACGATGCCAGCTCAGCGCTACTGTGATTCCGTCAGGCCATGCTTCTGAAGTTAGATTCCCGGGTCACTCTGACTCTCTTAACCTTTCTCTTCCCTCTCACCTCATCTGATGCTGCTCTGCCCCTGGACTTGGTGACAAGCTGCTTTTTCCTCTGTTTGACTCTACAAACACATTTCTCTTCTCAGTTCACAAGGCTGGAGGTTGGCTCTGGAGGAAGATCTTTGTCTCCTTTTAGTACCTGTGGGCCCAGTGGTCCTTGGAGATCCCCATGTGTCTTGGCGCCAGTCTTCCCCTGGGTTTAGGAGGTTCTCAGCACAGGGGCCCTGGGGCTGAAGGATGTGCTCGGCTCCTAGCTGTGCTTTCTGGTGGCAGGGAGGTCCTTTGGTGAGAAGCTTCTTTCTGACTTAGGTTACTTCCTAACGACTGGGCTGCCCTGCAGGAACCATGGTCCTTGAGGGCCTGCTCACCCGTGGCTCGGTTCTCATGACCACAGGCCTTGCAGCCCTGCATGTTTGGTTTCCCAGTTTCCCTCCTGCTAGCGTAGCAGAGGAAGCACATTCCTGTGGGAAGGGAACGCCATAGCACAGGCTGCGCAGACACAGAGGGCAGAGACAACCTGGCCCTTGGCAGGAAGATGCCCGGTCCAGTTTAATGTTTTGGGGTTTCCTAAAATGCCTGTTCCTTCTGCCAGCTCCTTGCCCAAATCATCAAAGTTTCTGAAAATGCTCAGCTCTTTTACATATATTTTTACGTAATGACTATCACACTTTTATTTTTACAAAGAGGAACGTAATGTTGTATTCAGGATAACATAGTTGGGTCGTAAAAGTCGTTGTGCTGGTGTAGTTAGAGTGTGAAAGCTTCAGGAAGCTTGGATTCCATCTTCCCGGGGCTATTGTTGCTGAGTGCTGTCTTGTCCCTTTTGACATCTGGTGATGCCGAGTGATAGTGGAACTGTCTCATAGGTTCCTGGAGCCCCCTGGCACAATGGGTTACTGCTGGGCTGCTAACCATGAGGGTGGTGATTCGAATGCACCAGCCACACTGTGGGAGACAAGCGTGGCAATGTGTTTCTGTCAAGATGGACAGCACACCTTATGCGTGGCCCCACCCCACAGGGCACCCTGATACAGCACCTGAAGGAACACAGCCTGCACGGCAACATGGACAGCAGCGACATCATCATGTACTACACCACGGTGAGGCCCCAGCACCAAAGTCGGCGTGAGTTCAGGGCCAGAACCACCCACAGATTTACCCCAGGGAGAAGGGAAGTGGCGCTGTGGGTGGGTCTGTGCCTACCTACATTTTTGGATTGAAACAAGGAGAACTCAAGAGCTCTCCTGACCTTGAGTGACAAGTATCTCCAGTAGCTCAGAGAGGATGCAGGGAGAGAGGCTGGTGTCTCCAGGCCCTGGGCAAGCCTGCCCAGTGCTGGCCAATGCTTTTGCAAGTCTACGGGCTGAGGAGGGTTTCCTGTTGTGCCCACCCTGTTTCCCCAGCCCACACCTGCTATGCTCCTTCCCCCCTCTCCCAGCAGTGGCATAGAGGTGGCTCTGCCTCAGCCCTTATTCTCGGCAGTGGCTGCCTGTGAAGCGCTGTCAGCTGGGCTCAAGCAGCTCGGTCCCGAGTGTTCTGTGCAGCGCACAGTGCCCATTGGTGTCTGCACCATGAGCAGCACCCCCAGCGAGGGCGTGATGAAAGGGCTTGAGCACATCTTGGCCCACACGTGGGGGGGGTGTCTGCGGGCCAGCCCCTAGGGGTGGCCTTGTTGTTTCCTGTGTGGACTTTGTTTTAGGCCCTTGTCTGGGAGAACGGGAGAGTTTACCCCTTGGTCCTCTGCTTCCTCAGGTCGGCTGGATGATGTGGAACTGGGTAGTGTCGGCCCTCGCCACAGGTGCGGCCCTGGTCTTGTACGACGGCTCCCCGCTGGTTCCGACGGCTAACGTGCTCTGGGACCTGGTGGACAGGATAGGGTAGGTCATGCCAGCACAGGTCCTTAATCATCCAGCAAGATCATGGGGTGGCCTCTGGGACTCTCTCTGTTCCATGACAGATAACCCACCTCAGGGAGGGTGAGGGTGGTGGGGGCCAGAGGCAGGCCCTGATACAGACTGACCCACACAGAGAAGTCCAGGAGCACTGCCTGAAAGTGTGTTTCCCAGCGGGCCTGTGGAATCCCCAGTAGTGAAGGCTCAGCCCACGGGGCCTCTGGGCCTAACCACCATGTGCAGAGCCCCGAGTCGGGTGGAGGCATTTGGCCTCTGGTGCACTCTGCCTGCAGGCAGGCCCCTGGAGAGTCGGGAATGGCTTTCAGCACAGCCCTGAATATTTGAAATATAATGATGCCTGGCCTGTGACGTAGTTGAGTCCTAGCTTTGGTTCATGAGATTAGAAGGGAGGTTGCTTCCTACTGAGATTGTTTCCAGAGAGAGGTTACTAAAGCCCCGGGAACTGAAATGGTGGAGGTCTTCCTTCCTCTTCACTCCATTAAGCCAGGCTCCAGGAGAGAGCCCTATTGTGTGTGTGGGTGTGCGCGTTTGTGTGTGTTGCAGGGCGGGTGGGGTCATTACAGCCCCTGAGTACACTGCGAGGTGGTTAGCACAGTGTTCTCTGCGCACAAACGCAGGAGCACCACCCAGCTCTCAATTCTAAATTCTGTTTTCTAAGCTTCATGGAATGTGAGCATATTTCGTGGAAGGGGTTGGACTGAGAAGCTGTGTTAATGAAGCACCTCCTTCACTGGAAGGTGGGCCTGTGAGGGGTTTTCCATAGCCTCCAGTGGCTCCTCCTCAGAAGAGAGAGGAGGCTGTCGGCTCCCCAAAGGGTTTACAGCTTATGAGTGCAAGTTGCCTTGCTGGACCTGGGTTGGTTTGCAACTGGAGATAAACTGCCCTGCAGGTGGGACATAGTGAGTGTGGGCTCGGGCGAGTGCTCTTGGTACCAAGTATCCAGGAGGGCCAGGTCCTCAGCCCTGCTTCCTCTGCTTCCCAAAGGCAGAGTGGCACAAGTCTATGTGGAGGAGTGGAGGGAATGGGCCCCGGGGAGCAAGGTGTCTTGGTGTGTGCAACCGTGCCAACAGTAAACCACTAACTGTGGGAAGCTCTGGCGTGTGTCGCCCACAAGAGCCCTGAACGGTGTCTGTTTTTTTCCTTCCTGTTGGCACCTTTGTGGTTCTTAGCATCACTATCCTGGGGACCGGTGCCAAGTGGCTCTCTGTGCTTGAAGAGAAAAACCTGAAACCAGGTAAATACACTTCTTAGGCTTCTGTCGCTTGAATCGCAAGCCAAGGGGATTAAGCCATTGTATTAGATCTTGCCAGCGTGCCAGTGGGGCTTAAGGCCCCGGACTGAGTTTTAACTTTTTGGTGATTTTGCCTTTCAGTGGAAACACACAGCCTGCAGACACTGCACACCATCCTGTCTACAGGCTCCCCGCTGAAAGCCCAGAGCTATGAGTACGTCTACAGGTGCATCAAGAGCAATGTGCTCTTGGGCTCCATCTCAGGTACGCCCTGCTCTGGCTGCGTGCGTGGAGCAGAGGGTCTGCTGAAGCCAGGCTTGCCCCTTGAGCCGGCTACCCCCACTGGCAGCCATGTTCCCTTACTTGAATGTATCTCATACGAGGGTCTGGAGTGGTGTGGGTATGGCCAAGGACAGTGATGTCAGGGACCCCCTGGCCCCCGCCGAGCCCGGTGCCAAGCTCCAGGGCATGCATAGAACATGTGTGCATACCTGCTGTCCACTGGATTGCATGGCAGAGCCTTGCTTGTGGACACCAGAGGACTGGAACCACTTGCTGCTGAAGACCAAAGACTACGGCCTTCATTATGGATGACACCTCAACATAAAGAGAACGCCATTTTCACCACTAGACCATTAAACATCATCATCATTAATGGACAAAAGGTAGAAGTAGCCATGGATTTAACTTTCCTTGGATGCACAGTCAATATCCATGGACAAATAAGCTGCAAAAGACCTTTTTAGTCTTAAAGGCAGAGTCCTTAAAGGGATGGACCCACGCCAGGGTATTTTCAATCACCCCATATCCATGTGAAAACCCGACTGTAAATCAGAAAGACCAAAGTGGAACCGGTGCCTTTGGTGAAGAATGGAGGTTAATCATGGACTTCTAGAAACATGACCGGGTCTGTCAGAGCACTCTGTAGAAGCAAGGACGGCAGTCGACTTTGTGTCTCAGGCACTTAGTCGGTCCTAGAGGAGGCCCTCGTGTTGGGCAAGGCGAGGATGCGGGTAAGAGGAGGTGCTCAGCGCGCTGTATTGACACAGCACTGCAGCTGTGGGCTCACGCAGAGAGGGTTGACCCGACCGTTGCTCTCTGTGGTCCGTGGGGAGTGTGAGTGGGAACTGACGTGACAGTACACACCTAGCAGCAGCAACAACACCCCGAGAGCAGCAGAGGAGGGTGACTCGGACTCCTCAGGCATGCTGTAAGGTCCCTTATGAAGGGGAAAGAAGCAGACTGATGGCATGTGTCTGTCCACACTAGTGTGCGGTCTCTGTCAGCATTTCTGCCACACTCTGCTGTCCCCCTGCCCCCTGCCCTTTTGCTGGGCTCTGCCTCTGAGCAGCACGAAGCTGCGTCTTATCTTGTGGCCTGATCTCCTCTCGTCATGCTATGGAGGAACTCGGAGATGAACATGCTTCTCCAGCTCTCCCCAGGCTGTGACTTGAGGTGGAAGCAAACTCCCTGGTCCTTGCCGAGGGAAGAAGTGGGGGGTCCTGTAGAGTTGAGGCCAGGTAACATACACAGAGCACAATCCAAGAAAAAAATACCTTCCAAGATCATGCTGTTGTGACGGTCACACTGTCAACAAGCCTGAACCCCGAGAGCCTGAACCCTGAAGTTGAGCTTGGCCGGGAGCATCCTCTGGTCTCCCTCCCGCTGGGAGATGGGGTGAAACACTATCAAGGACACTGGACAGTGTTTGAGTCACCTTCCCTCTTCCCCAGAAAGAAGCCCTGCTTTCCAGGCCTTTCCTCCTGGCTCCCAAGGGGAGAGTAGGTGCTTGTCCCGGGCACTCCGCTTTGTGTGTGCTCGGGAGAACGTGCTCTGCGTACTGCACGCTGAGTTGCCTTTCGCTGCTGCTTGCAGGTGGCACCGACATCATCTCCTGCTTCATGGGCCAGAACCCCTCGGTCCCTGTGTATAAAGGGGAGATCCAGGCCCGGAACCTGGCCATGGCGGTGGAGGCCTGGGACGAGGATGGTGAGCACTTCTGACCTCGCGGGAGTCGTGACTCGGGAAGCCCCTGGCATCTTTTCCAAAGCTGTGCCCAGTTGGAGAGGGACCACCCCCCTTTCACCTGCTGTGCAGTGTCCTGGCCTCCCATGGCTGCTCCCCTACAACTCCCTGTATGCCAGGGGCCCATGCAGACAGGAGGGGGCAGGTGGCTGATTCTGTGATGGTGGCCACTCCGCCTGTCTCTCGTCCCCACCTCCCCATGCCCCAGCCTTGGCAAGGGCCCCAGGGGATCTCGCCTCAGCCTGCCTGCTGCTCTCCTGGTCACTAGCCTGCAGGCAGCCCTTCAGGAAAGCAGCTGAGACACGTGGGTCCCTAGTGTCGAGCAAGGCATGGCTTGTGGGTCACTGGATGCCACAGAGGCCATCGCTCCAGGCTCAGGCACTAGGGGTGCTTAACCCATGTTCTGCCCCCTTCCAACAGGAAAGGCCGTCTGGGGGATGAGTGGGGAGCTGGTGTGCACCAAGCCCATGCCCTGCCAGCCGACACACTTCTGGAACGACGAGAACGGCAGCAAGTACAGGAAGGCCTACTTCTCCAAGTTCCCGGGTAGGTGGAGCCTTGGACCGCCTGGGCTGGGCTCCCTTTCTCGTCCTGCGTGTCCCCACCCCCGCTTGCAGAGCTGCTCAGAGCTCATTTTGCCAGGGACAGCTGATCGTGAATGATGATCCCTGCCTGGCCACCTAAGCTTGAAGCTGTCATCTGGGTTTAGCTTATTCTCATCCCCTTGCTGTGCCGGGAGCCCTTGGCCTGAGCCTGCCATGGAGCCAGGGCGAGCCTGTTTCTGTCTGCGGGGCGTGGGCGGCCAGGAGGCTTCTGGCTGGGCTTTTGCCCTCTGCCTGCCACCACTACCCAGTCATCATGGCCGTCCTACATGGTGACCTACAGCCAGCCTGCCTTCTGGGACTGATGCCTCCCTCTCTCTGTGATGGACTGTGTTCCGTCTCAGGGACCCTTTAAAGTTCAAGTCCCTGCCGCCTCCCGCTCTTCAGCACCTTGAGCTCCCGCTGTGCTGCCAGTCCTAGTTCAGTCTGCCTCCGTTCTGGGTCTGTACATTGAGTGCTTGCTTCCTGCAGTCCCTAGGTGATTCTATAGGAGCCACACCAGGAGAGCAGGGCACCAAGGGGTCCGTGGGTGGGCAGGACTTGCCACGGGCACTTGATCTGCTCCTACAAGCATGTGTGTCATGCCCATATGCCACCTCCTGACCTTGTGCCTTTTCTGATGAGTGGCCACAGGACACCCTTAAATTTGTGCTGTCCTGGGCCCTGCCAGTGTGTAGCCGGGGGACAGACCCAGGCGGGAAGGAGGGGGCACAGTAATGTCCCCAGTGTGGGATGGAGTAAGAGGCCGTGAAGCTTCTCAGAAAGACTGTCTCTGACCCTTTGGGCACTTCGCCTCCTGTTGTTGGGTTCCCATGACCAGCATCTCCTGGGCTTGCCCGCACTCTTGGCCCCAGGCTGCTGATCAGCTCAGGCCAGGTGGCTGGACCCGCTGTCTCCCGCCTGCTCCCCACCCTCCTTTCCACACCTGGCCTAGCCCCTCCTCCAAGACCTGCTCCCTCCCTCCCTCTGCAGCCTCTCCACACCTCCAGAGGCTGGTCTCAGGTTTGTCCAGTGTCAGAAGTGGGGTGGGGGCTACCTCATTCATGTCCTGCACCCAGGCCATACTATGCTCTTGCCTGTGTGTCCCCTTGGTGACCGCCCCACTGCCCCCTGCAGGTGTGTGGGCGCATGGGGATTACTGCAGGATCAACCCCAAGACTGGCGGCATCGTCATGTTGGGCCGGAGGTGAGGAGGAAGCACAGGACGGGGCCCCTCCTGGCCCCACCTGCAGTGTGTGCACAGTGTGTGGCTTGTAGCGTGCGTGTGACCTTGCCTGGGCGGCCCCAACTCCAGTGAAGCTGGCTTCTGCCTGGTTTCCAGGCCCAATCTCCTGTACCTAGGTGCAGCCTCCCTTCCTGGGCCTCCCCACCTGTCTGTGGTTGAGATCCTCTGGGGTGGTGTGGTGTCCCCGGCAGGGTTGTTAGCACCCACAGACCTGTTCTGTCTCACTGCAGTGGGATGTCGCTGTGTGCAGCTTCCTCAGGGAGGGGCTGGCCTGGCAGACGGTCTTGTGGGGGCTCAGCAAAAGGTGCGGCCAGTACCCAAGGGCAGTCATTTGCCCTTCAGGGCCGGGGCTGGCAGTGGGTAGGTGCCGGTGGGTGGCCCAGCATGTGGCCTGGCAGTGGGGGCAGGGGCCTGGGTCAGGAGGTAGGTGGGGGGTGGTGGGGAGGAGCCAAGGGACCCACTGCTAGATAGTCACGCTCTCGACCTCGACCCTTGCAGCGATGGCACACTCAATCCCAACGGAGTGCGGTTCGGCAGCTCGGAGATCTACAACATTGGTATGCCCTCCGCTGCCCAGGGGGGGCCACTCCCGGAGGCCTGCTCACCCTCAGCCCTCGTGAGATTATTGGCTCACTTGTCCTCAAGGGGAGAGTGGGGTTCATGACGTGCCCCTTTGAGAACACCCCTCCATACCCGGGCTCTCGGGGCCCTGGGCATGAGCCCTCCCTCTGGTGGGTGGGATTTGTGGACCCTCATAGGTGACTGACAGGCACAGAGAGGTTGCCTATAGCTTGACTGCATGGTAGCCCCAGGGCCTTCCCCTTCCCCCCTCCCCCCCAGCTCCGCCCACAGCCTGTAGGGGTGTCCTGTGGCATCCACAGGTGGCTCTGTGTCAGTCAGGCTGCAGAGGCCCCACCCCGCCTCTGTTCCTTCCACTGGTGGAGGCCCCGACACAACCACCTGCTTCCTTTTACTCAACTGAAGGGAAGTCCGTAATCCCCGCCGTGGCCCAGAGAGAGGTGATTGGGTCCTTCCTGCCCCTTGTTACTAGCTCTCTTGGAGCAAGTCCTGAAGGCCCTTCCCGGGTAGGCTCGGTGGTTGGCCTCATGCCCTCTCAGCAGTGGGCTTGGGAGCCACTGACTGTGTCGGACCTGCTGTGACCAAACCTTCTATGTCCCTGCAGTGGAGGCCTTTGAGGAGGTGATGGACAGCCTGTGTGTTCCCCAGTACAGCCAGGATGGTGAGGAGCGGGTGATCCTCTTTCTGAAGATGGTGTCTGGCCACTCCTTCCGGCCCGACCTGGTGCGCAGGATCTGTGACGCCATCCGCTCAGGCCTCTCTGCGCGGCATGTCCCCAGCCTCGTCTTGGAGACCCAGGGCATCCCGGTATGTCAGCCGATGATACTCGCAGGACAGCCGGCGTCCCCTCCCCACATCACTGGAGACTTGCTGGGGTTTATATATAGTGGTCCAGGTTGCCTAGCGACAGCATCCTTCCTCTCTGCTTTCTCTCTGCCCCTCTGGCTGCTAAAAGCAACGCCCTAAATACCTCTTCTGGAGGGCGGAGCAGGCCCGGCCCCAGGGCTCACCGGCTGCCCGCCCACATGCAGTCCTGGTGTGGTCTCAAGTACATTAATGAGAAATTCACTTTTAACTTTCACGGGGCTGCTGGGAGGCGGTCGCCCTTGCCTTTTAATTCTA
>NW_022111312.1:14951613-14970202 GCF_000313985.2 Echinops telfairi
TTATCTGTACCAGTGTACATCCTCTGGTCTAGCCAGATTTGTAAGGTAGAATTGGGGTCATGATAGTGGGTGGTGGTGGGGGGCCAAGAAGCATTAAACAACTGGAGGAAAGTTGTATGTTTCATTGTTGCTGCACTGCACCCTGACTGACTTGTCTCCTCCCTGTGGCCCTTCTGTAAGGGGGTGTCCAGTTGCCAACAGGTGGGTTTTGGGTCTCCATACTCCCCCTCATTCACAATGATATGATTTTTTGTTCTTTGATGCCTGATACCTGATCCCTTTAACACCTCGTGATCACACAGGCTGGTGTGCTTCTCCCATGTGGGCTTTGTTGCTTCTCAGCTAGATGGCCACTTGTTTATCTTCAAGCCTTTAAGACCCCGGGCGCTATATCTTTTGATAGCTGAGCACCACCTGCTTTCTTCACCACATTTGCTTATGCACCCACTTTGTCTTCAGCGATCATGTCGGGAAGGTGTGCATCATGGAATGCCAGTTTAATAGAACAAAGTGTTCTTACGCTGAGGGAGAACTTGAGTGGAGGCCCAGTGTTCTGGTTTACTTTTTAAAAGGAACCTGTGCTCTTGGCCCTCAGAAGTGGTTCTACTTAACTCGGATGACCCCAAGACTGAGGAGTGTTCACTTGGAAAAGGAAGGTGACCATGAGGTCCCTTGCCCTGTCACACTCATGGGCTTTTTCCTGCCCGGTACTGGTTGGTGAAGTGCCTGAGGGTGCAGGGCTTCCTCAGTAGTGCCCTTGTGTTTCAGACGCTCCAGCCCTGGCACCGGCACGGTGGCACTCGGGGCAGCTGGGCCCAGTGGGAAGGAGCACAGCTGAGCTGTTGGCCTCTTGAGGCCTCGATAGGCCCTGTTCCCTGGGAGCCCGAGCCACCTCAGGAACTCCAGGGAGGAGGGACAGGAGGGCCTTCTCGTCCCCTCTAGAGGAGTTGGCCGAAATAGAGGGTGTCCATCTTTGGGTGAGGGACACATCCCTCCCTCACCTGGGGAGCCAGCCGATGCCGCCTAAAACTTTCCAGGAAGGTGCCCAGGGTGCATTTCTGGGGCCATGTCCTGCCCTGCCCCTTGGGCTTGAGCTGGGCTCCTACACGCTGGGAAGGGAGAGGTCAGTCAGGCTCAGAGGGGCGGTGGGGGATGGAGGCTCTAGGTTGGGCTGGCAGCCTTCCTGTGTGGTTTCTGAGGGGCCAGTGTCCTCAGCAGCACTGGTGTGGGGAGGGAGGACCCTGGTGCCGTCCTGAGCTCTGCTGCAGCGCGCCTCCTCCGGGGCCAGGCTGTTAGGCGGGGAATCGCAGCGTCCGTCTGCTGCTGTCTCTTCGCCCTCTGCTGGGCTTCCGCAGGACCATTTGTCACTGGCTCACTCCTAGCTGCTGTTTCTCACCTGTCTCGGGTCTGTCTAGAGCAGCGGTCCTCAACCTGGGGGTTGTGACCCCTTTGGGGGTGGGGTGTGTGTGGAACGATGCTTTCACAGGGGTCGCCCAATTCATAACAGTAGCAAAATGACAGTGATGAAGTAGCAACAAAAATAATGTTATGGTTGGGCGTCACCACCACATGAGGACCTGTATGAAAGGGTCATGGCATTAGAGAGGTTGAGAACCACTGGTCTAGAGAGTAAACTCCTGTGGGTGGCCCTCTCCTCAGAGCCCAGCCAGGCCAATGAGCTGTGAGTGGGTGGGTGGGTGAGTTGAGTGAATGAGTGAGTGGGTGAGCGAGTGTGTGGGTGGGCGGGTGAGTCAGTGGGTGGGTGAGTGAATGGACGGGCAAGTGAGTGAGTGGGTGGGTGAGTTCAGAGAGTGGGCTGAGTGGGTGAGTGGGTGGGTAGGTGAGTGAGTAAATGGATGGTCGAGTGAATGAGTGGGTGGGTGGGTGTCCTCAGACACCTGCTGAGGTGGGTCAAGCCTGTCTTTTACGTCCATCTTACATGTGAGGGCTCTGAGCTGCCCAAGGAAGGGATAGCCAGCAATCAAAATGGAGCCCTGGTACTGCAGTGACCCCAGTCCACTCAGGACGTCTGCCCACTCTACGCTCCCCAGGGGAGAGTCGCGGGCCTCTTAGAGGGCCACCTTGCACATTACCCTGCCGGCTGGCCAGAGTGCCCCTGGAGCTGCACCTGGACTTTTTGTGAGCAGCTTGGGTGCTCATACAGCCCACGAGACGCTTGCCTTTCAAGGTGGGAGAGGTGATGGTGCCCCATGAAATGACGGGCGGCCCCTCGAGAGCTTCCACTTAGAGCCTTAATTAGCACACACGCTGACTTTCCTAACAAGTGCATTATAATTACTTCTCAGGTTTGTTTTTTTCTTAAACAGCCAGTGTGTGGTGCTGGCGGCTACATTGGGCTCTGAGGTCTGGAAGTTTCCTAGCCCCTAAACTCAGACCACCGCAGAGACCCCATGTGGAATAAAGATGACGCGGATGTGCCAGGCATTTCAGGGTGTGTGGGAAGTCTGGGATGTGCTTGGCTTGGCGATGGCACTTGGTGGGGGACTTCTGAGGAGGAGGCCTGCTCTCAGGTGCAGATCGGTGGCAGCTTAGTGACAGTGAGCAGCCGCAGAAGCAGCCTCCTCTTGAGACAACAGAATAGCTGGTCCTTAGGGCAGGCCCGCCTCCCAGCCTCCATGAGCGGGCCTGCTTCTAGACAGCTGCCGGGTGCATGGGTTGAGGTGGAGCAGGCTCAGGGTCTGCTCTGTGTGCTGGACCTTGAACATGATTTTCAGCAGTGCCAGCTTCCTCCCAAACAAGGAGGGGACGCTAATCTGTCTAGGCGTGTGGCCATACGCTTTCACATGAACTGGAGCCTCGTCTGTCCTCCACTCTCAGCACCCCACTGGGGCTGGGTGCTCCCTGGGCTGGGTTTGCCTGGCAGCCACGCTGGGACACTCCCTCCCGAGTTGACACACTTTGCTTTCCCTCTCCCCCTGCAGTACACACTCAGTGGCAAGAAGGTGGAGGTGGCTGTGAAGCAGGTCATTGCTGGGAAGTCGGTGGAGCACCGAGGGGCCTTCTCCAACCCTGAGACCCTGGATCTGTACCGAGACATTCCTGAGCTCCAGGGCTTCTGAGCCGGCGGCCTGGCCCACACCGGCCGCAGCTGCGTGCCCTTGCTTCCTTTGTCCGGGTCGTCACCTAGATGTCTCTGGCGCCTCTAAAGACATTTGCACCAAGTTCTCTAGGCCAGGGAGGTGGCTTCTGTTTCCTGCTGATGGCCACCTGGTGCTGAGCCGTCCGCATGCTGGGCAGGGTGCTGGCCTTCAGAGGTGCAGCAGCCTTGTAGGCTGTTCGGAGCCCCAAAGTGTGGGTGCCGCCCAAGTGGGCAGGCTCAGCCTGGTCAGGGGTGCAGCTGGTGGGCACTCTGCTCTGAGCCTGGCTTCCTCGTGCGCAGGGGCACACTCCACCTGTCCACAGGAGCTGTTGCAGGTCACAGCCCCACATGATGTTCTGGACACATCACTGGTGGGAAGTACTTCCTGGTAGACCAGTGCCACTCCCGCCCACCACGGCCCAGAAGCACTGTTTCATAGGATCTCATTATTCAGGGGCTGTGGTTCTTTTTAAAATGTTTTTGTTAATGTTAATTAAATGTTAATGTTAATTGTCTGATCTGTGTCCTCAGAACTGGGTGTGTCTGTCTTGTCTGCCCTGGGGTGGGAGGTGCCCAGCGGAGGGCACCATGGCAGCCCCATCTCTGGGGGGTGGGGGTGGGGGAGGAGCATCTACACAGCGAGTCCTGGTCACAAGGCAGATGGTCTGTGCATCCTCTGTTCAGCATCGTCATCTGTATTCTGTGTTTGTATTTTTGAACAAATAGAGCACACAAAATACTGTCCAGTCCCTCTTAGTTCTGCAGTGGAGAACTGGAGGGAGAGCTCGATGAGGCAGGTGATCACATGATCGGTGGACGCATCTCTGCACGCAGCTGTCCACAGGCCTGTGTGCTTTCCCAGGTTTCCCAGCGGCAGGTGGCAGTGGCTCTGTGGGTGTGGGGGCGGCCACATGAGACTTGCCAGCTGAGAGGAGTCCTTTGGTCATGGCTCCTGGGCCCCCTCCTGGGCTTCACATCATCACAGCAGTCCCCGGGCCTCCTGGACACAGCTTTGCTGCCTGCTGCCTCCAGTCTGGGCTCAACCAGGCGTGGACCTGGCGCTTTGTGGACTCTTCCTAGTCTGTCCTCCCATCACCGAGTCCAGGCATAGCCCATCCCCAGGTTATTTTTGCACGTAATAGCGTAGGGGAAGGCCACACGCTCTCCTGTCTTCCCTTACTCAGCTATCCCAAGTGTGACTTTTCTTGCTCACTGAGTGGCCGTGCCCACCTCTAGCCGTCCATCCACTTGTGTTCCAGACAGGAAGGAGGAGGAAGTGGCCAGAGGGCAGGGAGGAGGCAAAGAGCCTGTGCCTTCCGAGACCTGTGCTTCTTGGCAGGAACACAGTGGCTGTTTGGTGAGCAGCCTGTCCAGTGGACAGCTGTCTGTCCCTCCGTGAGCAGCCTGTGTACATGGACATCCAGCTGCAAGAGAATCTGGGTTCTGAGTTCCTTGTCAAGTTCCTTGTGGCTGCCGGAACTATTGATTGTTTATTGAGCGGCTGAAAACAACACACAGGCAGGAACTCGAGCTCTGGAGGGCAACGGCAGTCAGAAACAGGCCTCGGGAGGCTGGTCACTGTCGGCAGGGGCCTTCTGGAGGTGTGTGTGTGGGGGGGCAGCAGTCCCTTGTCTTTTCCAGCTTCCAGAGGCTGACCCTACTGCTTGGCTGGTGGGCCCGTCTTCTGGCTTCAGAGCCAGCTGTGCCTAGTTGAGTCCACTCACATCACACCACGCTGACCACCCAGCCTCCCTCTTACTAACAAGGGTGTTTGTCATGACAGCGCGGTCACAAACTGGTCACAGGGGCTGTCTCCCTGTCTGGAGATGCTGAGCTTCATCCCATCTGCACAGTTCCCCTGAGCTATGGGCCACGCTCTGCAGACGCATGAGGAAGAGGGGGATGGTTCCTGGGAAGTCAGCCAGCCAGCATGTCCCCGGAGCAGGGAGACTGCTGCTGTCCACTGCTCCGGCCTGGACTCCTCCCCAGCCTCAGCTGAGTGACCACCTGCCCAGGTCCTGCTTCCCTCCAAACTCAAGTCAAGCCGGGCACCTGCAAGACAGCCAGTCCTCCATCCCGTGCTCAAAAGACCGACTTCCTGTCGCCTTATGGCAGGGAGCCATGTGGCTTCAACGCGGCGCCCTTTCGTTCCGCCAAGATGTCCCAAGCTGGCGAGCTCACGCGTCCTTCCTTATTAACGAGCCACTTCATTAACGAGCGGCAGATGGTCCGGAACAGCAGAGTTTCACTCACGCAGCGCGGGCTGTGCTGGCCGGGCCGTGGCTGAGCAGCATGTGTTCCCACCACCGTCCCACACCACCAGGGCTGGGGTGGCCAAGGGCCACAGCTCCCACTGTATGTGGGAGCTGGCACAGCCTGGTGGTGGTAGCCAGCGTGCTAGCCTCCTGCTCAGCTCCATGGCCTGCTGGGGTCACTTCCAGGAATCTTGCACTGAGGCTCCTGGCCAATGTCACCGAGCCCTTCCTTTCTGCGCAGCCTCACCCTGGATCTCCGGCTTCTGGCCCTCCTCCTGTGCGCCCACACCCTCTCTGTTTCTCTTGCCCTCACCACATTCCCAGCCCGAGGTTCCCTCCCTTCTCTTTGCCCCAACCACCCCAAAGATTGCTCAGGTTGTCCCTGTGTGTCACTTTTATAAAGACACCAGTCAGTGGAGTTGGGGCTACCCTCATCCAACCTGAGTTCCCCTTACCCAGAGTATTTCTGCATAGACCCCAATTCCAAACAAGGCCCCATTGCACCTCTGGGAGCTAGGACTTCACTTGAACACATCTTTTGGGTGGACACAAATCAACCCACCACAGATGCAAGAGACTCGGGTTGAACCAGATTTACTATTAAGGACCAGGCCATGTTCTACCAGGGCTCAGGTCTGTAGAGGGGACATCACACAGGTGTATGGTGTAAATTTTAACCATTAGGGTACAGGATTAGACTGCTGTAACAGACCCCTCCATCTAGCAGCTCAGTAGGAAAGGTTTTGTTTGTTTGTTTGTTTTTCTCTGCACTGTAGCAGCCCTGGGTGAAGGAAGAGGTGGGTGGCAGTGGCTTGGTGGCTTTGCTTCACAGGGTCATCCAAAGGCTCAGGTCTCCATCTGGCTGCTTCAGTGTCATGTGGCTCGACTGAGGCTGGCTCGTGTTCCCATTCCTGCCCCATGAGCAAGGGACACAGAGGAATCGGCCCCTCCATCTGCTCACACCCCATGGGTTTGAACGTTGTCACATGGATACACAGGCAGCTGGGACGAATTCTCTCCAGTTGACTGGTCATGTGGGTGGAGATAGGACGGTGTGGATGAAGGAGACCCCTCATCATTCCTGCCACGAGTATAGGAGACACCAGGTGGCATGGACAGTGGAGAGCTTGGCTCCTAGCTAAATGTTGGTGACTCCAACCCACCCAAAGGTGCAGGGATCCGGCCACCTCTCGTGACCAGGTCCCCCTGCCCACCGTGCACCACCCACAGGCCTATTGCCCTGACTCATCAAACCCACTCCAACTGTACCCCTGACCGTTTCCCAGGGGTGGGAGGCGGCTCTCTCTGTGACCACACCAAGTGGTTTTCTTAGATGTTGGAAGAGCTAGGGAATTAGTCTAACTCATTCACTCAAGGTACACACACACTCTGATCCTGCCCCCGGGACCAGAGGGCATCACAGCAGGTGCTGATGTGTAAAGACTGATGTTCAACAAGAACCTGATGAGAGAATGTATTCGGGGGAAATGATTATGATGTTTTGCTCCTTGGAAAAGTGGAGGGTCAGGAGAAGAGAGTGAAACCTTCAAGGAGGTGGACTGACATGACAGCCCAGCAATGGTGAAGAGGGAGCAGGACCAAGCAATGTTTCCCTTCCTTGATAGAAAGGTTGCCATGAATTAGAGTTCACAGTGAATAACAATGGGTTGAACAGTCCCCCAAAACATACTGACAAGGTAGCCCCCGGCACCTGTGAAGGTGACTTGATTTGAAAATAGATGGAATTAGTTTACTGCAGGGGTCCTCAAACTTTTTAAACAGGGGGCCAGTTCACTGTCCCTCAGACCCGTTGGAGAGACAGACTATAGTTAAAAAATAAACTATGAACAAATTCCTATGCACACTGCACATATCTTATTTTGAAGTAAAAAAACAAACGAGGTAAAAACACCCAGCGGGCTGGATAAATGTCCTCGGCAGGCCACATGTGGTCCGCAGGCCGTAGTTTGAGGACCCCTGGTCTACGGCATATACGAATAGGGCACCGGTCCAGTATGACTAGTGTCCAGTGTCCTACACACAGACACACACACACACACACACACACACACGGAAATGGCCACATGAAGATGGAGGCAGGGCCGCATGATGCTGCCACAGGCTGAGGAAAGAGAAAGAGGCAAGGGAAGTTGGGCCCCAAGAACATTTTGAGTGGGTCCCGCCAACACCGTGCACTCAGACTTCTGGCTTCCACAACAGTGAAGGAACACGTACGTATCTGTTGTTTTAAGCCACCGGATTTGCTGCCACAGGAAACGAATACAGATGGGTGGCCACGAAGGCCAAGAGGTGACCCTGAAGGCATAGCCTAACAGGTGAGATACTCCATGAGAAGCTGCCAAGTAGCCAGGCAGGGGAAAGAGCCAGAGCAAAGGCCCCCAGAAGGAGAGCCGCTTGGGAGAGAGGCAGGTCCACCATAGCAGGGAGCACTGGACTGTCCTCTGGGGGTCCCATTCCAAGGGTTGCCTCTAGGGGCAGCAGCGATGGGGTGCTTGGGAGGGTGGAAGACGCCATTGATGCCAGCTTCCCACCGTCCTCTCTCCCTTCTCTCGTTTGTGCAGAAAATACAAGGCGGTTCCAGTCCATCAAGCAAATAGGTGTTGAATACACAGCAAAGAGGCTTAGGGCGCCTTCTGATTAGGGTTGGCTGTGATGGACTGCGGACCTCTCTCCCTGAGCCACGACTGCTTTTCACATTAACGTAAACGAATTCTAAAAGGCTCTGGCGGCCCGAAACATTCCAGCAGGCCGTGAGCAAATAAGTCAGGGCCGGTTACAGGGAACCTGCTTTTCACATTAACGTAAACGAATTCTAAAAGGCTCTGGCGGCCCGAAACATTCAAGCCGGCCAAATAAGTCAGGGCCGGTTACAGGGAACGCCTGGAATACTGCTCGTGCTCGGCTGTCGTGGTTCATCATGCTGGGAAGCGCTCTCGGCCTCCCGACAGTCAGTGGCAGGCCTAATCGCTTCATCAGATGGCGTCCAGGGGAGCAGCAGTTGTGAGTCAATTCATTATGCCCTGGAACATCTCCAAGCTTTTCCATCTTGCGGCACCCTCCCTGTTTTCCCTCTCACGTCTTTCTTCCTCAGTCTTGACTAACTCGCAAGCGGACTGGATGTCAAGGAGGCTGCCCAGGGTCTCCCACTTTGGAGATGGGAATCCACCCCAGGCTTGACCCCAGATTTCCTCCCTCTGGGGCCATGGCTTATCAGCCCTCACCCCACTTGCCTGCCCCCTGCTCCCCTGCTGGACCTGGCTCCATTCTTCTCCATGTTCAGTTTCTCTCTTCAGCCCTGATGTTCCCCCCTGGAGCTGCTGCTTCAAGTTCCTCAGCAGGAAGAGTGAGTTTACCCGTCAAAGCCCCCAAACTCATGGCTGTCGATCAGCGAATCTATCTCCCTCCGAGAATTGCTGGCGGGTTTAAGTTGAGGGCTTTGAAAATTGGCCGCGGAATGCTTAAAAGGCCTGGGAAAAAATCTCATTGGCCCAACTTGAGTCATGTGCCCTCCTCTGAGCCAATCAGCGCCCCAGCGGGTAGAGGCGTGTTCTGATTGGGCACACCGGGGTCACGTGGCCACCCTGCCGTCGGAATGTGCAGTCAGCAGACGCCAGCGGCGGAGAGCAGCTGCTGAGGAGAATTGGGGTGTTGGTGCTCAGCGGGGAGGGGGCTCCAACGGCACGGTTACTGAAAAGGACCGAGGATGCCGCAGAAAACCAGCTGCTGCCTCCCTCGTGCCTCACCACCTCCCCCGACTGGGGACAGAGAATTGAAGCGCCGCCCGGCCTTGACCGGCGCGGTCCCACAGAGAAGTCTGGAGGTATATATATTTTCCTTATGTATGTACATACATATATAGAAGTAAGTAGATTCAAATATTCTGAGGTAAAAAATGATGCCCCTATAAGAATCTATATATAAGAATATAAAAAAAGAATATATACATAAGAATATATCTCTATCTATCTTTTTCCTTCTGAATATTCGAGTGCCAGAAAAAACGAGACTCGTGGGCGCAACCAGTCAACACAAGAATTGGGTTTTGAGACTTGGCTGCTGTCAATGGAGGCCGGCCACCAAGTAGGGAGAAATCCCGCCACATGGGGCTCAATCCTTCTTAGGAAAAAGGTAGCTCTGGGCCTCTGCGTGTGGCAGCTAAAAAGATGGCCGCGCCTGTAAAAAAATTATTTCATTGGGAGTTCTTACAGATGTTGCAACAATTCAAAATTCAGTGAGATCAAGCAGCGGTATACAATTGCTGTCGCCATCAGGTTCAAAACATTTTCTTTCTTTTCAAACTCCCTGATATCAGCTCCCCTTTGTCCCCTCCATCCCCCCAGGAATCCTTATTGTTGTTGTTTGTTATTATTATTTCCCATGTCGTACACCATCCAATATCTCCATTCACCTACAATTCTGTTATCTGTTCCCCTTGAGTGGGATTATACAGTCATTATTGCTATCAGCTCCCCTTGCCCGGCCACAGCAGCCCTTTTTTGACCCTGATGGGGGATGGTGCTGTTGGTCTGTTGCTCCTCCCCCCTTGCCTCCGAAGCCTGCAGCTTGGAGATGTGTGTGTGGGGTGCCTTTGTGCAAATGCCAGCCCCCTTTTACGAGACGAGACTGTTTAATCACATGTCACTCTTGGGCGCTTTTTACAAACTGGCAGGGGCAACCTTGTGACCAGCAGGTCTCTGAGTGCCCTTCCCCCAGCAGCGGCTGCTGGCTTTGTGTCCCAGTGTCCCATGGGGGTGGTTCTCAGGACTTTTCAGACATTTCCATCTTGCACACTTCAAGGATCAACATCACTTTTCTAGGCACTGCAAAACCAAAAGAGTCTTGTGGCCCCCTTTACTGGGACATGCACGGCTGGCGGGGCAGCCACCCCGTGATATCTCTGAGGTCTGCCCTGTGTCACGCGGAGTGATTCTGACCCTAAGCTCCAGCAGAGCCCGGGCTACCTGCCATCCCTGTCGAGGTCCCAGGCTTACAAGCAAAGCCATCTTTGACCCTCCAGACCAGCCATCTGCCAAGTGTCACTGTGGGACCTCAGTGGACACCACATGGAACAGAAGAACCTCTCGGTGGCATCTGCCCGAATTTCAGACCCACCGAACCCGCAAGAGATGGTAAATGGCTTTTGCAGTCTGTGAGTCTGGGGGTAGTTATGTATCAAGGGGAATTAGAACAGGGCTTCTTTCAAGCTGGTGAGAAAAATGCAAGGGGAGAGTGGGGTGCAGCCATTGGAAAGTTGGGGCCTGTAGGGGACTGCTTGGACTCAAGGTGGTTGGGGGCCTTTAGTGGGAGGCCCTGACTCTGAAGACAACAGTCTGGGTTCAAGTCCTGTCTCAATCATCTGGGTCACACTGTGCAAGTTTCACAAGCAACTGGGGCCTCCCCTTGCCCATCTGTAAAATGAAACAAATGACGAACACGGAGGGCTGTGAACCAGATGAAAGAGCTGAACCCCTGACCCTCGCCCTCCAAATAGAGGACCATCTGGCTGCTGGTCCACCAGCTGCTCTGGACTTCACTCATTGATGCAGCCCTTCACTAGGAGCTCTGGCGGCGCTGTGGGCTAAGCTCTGGGCTGCGAACCTTGCAAGGTCAGTGGTTCAAACCCACTAGCCACTCCTCGGGAGACAGTGGAGGCCGTATGATCCCATAAAATGAACAGTCTTGAGAACCCTATATGGGGTCATCACTCTGGGTCAGAATCGACTCGATGGCAGTGGGCTTGGTTCCCGGTGTAAGCCCCTGGAGATCCCAGCCATGAGGAAACCAAGCCTGCAAATTCGGTCTTGTCTGAAATGAGCCCCTGTGCAGCGAGAGCCCGGAAAGTCACTTTCCCACCTCATCGGACCGCCCGCCCGCCCTCCCGCTCACACCAGTGTTTCAGACCCCGTGGGGCAGGGAGCTGGAGGGCAGCACCGACCCACTTAATGCAGCCGCTCTCCCAGCAACAAGCGGCTTTTGTTTTCTCTGTTTTCGCAACACTCCACTGAGGTGCAGAAATGTGCCTGACATCATCCTGCCGGTGGGCGGTGGACCCTGGAAGAAAGCGTGCACTGTGTGCACAGGGCCAGGTTCCTGAGCAGGATGCAACGTGGGCCACCTCTGGCCTCACTGTTAGCCTCTCTCTCGGCCGTTTCCTGGGTGGCAGGGCCGAGCCTGCTCTGTGGCCCTAGGTAGGAATGAAGCCCCAAGTGGTCTGAGCTACCACTGCAGCCTGCCCCCAGCAGTGCTGGAGGACCACTGTGGGGGGAATGGTGCTGGATGCTCATTCCTACCAGCTTGGGCTGTGAGCACTGGTGGGTGGCACACACAGAAAGCAGGGTTGATAATGACTGCGTAGCCCCCTAGGTGCACTGACAGCATGAATGGGTGCCTGTTGCTGAGGACAACAGGCTCCTCTCCCCCAGGTTGGTCTGGAGGTCGAGGGCTGTGGATCTGCTGGGCTGGGAGCTCTGGCATCAGAAGCTGCATGCGGCCACATTGGTGGGCACAGGGCTTAGCCACATGACAGTAATAGCCACCGGGTCAATTCCTGTAGCGACCATGTATGACAACCGGATGGCAAGAGCTATCGAGAAGAGTGGAGAATCCTATTTGGCTAAACTTTGCTTGGTGATTCTTTTTGGGTAATTCCTGAATGTCAAGATCAATTAAAAGGGAAAAAAAAAAAAAAGAATCACACCAATAGTGGAAAAGATCAATCACCATGTACCTTTTCCAAGTCAGGTGACCCTGGCACAAACCTTCCCCTATGCCAGAGCCTCTAATTAGGTTTGGAGTGAGATCAATTCATGTGTCATGGAATTGTAAAAGACTATGCTCTGTGAATGGTACTTCCTATTCTTCTTAGCTTGATTGAAATCGGGCTTTTGAAAAGATGCTATTTATACTTGTTAAGACAAGGGGCTTTCAAAAGGATTCCGACTCTTAAGTCTTCATATACAATTTCTAAGGAAGTGGAAATTTTCAAATTTTCATAATGAATGTGTTTTTGTGGCTTTCTTCCTACCCCCACCCCCTTTTAAAAAAATAACCAGATTCGGCAGTGTCTCTTTCCCCCTTGGTGAGAGCCTCGGGTCCTTGCCAAAGTATGTATCACATAATTGCTTTCATGTTCAGACTCGGCGAGAGTGTGTTGTAAATGGCTGGGACGCAGATGTGACAATTCTATTAGGCTCTGGTTCTTGCATGATTGACCTTGCAAATTGAATTCTGAGAGGTTAGGCCTTCTGCCTGGCTGCTGGATTCCACGCTCCCAGTTTGGGGAGAGGCCCGGGAAAGGACAGGCTGGAATTTCTGGGCATGGGTCTGCCCAGCAGGACATTTTCTTGAAGTGCCCTGAGCTGCACTCCTCTGAAGTTCATGTTGGCACCTTCCTTCGCTCTCAACAGAAGGCCAGCTATCTGTGATGGATAGGTTCTTGCCTGCCTGGTGCTATTAGCCACTCTGTCAAGGTGACAATGTGATTGTTAATATTCCATCTTCAGGCCCAAGGTCTATTTTCAGGTTGGGAGTTAGCCAGCCTTCCCAGAGAGAGCGCCACAGAAGGTTAGGGCCTGGAGCTCCTCCCCAGCTCCACAGTGGACTTCCCGGTACACTGACGCCCATGAGCTGGGCTTTTGGGGTGCAGAAAACACCGAAGATCTTGATCCAAGAGTTGGTTACTTGATTTAGAGATGAGGGTTAGTTGAGAAATATTTCTACAAAACTCATCGCATACTTTCCTTAAATAAAAGTATCAAAGTGGGAAGTTATTATTATTTCTGATCATAGCCTCCAGCTAGCTGTACGCACTTCTGAAGGGGGTGTTTCCAACCTCTGACCCATCCCCACCCAAAGACTTCTATGCTCTTCGATTCCACACTAAGAGGTAGTTTTGGCCTTCTTTAGGGACTCAAATCTTACTCCTTTTAATGTCCTCTGAGTTTGGGGAACAAAAGAAGCCTGGAGGGGCAAGACCAGGGCTGTAAGATGGAATGGTATAGGGTTTCCCAAAGGTACTCTCGTAGGGCAGCCTTTACCACTTTCCAAGAGTGAGCAGATATGTTTTTGTAATAAGTAAAAAACCAACTTTCCTGGCCTTTTTCTCACCAGCACACTTTTTCATTTTTTAAAAACGTCTTTCTCATAAACCCTATGTAGTCACACTATATCTTTTGAGAAAATCTATTAGATTATTGCTTTGGAATCCCCTCAAAACAGCCGCCATAACCTACTGAGCCTGGTCTCCGTGCCTTGAATGTAAATGGCCCAGCATATCCCCTTGGTAGCTTTGTTTTGATTGGACCTTTTTTTGGATGGCCCTCTAACAAGACTAAGACAAGTGCATTACTGGAAGGATTACTGGTTTCAGCATATTCATTTGCATATGCATATATGGACGGGAACTTTAGTAGGAATACTTTTCGACTTACCTGCATGTACAAAATCCTGTGCCTTACACATAAAATTAAGGAGCCCTGGTGGGGCAATGGCTCAGTGCTTGGATTTGAACCCACTGGTGGGTCTGAACCTATCTAGGTCAGCATAGGACTGCAAGCCTCAAGGTCAGGGGGTTCAAGCCCACCATTCATCCCACAGGAGAAAGAGAAGTCTGTCTGCTCCTGGAAAGACTGACAAAGCCCCAGAGTCTCCACAGGGGGCTGCTAGGAGTCAGGCTCAAGTGGATGGCAGTGGCTTGGGTTTAGTGGTTCTGCAGGAGAAAGACCTATTGCCTAGAAAACCTGAAGGGGCGCTTCTACTCTGCACACAAGGACAAAGGACTCTATGGCACAGCTTTGTGCACTGGGCTAGTGTCTGTTCTGCTTCAGTGCTGTAGTACTGATAATCGGGCCCTGAGCCAGTGGGTCTGAGTCTCATGGTGTGGAGAAAAGCCTGGGCACCGATAGATATATTTTTAGAGACTTGCCACAAAGAATCCATGGTCTGGGCACAGAGGCACGATTCAGGCACGGGAAACCTTCAGGAGCAGGATAGGACTGTGACACCAAGGGCAAGGTTACGGGGAGGACAGTGAGCTGTACTATTTATCATTTCGGGCCAGAGCATTTCAGTGCTGCTGTAGGACCTTCCAGATCCCCTCTTCCCTTTGGGGTTACTCCAGAGCCCAAGCCTGAGTGAGTAGAATGGACACAGCCTCTGCTTCCCAACTTGCTGTGGACAACAGTAGGACTGAGAAGCAAGCTCTGTTCTTGGTCACCCATTGTTATTGCATCAGAACCTGGCTGACACAGGCTCTTACCATGGCCCTAAATGATGGCGAGGGTCCCTACCCCCCAAAGAGATGGGGAGGTGAACCTGTGTGCTGCAGATGCTGTGTGGTTAGTCAGGTCAGACGTGAGGGTCACCCTGAGAGGAAGGGAGGACAGGCCCCCCTGGTGAGAGAAGAGATGACCTCAATGTGTGAGAAGAGATTGCTAGGTGCTGGGATCCTGGTGAGACCAAGTGATTTCCACCCTCATCTTTTCATATATTTCCTGGTCTCTCTGAGGCTCTCTCCTGCTGTTCTGTGTACATTGCACCCAGGGAAGGTTTATGAGAACAGGCGGAAAACAAGAGCGTGCAAGTGAGCAAGTGAGAGAGATAGATAGAGATATACATAGAGAGAGCTAGATAGATGGGGTGGGGGGAGAGAGAGAGAGAGGAGCAGCTATGGTGTAGTGACTATGCATACAGCTATTAACTGCAAGGCCAACAGTTTGAAACCACCAGCTGTTCCTTGGGAGAAAAGATGGGACTTTCTACTCCCACAGAATTACCATCTCAGAAACCCAATGGGGGGCAGTTCTACCCTGCCCTCTAGGGTCACTATGAGTTGGCATGGACTTGATGGCAGTAAGTAGTGAGTTTAGGGGTACAGAGGGACACAGTGTAGACCAATACTTTGAGAGAAAACATGGTGAAGAGCAGGTGTATGTGCCCTTCCTCCAGGGCAGACCAGAAGGTTGACTGCCCAGGGCAGAGTGAGGTGCAGACTCCGGAGGAGACGTGGTGGTGGTTGGGGGGAGGTCCGAGCACGGGGTCCTGGCTGAGCTCTTGTAGGAGGCCCAGACCTAGGCCTCTTCCTGGAATGAAGAGCAAGGGGACCCTGTGTTTTGTCTTTTGTTTGAGAGGTTGTAAGAACAACCTCACTCAGCTAGGGATGCTGCAGCTTCAAGTAACAATATCCAAACTGTAGGACATTGAAGGGTACATAACATCCAACATAGACCAAGAAGCAGTTGTTGGAACAGAATTAACTGGAATTCAGACTCATAGTAGCCCTACAGGACAGAGTAGAATTGCTCCCTAGGGTTTCCAAGGCTGTAAATCTTTTTTTTTAAATTATAATTTTATTGGGGACTCATACAACTCTTATCAGAATCCATACATACATCAATTGTATAAAGTACATTTGTACATTCGTTACCCTCATCATTCTCAAAACATTTGCTCTCCACCTAAGTCCCTGGCATCAACTCCTCATTTTTTCCCCTCCCTCCCCATTCCCCACTCCCTTATGAACCCTTTATAATTTATAAATTATTATTATTTTCTCATATCTTATTCACTTCCTTCACCCATTTTTCTGTTGTCTCTCCCCCAGGGAGGAGGTTATATGTAGATCCTTGTAATCGGTTCCCCCTTTCTACCCCACCCTCCCTTCACCCTCCCAGTATCGCCACTCTCACCACTGGTCCTAAAGGGATCATCTGTCCTGGATTCCCTGTTTCCAGTTCCTGTCCGTACCAGTGTACATCCTCTGGTCTAGCCAAGGCTGTAAATCTTTACGTGAGCTGACAGCTCATCTTTCACCCTCTGAGTGGCTGGCTGCTCAGTTTGGTCTACCAACCTTGCAGTTAGCAGCCATAGGTGTAACCCATGAGGCATGGTTTAAAATGTGCAAAGGTATGCAGGCTTGTAGCCATTTAACAGACACACCCAATCTGCATGCTGTGCAAATAATCCAAGAAACGAGATTTACCTGAGGAAGAACGTGGCATCCGTCCACAACCATCAGTCCACCACAGCTCCTCTCCTCAGCCAGTAGCCAAGTCTCTCTCCTGTCCTCAGTCTCTCGGCCACGTGGTCTCTCGGCCTCTGCCTCTGTGGGCCAGGCGGCCAACCTGCTGCTCTGCCTCACAGTCTCATAATCTTGGTACCACTCTTCTGTTCCGTCTCATGGTCTCCTTGCCTTAGTCTCTGGTCTTGCCCTGGCTCGGGTCCACGGTGTCTGTGGCACGGCCTCTGGTGCCTCTGGTCTCGGTCTTGCCATTTCAGACAGAGATATCAAATGTGCCCCACCGATGGCTCTTCTGATGGTCCTGGGATTTTTCTCGGTTTTCCTGCTCAGTCTTACCTGGAGGTGTGGTTCTTGTCTTCCAGTAGACCATACTCCCAAAGAAACAAAAGCTAGTAACTTGAGTCACACTTTCTTCTAAGGTAGAGACAGAATATATCCTACCTAGGGCAGTTACACAATCTTCTGTCAACTTGAATGAAGGGGTGGAGTCTAGCCTGTCAATCAGGTCATAGCCAATGAGGGCTCTGTGTGGGCATGGACTTCTGAGGATTCTGGGAACTCCTGTCTTCCTCCCTGGAGGAGGGACACACACTCTCCCTTCGAGACATTTCTGTTGACAAGCTACCTGGAGACACACTGATGGAGTCAGAGCCCTGGAGCTGGAGGAGCCACATGGTGACACATGCCAGTGCTGAGATGCTTCCACTGTCACTGGAGCCACAAGACTTTCTACCCACTGGCCTGTGATCTTCCTGCACTCGATTTTGTTGCATGGCTGCATGAATCTAAAGAGGAAATTATGGACTCGTATTGGCATATGGGCTAATATCAGACTTATGGACTGGATCTCGACTGGGATGTTTTCTTAATATACAATTACTCTTTGATATAAAGTGCTCTCTTACATACATATGATTTGTCCCTGGATTTGTTTCTCTATTAGACCCAGACTAACCCACTACCTTAATCCTATACCCGAGAACTCCCTCCAAAATGGGACTACAGCCACAGTCATCGCTCCCTGTCATGGAGTCAGGGCTGACTCTTAGAGCCGACCTGATAGGACAGAGTAGAATTCTCCCTGTGAGTTTCTGAGGCAGCAGCTCTTTACAGGAGTAGCAAACTCTGTCTTTCGCCCGAGGAGTGGCTGGTGGTTTCAAACTGCTGACCTTGTGGATTGCAGCCCACCTCATAACCCACTAGGCCCCCAGAACTCCTGACCACAGGCATAGAGGCTAGACTTTCTAGTACCCCGACAAGAAGGATTGTGGCTAGAAGGGGCATAGTAAGTAAATGGCACAACCTCAGTCTCTCTCAGTTGGAACCAACTCGCTTCCACCTAACGACAAGGGCAGAGTTCATCGGTGGTAACAGCATCAGTCCTGGGGGTGCCACTTCTGTTGGGTGCTTGACCGAATCTTTATGCTCACAAAACGGCTGCTGCAGCCAAGCCATCGTATCCTCACACACCAACCGTGCCAGCGGTGGATTGTGTGTATGTGTTGGGGAGGGAATCGTGCCTTCAGAAGTCTTCCGTATGGAGACTCAGTGTCGGGATCGGCCCGGTCTGACCCCACCACACCGAGTCACAACCCTAAGGGCGTGCGGCAGAACAATGGGGGGAGCAGAGCAGGGAGCTCCTGAAGGAGTGCAAAGGGTAGACTTTGGGGCCAGAGCGTGGCACCCCATCAGACTTGACAGGAGGACACGCCAAGGCAAAAAATCAGACCTTGATCTATTTATAGGTTTTTCTTTTAATTAATTAATTATTTTATTTATTCTTTTCTTGGTCATTGGTTTTCTTTGTTGTTGTCGCCGTCATTGTGTTCTCTTTTGTCACTTTCTCTTGCTCTGTCTTGCTTTTTGGTGCATATTATTTTCTCTGCAGATCTATCTAGATAAGATAGGCTGGATGAACAGTCTGGAAGAGAAAACAATGGGACCAATGGTTCCAGGGGGACATGGGAGAGGGGGAGGTGGGGGAAAGGAGGTGGTGTTGACTAACCCAGAGACGAGGGAGCAACAAGTGATCCAAAATTAGTGGCAAGGAGGGTGTGTGATGTGAGGCTTGGTAGGGATTCAGCAAGGGCAAAGTAACCCAGAGAAATTACTGAAACCCAAATGAAGGCTGAGCATGATAGTAGGATAAGAGGAAAGTAAAAGGAAGTAGAGGAAAGAACTAGGAGGCAAAGGACA
>NW_022111312.1:14971116-14998789 GCF_000313985.2 Echinops telfairi
TGAGGGGAAAAATGAGGAGCTGATACCAAGGGCTCAAGTAGAAAGCAAATGTTTTGAGAATGATGATGGCAACAAATATACAAATGTGCTTGACACAATGGATGGATGGATCGATTGTGATGAGTTTTATGAGCCCCAATAAAATGATTAAAAAAACCCCAAAAACTAAGGTAGCCAGGCTACCCTCCAAGAATGAGCAGGTGCATTGTTATGATGTTAAAAAAAATATCTTAAGCCCAACTTTCCTGGATCTTATCTCACCAATATAGTTTTCAATTTTCTTAAGACTTAATAAGCTCCTGTGATTGTCCTGTGTTCTTTGAGAAAATCTATCAAGATTATCCCTAAAAAAGGAAGTCTTAAGTAAGCAGTCCTCCCTTCTCTTACCAGGGACAGTGTTTTCCCAAGAAAGAGCCTCAGCAGCTCAGCACCCTATCCCACCCCTTGCCCAGTTCCTTGGCTAAAGCTGCCCCAGGGCCTAGCTACCAAGGCAGCCTGGGAAGCAGGTAGCTAGAGTCTAAAAATAAAAAAAAAAAAGCTTTTTTTTTTCTCTCTTGACATAATTTCACACTTAAAGTTGCAAAAACAGCATGAACAATTCCCAGAGATCCTCCCCCCAGATATTTGCTCTATCCTTTTCTTTCTACACGCGTGTAGATATGTAGCTGCACAAATAGACATATCTGTTTTCTTATTTAAGAGTCACTTGCAGACATGCTGTCCCTTTATCCCCAAATCCTTCATTGTGTATTTTCTGAAAACAAGGGCATTCTCTTACATAACCACAGCACAATGATCAAAATCCGGAAATTAGCACGGAGACAATGCAGTTATATAATCTACCAGGCTTCCTTGGATTTTGCCAATTGTACAAACCCAAGCTCAGACTCACGGCTGTCAGCTGTCTGGTCTCCTTGGCAGCCTTGTCTGGGACTCATTCTCGGTCTTGCTTGCAGAGGGCAGACCAGCTCTACCTATCAGCCTGTCCGGGTTTGTGTTTGTGTGCTGGTTCCTGTGTTCAGACTCAGTTCAAACCTTTGGGCAGGTGCTTTAGGGTGCTTGAAACCACCAGCCACTCCATGGGAAAAGGATGGGGCTTTCTCCTGCCCTAAAGAATTTTAGACTTGGAAATCCACAGAGGTGGCTCTGCCTACCCTCAGACTCACTCCCTTAGAGTGGCTGATGGATTTGATCCACTGACCTTGCGGATTGCAGTCCAAACACATAACCACTATGCCACCAGGGCTCCTTTCTCACCTGTTTAGCTTCTTGTTCCTCTTGACTCTAGGAGGAAAGGGCTCTTCAGGAAGAAACAGACCCATTACTCTCATGTGCACCAGCCCCTGGGGGAAGGTGCCCTAGAGGATGGCGGCCCTACCCTCATTGAGCTTTCTGCCCAGCGGGAGAGGCCAGCCAAACCAGGCCCGCTGCTGCCGAGTCAGCTCAGACTCACAGCAACCCCGCCAAGTGTGTCTGAGCAGAACGTGCGGCTAGGTTTTTCTGAAGTCGGCTGCCAGGCCTTTCTTTGGAGGTGCTCCAGGTAGACTCACACCCCAAACCTTTTAGTTAGCAGTCCTGGGCGTTGACCTTTGCCTTCCCCTTTCCCCTCCAAGGCACTCAGAAATTAGGGAGGGGAACAAGGATTCCTTGCTCAGTTACTTTGTGCCACAAGTGACCTCACTCCACTCAGCTAATCCGTGAGGCCAGCTCAGTCCCTCTATAATGATTTTGAGGGAACTTGGCTCAATTTAGGGAGCCCTAGTGATGTATTGGCTTCAGGGTTGGGCTACCAACTGAAAGGTTGGCGGTTCGAGCCCACCAGCCTCACCACAGGAGAAAGATAAGAAAGCAGGATGAAGCACCCTGCTTCTGTTTTGCTCGACAGCCGTGGAGTAGTTCCAGTCCTGCCGAGGTCTCTGTGCGTCAGATGCACTGGCAGTGGGGGGGTGGGGGGGCTCATGTAAGGAGCTTAGTGTAGTTAAGCTCTCAGTTGCTAGCCAGAAGGTGGGTAGTTGGCACCCACCAGCTTCTTAAGGGAGAGAGAGGAGTCCGTGTGCTTCCACGAAGATTGACAGCCTGGGAAACCCTCTGGGGCAGTTACACTCGGCCGACAGGGTCCTTGTGGATGGGAATCGACACTCCGCTGAAGTCCGCAGCACCGTCTTTGCTCCGTGCGACCCAGAGAAGCCGCTCAGAGTTTCCTCCAACTCCTGAGTCTGCCCAGCCTCACTGAGTACAGTTGTTGTTTTTTTTAAAAAGCATCTGAAATATTTTCCATATCAAGTGTTTCAAGGACCTAATTATGAACTTCATTATAATTGTTCATTAGTTATATTTTGTTCAATTACTTTAACAAGTTGCCAAATGGAACACAAAGCCAGCAATTAGAATTATGTAATTGTAATGAGATGCAAAAATTGGGTGATAGAGCATTATCACTGCTTGCATATTTTTCCCTCAGAGAAAGAAGCTGCAAAGGTGGTGGCTGGGCCATGGTCGCCTCCTCGGCTTCACAGGAGGCACAGGGAGCAGTCACGGTGCCACTCAGGCTTGTACAGCTCAGATAAACTATCGTCACATCAGCTCCCTGAGGTGGGTGCTATACTCTCCCCGACTGTGCAGGCGATAATATCAAGGCACAAGTTTGGGTGACCTGCCCAAGGTGACTGACAGGAAACACAGGAGTTTGGGTCAGATCTATTGGGTCTCAGAGAACAGATGTGTCTTATCTGACAGGAGGCTATCAGCGAGGGAAACATGGCATTACATTTTATGCATTTCATGATGAATATTTGTCTTAGCTCTCTAGAGCTCCCTTAACAGGGATGCAACAAAAGTGGGTGGCTTTAAGAAACAGACCGTTAGTCCCTCACAGTTTAGGAGGCTTGACAGTGAAACCCAGGGTGCCAATGCCAGGGGAAAGCTCTCTCATTGGCTCTGGAGGAAACAAAGTCTTGACATCAATCTTCCCAGGGTCTAGGAGGTTCCCAGGACAGGGACCCTGGCTCCACAGGTCGTATCCAGTCCTGGCTCTTCTTTCTTGGTAGTCCTCTTGATCTCTGCTCACTTACTGAACCTTCTCTAGCTCCCAACAGAGATTGCTTCAAGATGACAGCAATTATAATGACATCAGGTCACCAAGTGGAGGAGAAACATATGATACTGGGAATCATGGCCCAGCCAAGTCGATACCTATTCAATCCATCAAAATATCTGAATGCACCTAAAAAAAAGTTTATTGTGGTAAACATCGACACAACAAAAGAGCTGCCAGTGAACACTTCACCAGCGAGGCTCAGTGACGTCTTCATCCCAGTTCCATTCTGTTGTTCACCCATTTCCAGGTTGAGTTTTCCCACCGTCCTTGACAGAACCCAGCGTCTGATAGCAGCATGTATTTAAACAAACAGAACAAAACAAAAAAAACAACAAAGCAAAATGAAACTGAGCCACTGAGTTGGCTGAGGTGATCTCACGTGTGCGTGGGAGAACTGTCCGTAGCACATTGTTCAGCCGTCTTTGCAAGTTGCCTCTGGTGGATTTAACTCCCAGTCTCTTGATGGGTAGCCAAGCAGGCCACCGGGACACCACCCAGGGCCCTGAATGTGCTTCAGAGGTAGGGATACGAAGGCAACTTCCTTAGAGTTCGTCAACCCAGCCACGATGGCTGAGGGGCAGAAGACGCGTGGGCCGGCTGAGGTCCCCTGTCCACAGGATTTGATGGGATCCCATTAAGTTAAATGTTCATTCCTGGAGCCCCGAGAGGCTGGCTTGACTCAGATGAGGACCCAGGACCTCACACCGTGTCCTCAACACCCTCCTCACCCACAGGGACCACTGTGTGCACCCCCTGCCTGGCCACATGGCTGCCGCCCTGGAGGTGGATGTTGGGTGGTTCTGTGAAGTTCCTTCCCACATGGCCATACACTCTCCATCTCTCTGTCTCTCCACCCCTCAGCCAACCTAGCCGGCCTTCCCCGTCTCTCCTTTTCAGACTCTGCCTCTCTCTGTTCCCTGTCCTCTCCCTGTCACCCACTTTCTAGGTTTGCCTTTTTGTCTCACTCTCTGTCTCTCTCAAGTCTGTTTGTCTATCCCTGTCGCTGTTTCTTTTTGTCTCACACACTTGGCCCCTCCCACTCCCTCCCATTTTCTCTCTGTCACTGTATCTGGTTCCCTTTTCCACCCTCTCTCTCTCTGTCTGCATTGGGCTCTGTCTATTTCTCTCCTTAATTCATGATTTCCCTCACTATCTGTCTGACTCTCCCTCCAGCTCCCTTCACAGCGTCCATCTGGGTTCCGCGCTGTGAGCCCCTGCCAGCTGGTGGGACTGATTTGAGTTGATACTTTGGGGGTGTTAATGAGGCAGAGCTGATTCTTAATCATGATGAGATGCCATCAGCCCTCCTCTGGATCAGCCAAGCTACCTGGTCCCCCACGCTGTGTGTGGGAGCCCGCATGGGCCTGGCAGACGGACCAGCACCCCAGCACAAGGGGGTTGATGGATGGCGAGTGCAGTCACAGAGCTTGGCTGGCAGAGCCTGGTGGGTCCGCTGGCTGTGCGGCTGTTAGGTGTTGGGGATGCCCCATTTGTAGGGTCAGGTAGAACCGCCCCAGAGCAGTTCCTGGGCTGCGATGATCTTGATAGGAACAGATCTCCAAGTCTTTTCTCCGTGGAGCCACTGGGAGGCTCGAACTGTGGACCTATCAGTTAGCAACCTAGCTTTTAACTGTCACGCCACCAGGGCTCTTTGGACAGAGCCATACCTGACAGGGCAGCGGCCTGTGCGCACCAGAGGATTTCAGCTGACAGGGATTTGTTGAAGTTTCAACAATAGATTCTAGAAGTGGGTAGAAGGGGGCAGCCCTGACAGAGCCTCAGCGGGAGGGTGTTGTGGCCACTACTGCGGGCACTGGAGCCCAACGCGCCACAGCTCTGCTCATCAGCACCAGAGGGGCTGCTACCACTAAAATACCTTCTCTCGGTCCCCATGTCTTAGGACGATGCCAAAAAAAACTAACCAATGGCTGTCAAGTTAATGCCAACTCAAAGCGACCCTGCAGGACACAGAGCCGCCTGCAGGCAGCATCTTCACGGAAGCTTTCTCCTGCGGAGCGGCTGATGGGGTTCCAGCAGTGACTTTTTGGTCAGCGGTCGATGGCTTTAACCACTGCGCCACTGGGGTCATGTGAAGAGTTGGAATCAACGCAACAGCAACATAAAAACACAAACAAACAGGTGCCTGGCTGTCCAAGGTCGTTGTGTGGATACATGACAGGACATAGGAGAAACACACAGCAGTGGTTGTGATGGAGTACAGGTGTGTCATGTGTGTGTGTGTCCTAAGTTTGAGCTCTCACTCTTATTATTTTCATATTGCCATGGCCCTCGGTACTGTTGCCTATGAAGACTTAGCTGGCGGGGCATTCCCTGAGTATGCAAAGGGGTGGGTGTTTCAGGAGACAGGTTATCTACCACAGCCATTCCCTTTTCTACAACTTAGATGTATTTTTACCGTGAGCTCCCTTCCACTGTGCTTTCCTGGAAACCTGGTGGACCTGGGGACACTGGGCTGTGCCCCAGGATTGTCGCAGGATACCATGGGAGTGTTGGGAGCCCTTTGGACACAGAGGCCGCATCTGCACAGGTATCAGTTGGTGTCTTCTCTAGGGCTGCTAAAACAGAAATTCCACAAAGGGGTGCAGGGACTTTAACAAACAGAAATATATTCTCTCTCAGTTTAGGAGGCAAGAAGTCTACTGTGTTAGTCCGGGTTGATTAGAGAAACAAATCTAGAGACATATGTGCAAAAAAGAGTTTTATATAAAAGAGCAATTTTATGTTGAGAAAACACCCCTACCCTGTCCAGATCAAGTCTATAAGTCTGATATTAGTCCATATGTCCAATACCAGTCTATAAATTTCTCTTCAGGCTCACGCAACACATGCAATGATGCCAAATGCAGGAAGGTCATAGGCCAGTGGGTGGAAACTCTCGTGGATGTAGTGGCAGTGGAAGCATCTTGGTGCTGGCAGGGGTCTCCGCGTGGCTCCTCCTGCTCCAGGGCTCTGGCTCCATCAGCATAGCTCCATGTGGCTTATCAGGAATGTGTCGCAGAGAGACGAAGCAGAGAGAGAGTGTGTCTGGTCTCCAGTGAGCTATTTATCTCATTGGTGCCTCCAAATGAGGTCATCAGTCTGTGACCTGATTGACAGGCTAGACTCCGCTCCCTCCTCAAGTTGACAGTAGGTTATGTAACTGCCACATACACAATCAGAATGCTGGCCCAGAGGGAAAGCTTTCTTTCTCTGTGAGCTCTGGGGGGAAGGGCCTTGTCTCCCTGCAGCATCTGTGGGCCTGGTGTCCCTTGGTGATGTCCACATGTCTTGGCACCCATTTTCCCCTGGGTCTAGGTGCTTCTCATTGCAGGGACCCTGGAGCCTAGTGACATGCTTCACTCCTGGCTCTACTTCGTGGTACCTCGGTTCCTTTGATCTATGCTCACTTGTTTACTCTTTTTTATGCCTCAAAGGAAACTGACTCAAGATACAATCCGATCCTGTAGATTGTATCCTGCCTCATTAACATAACGGCCTCTAATCCTGCCTCATTAACATCACATTGTCCAGTCGGCTTCCAAACATAGCGACCCTGTGTACAACAGAATGAAACACTGCCCGCTCCTGCCCCATCGCACCATTGTTCTTACATTTGAGTCCATTGTGCAGCCACTGTGTCGGTTCTAATCCAGACTTACCTCTTTTTGCTGCCCCCCACTTTACCAAGCGCCATGGAGACTGGTTTCTCCATCCTTGTCTCCAAGCATCCTGGCTTTCCTTCTTCCAAGACAGACCTGTTTGTTCTTTTCGCAGTTTGTTAGTCTCAATATTATTTGCTGTGGCAGTTACAAAGGGTGGAGTCTAGCCTGTCAATCACGTCACAGCTTGAGGACCTCATCTGGAGGCGTAAAGGAGATAAATAGCTCGTGGAGACCAAATGCACTCTCTCTTTGCTTTGACTCCCTGTGAAACATTCCTGTTGACAAGCCACAGGGATAAAGCCAGTCTTGGAGCTGGAGGAGCCATGTGGAGATCCACGCCAGTGATAAGATGCTTCCACCACCACTGGATTCACAAGACTTTCCACCTACTGGCCTGTGAACTTCCTGCATTTGGCATTATTGCATGACTGTGTGAGTCTGAAGAGGAATTTATGGACTAGTATTGACATATTGAGAATAGTAATTGGACTTAAGGACTTGATCTGGACTGGGCTGGGATGTTAATGTAGAATTGCTCTTTGATATAAAGTTCTCTCTCACACACATATGAGTGTCCCTGGATTTGTTTTCCTGGCCAACCCAGACTAACACATTTGCCAACACTATAGTTCAAGTGCATTGATTTTCCTTTGGTCTTTATCCAATGCCCAACTTTCATATGCATATGAGACAATTGGAAATACCATGGCTGGGTCAGGCTCACCTTAGTCCTCAAAGGAGCATCCTTGCTTTTTTAGTACTTTAAAGAGGTCTTATGTAGCCTATTTACCTAACACAATTCTTCTTTTGATCTCTTGGCTGCTGCCTCCATGAACATTGATTGTGGATCCAAGCAGGACAAAATTCTTGAAAAGATGATTTCAACCTTTTCTCTGTTTTTTTTCCCATGATGTTTCCTATTGGTCCAGTTGTGAGGATTTTGGTTTTCTTTACATTGAGTTGTAATCCTTACTGAGGGCTGCAATCCTTGTTCTTCATCAGCAAGTGCCTCAAGCCCTCCTCACTTCCAGGAAGCAAGACTGAAGGTTGTTAATAAGCCTTCCTCCAATCTTGATGCCCCATTCTTCTTCATATAATCGTCTGGATCTGATAATTTGCCTAGCATGCAGATTTAATAAGTGTAAGAGGCTACAACCCTGATGCACACCTTTCCTGATTTTAAACCATGCAGCGTTTCCTTGCATACAACTGCCTCTTGACTCAGGTTGCACAATGAAGTGTTCTGGGATTCCCATTCTTCTCCAGGCTTGATTCTCCATAGTTTTTTATGATATGCACAATCAAATGTCTTTGCATAGTCAATGGGACACACATAAACATCTTCCTGGTATTTTCTGCTTTTAGCCAAGATCCATCTGACATCAACCGTGGTATCCCTTATTCCATGTCCTCTTCTGAATTCAGCCTGAGCCTCTGGCAGCTCCCTGAAAATGTACCGCAGCAACTGTGGTTGGATAATCTGCAGCAAAATCTCACTTGCATGTGCTTTCATGATATTGTTCTGTATTTCGAGCATTCTGTTTTGTCATTTTTTCCTTTGGAATAGGTGCAAATATGATCTCTTCCAGTCATTTGGCCAAGAAGCTGTCTTCCAAATTTCCTGACATAGACAAATGAGTGCTACCAGTGCTTCATCAGCTTATTGAAGCATTTCAATTGGTGTTCCATCCATTTCTGGAGCCTTGTTTTTGGCTAATTCGTTCAGTGTAGCTTGGACTGCACTTCTTGTTCATACGCTAGCTCTTAAAATGGTTGAATGTTGGCTAGGTGCGTTTGGCACAGTGACTGTGTGTTCCTTCCATCTTCTTTTGATGCTTCCTCTTTGGGTTTCTAATTCTAGGTTTTTGCTTGTTTCTTTATACTATTTGGCTTTGTTTTCTTGAGCTGCCCTTTGAGATTTTCTTTTCAGCTCATTGACATCACCCTTCCTTCTGTTTGCCTTAATGACTCTATGATGAAGAGCAAGTGTCAGTCTTTTCTGACCTCCACCCGGATTTTTTCTTTCTTCCTAGTGGCCTTCTGCTTTCTTCATCTATGTTGTTCTTGGTGCCATCTCACAGCCGGTCAGATCTTCTGTCGTTAGCGCTCAGTGCATCACATCTCTCCTTGAGATGTTCTCAAAATTTGGGTGGGACATCCTAGTGGACTTGTTTTCATTTTCTTCAACTTTAACTTGAACTTTTATGTAAACAGTTGGCGGTCTGTTCCACAGTCGGCCCCTGGCCTGGATTTAGCGCAGATACTGAGCTTCCCCACCATCTCTTCCCCCAGTTGTCATCAGTTTGACTTCTGTGGGTTCCATCTAGACAAGTCCGCATGTATAATATTTCCCAACTACTGTTCTTTCCTCTGTGTTTTCAACTTTTACACGCTAATCACTGATAGTTATCCATGCATCTTGATTGCATATTTGATCAAGTCCAGACTGAAGATGCTGGTAGAATTCTTCAGTTTCTGCATCACAAGCTTTAGTGGTTGGTGCATAAATTTGAATAATAGTTGTATCGATTAGATTTCCTTGTATGTTTGTAGATATTATCCTATTACAGACAGCACTGTACTTCACGATAGATCTTGAAATGTCTTTTTGATGCTGAATTACATGCCATTCCTCTTGATTGTGTCAGTCTCAGCAAAGTCAACCACAGGATTTTCTGATTCAAATGACCAATACCGGTCCAATTCAGCTCACTAATGCATAGACTTAGATCTTTAAGAATTCCATTTAAACTTTAATGACTTCCAATGTTCCTAGATTCATACTTTGCACATTGCAAGCTCCAATTATTAATTGCTGCTTGCAGCTGTTTTTTCTTCTGAGTCATGCCCCATCAGCAAGTGACTACCTCAAAGGCTTTGCCCAGCAGACTTGACCCCGTCTGGGTGATCTGGGCCCTCCGCTTTGAGAGGCAGCTCTCCTCAGTCATATTTTGAGTGCCTTCTGACCTGAGGGGCTCATCCTTTGAGAGGCAGCTCTCCTCAGTCATATTTTGAGTGCCTTCTGACCTGAGGGGCTCATCTTCTGGTACTATCCCTGACAATGCTCTGCTTCTGGTTGTTAGCTTTTCAGTAACTGACAATGTTTTGATGCTATCCATAGGGTTTTCGGTGGCTAATTCCTCCGAAGTGGATAGTCTATTCCTTATTCTTAGTCTGTTTATAGTCTGGAAGCTCTGCTGAACCTGTTCGCTTTGGGTGAGCCTTGGTGGTACTTGAAATAGCAGTGACATAGCTTCTAGAATTCCAGCAACACACAAGCCAACACAGGGACAGTGGTGGGCTGATACCATAGAGAGGAAGATTGACAGCAAACAGAACGGTAATAGCAGCTCATGAAATGGAGCATGATTACATCTGGCTGCAAAATAGAAGAGAATCACACCAGGCAACAAAACGATGATGATTACCTGAGCTCACAAGTGGAAGGATGATTACACCATACTGAGAATCATGACCTAGTCAAGTCGACATAATCAGGGTAGACACAATTCAATCCAATACAGCTGGAATTTCTGGGTCAGGCCCCCCCAGGCCTTGTAGCTTCCAAGGAGGCACCCTTCTCTCCAGTTTACTCAGCCCCCGAGTTCAGAGTTCAGCCCCCATGACTGCTTTGACCACTTCCAGTGGGTGTGGATGTGGAGAACGTGAGCACAACCTCATGGAGACAATCCAGGAAGTCTACCAGAAGGCTTCGTGTCAGACTCCCTCTGGGGCTCTGGTGGCTTTTTCAGACTTCTGTCCAGCAGGCTGGGCCCAGAAGCCTGTCTGTGAGTCCCCCAGACTTATGTGAAGTCTGCCAGCCTCTAGGACTCTGTTGGTGGTTCTCTCTCTACAGGTGCCCCCAAGCAGCAGGTACTCTGGGCTGGAGGGCAGGGAGTGGGCAGGAAGGAATTACAGACCTTGTGCCCCAAGACTGAGACCCAGACCTTCTTGGAAAGGGTTGCCCACCCCCAAGAGCAGGAGCCCCCCGGAGGTGAAGATACCTGGAAGGCGAGGACCGCAGCTGGTCCATGGCTGCTGCAGCTGCTGCTGGAGACACTTTCCAGAAGCCTGATGCTGGAGCCCTGGTGGTGTAGGGGTTGTGTGTTGGGCTTTGATCCACAAGGTCGGCAGTTTGAAAGCACCAGCAGCTCAGAGGGAGGAAGACTGGGCTTTCTGCTGGCGTCAGCAGTGGCGGTCTTGAAAACCACCAGGGGTCACTATGAGTTATCACTGAGTCTGGTTTCTTTTCCTTGTGAGGCTGCCGTGGTCTGGAAAGTGGGCCTTTGCAAGGGGGAAAGGTGGCGGCTTCAGAATGTGGCTTGGCCCCTGAGTGGGGAGGGCAAGTGTCATCTGAGGCCGAGTCTGATCTCAGTGGAGACCCTGACAGTGCTGCGGGGGTGGGTGGTGGGTGGGGGGGAGAATGGAGAACACTGCCCAGAAGGGAGGTCTGTTTCTGCCTCTGAAGCCACACAGAACAGGCCCAGGTGCCCTCTGGTGACAAAGCCCAACCTTCCACCCGCTGGCCAAGGAACCAAATTCTTGGGGCCTGTTCCAGTATCTCTAGCAGAGTCGGGCTGCCGGAATGGAAGTGGGGCTACCCCTGACTAGAACAGAAGGAAGTCAGGACAGGCTAGGAGGAAGATTTGGAGGCAGGCCTGGCAACGGGGACGAAGGGAGACATCTGAGGCAGGTTTCTGTGGGGCATCCAGCTGCTTGCTGTGATCCAGGACTGCGGCAGTGCCTTGTGGTGATCGGGATTTCCTTTTGGTGGGTGGACAATGTCCCTACAAGCATACAGTCTTTGACAGTAGACAGAAGTGTGTGTGTGTGTGTGTGTGTGTGTGTGTGTTAAGGTTTATTTGTGCTTCCCTAGTGTGTTAGTCTGGGTTGACTAGAGGCACAAATCCATAGATACTCATATGGGTATAAGAAAGAGCTTTATATACAAGAGCAATTGTATATTAAGGAAACATCCCAGCCTAGTCCAGATCAAGTCCATAAGTCTAATATTACCCCATATGTCAATACTAGTCCACAAATTCCTCTTCAGACTCATGCAGCCATGCAATGACGCCAGCTGCAGGAAGATCACAGGTCAATGGGTGGAAAGTCTTGTGGATCCAGAGGTGGTGGAAGCATCTCAGTGCTGGCATAGGTCTCCATGTGGCTCCTTCAGCTCCATGGCTCTGGCTGCCAACAGCATAGCTCCATGTAGCTTGTCAACAGGAATGACTCGCAGGGAGTCAAGCAGAGAATGTATCGGGCCTCCAGTGAGCTATTTATCTCCTTCGCACCTCCAAATGAGGTCATCAAGCTGCGACCTGATTGATAGGCTAGACTCCACCCCTTTGTAAGTTGACAGTAGATTCTGTCACTGCCATACCTGGGGATCTGATTTGGCTTTTGGGTCCTGTCTTTCTGTGAGTTGGCCTGGGCATGTGGACGCCAGAACTTTATGAATCACTCCCCTCTCTGGTCCCAGGCTTTTCATCTGACAGGTTGGGACTCAGACAGCTCTCAGGGGGCTTGTGATGAAGGGCTGAGATCAGGCAAAAGCCAAACACCGGTTCACTTATGTGGGGTGGTCTGTGCCCCAACAGCTGGTATATCAGGAAGAATTTCATTTCTCCTTATAAACAGCAGGAAACCTCACTATCATGGCTTCCTAAAGATTCCCCTCCCACAGATCAGTGATCTGACTAGAGGCTCTTCTCTGGGTGATGATACACCACCCAGTGACGAGAAGATGCTCTCGTGGTCGTGAGATGACCGCTGTGATCCAGCCATCACGTGGAAAGCAGGGGCCATTTCCTTTTTCAGTTAGGCAGACACATTCATTCTCAGACTGTCATCCGGGTCTCTTCCTCTCCGTCTACTGGTTGGGAGTATCCTGACAAAACAATTTGGGAAACTAAGTATTTCCCTTTCCTGCCCCTTGGAGAAAAGGAGTCTGGTGGCCCAGTGGGTTAAGCACTGCACGACTGACCACAAGGTCAGTGGTCCCAACCCACCAGCTGTGCCACATGGGTTAGAGGAGGCTGTCTGCTCCTGCTCGGGTCGACTCAGGGCCTTGGACACTGCCCTGCAGGGTTGCTATGACCGGAATGGACTCAACACCAGGGTGGGGTGGGGTTTGTTTTGCCCTCTTATAGAGTGAGGAGGCAAGGAGGAAGGCGTGGGAATGGCTGTTGGGACAGACAGAAAGCCGTGCCTGGGTGAGCTGGCAAGTCACAGCTGCCAGGACTGGAGCCAGGTCTGTGGTGGGAGGAGGGGCAGCCCCACAAGACTGAGCTTTCCTCCCTAGTGGTTTCTATTTCTCTGTATTTGAGCCCCTTGGGGGGGCCCTGGCCACCTCTGAGAGCTAACTCTGGAGGTCGAATCACATTAAAAATCAGATGCATGTCCCTATGCAAATGGCTGTTTCGAGATTGCTCAGGATCTTCATTTTCCTACGAATCATTCCCCTTTCATGGCTCCTCCCCTTGGAATAAATAAGAACAACTGCCGACTGACTGATCAGAGGAATCCTCCCATCATTCAGTCTACAGATATTTACCGAGTGTCTAACATGCACCCGGTTTCCAAGCACTGGGGCTTCTATTCCTGTAGAGGAGCCATCAACAAGGAAATGAATACATCAGATCATGCCGAGAACGATCCTCTCTGTGCAGAGACGAGAACTCCTGGATGGGCGAGGGGGAAGGGCTTCTTTAGGTGGGGGGAGAGGGTGTCAGCAGAGGTCCCTCTGAGGAGAGGCGGTCAGTCCATCAGGAGAAACATGAGATGAGAAAGAGTCTCCCAAACCGAACCGAAGCTCTGAGAAGGGAGGGTCTAGACGCAGGACGTGCTCCTGTAAGGTGCTGCTGAGTCCGTTCTGGCCCACAGCAACCCCGTGCATCACAGAACAAACACTGCCTGGACCTGTGCCGTCCCCACAACCTTACCGGGATTGAGCCCATGGTTGCAGTCACCATGTCAGTCTGTGGAAGTTACATCGTATGGGGTCAACTGAAGACTGTTAAGGGTGAAGGAGTGGAGTTTAGCCTGTTGATCAGGTTGCAGCTTGATGACCTCATTTGGAGGCACAACGGAGATAAATAGCTCATTAGAGGCCAGATACACACACTTTCCCTGGGAGACATTCCTGTTGACAAGCCACATGGAGCTATGTTGATGGAGCCAGAGCCCTGGAACAGGAGTTGCTGCATGGAGACCCATGTCAGCACTGAGATGCTTCCACCACCACTGGATCCACAAGACTTTCCACCCACTGGCCTGTGATCTTCCTGCATTCGGTGTCATTGCATGCGCTGTGTGAGTCTGAAGAGGAATTTATAGACTAGTATTGGACATATGGACTAATATCGGACTTATGAACTTCATCTCAATATACAACTGCTCCTTTATATGAAGCTCTTTTTTTATACACATATGAGTGTCTATGAATTTGTTTCTCTAGTCAATCCGGACTAACAAACAGTCCGTCCCATTGAGAGTCTTCCTCTTTGTTGTTGCTTCTCAGTTTTACAAGCCTGGTGTCCTTCTCCAGGGACAGGTCTCTCCTGATGACGTGTTCAAAGCAAGTGAGACACAGTTGCCATTCTTGCTTCTAAGGAGCATTCTGGTTAGATATCTTCCAGCTAGATTGGTCTGCTTTTCAGTTCACGGCATGCTCAATATTCTTCCCGAACACCGTATTTCGAAGGTGTCAATCCAGGCTCAGTTTTCCTTACTCATTATCCAGCTTGTGCACGCTTAGGAGGCCATTGAAACACCATGGCTTGAGTCGTGCTCCTCAAAGTGACGTCTTTGCTTGTACAGAGTTCTGGCGCTGCACATTTGCTCAGTGCAATGTGTCCTTTGAATTCTGGGCTGCTGCTTCCGTGGGCACAGGGACTAACTCGTGCAAAAGACTCGGTGGTGGGAAAGAGCTTTACACTCTGAGGCATAGAAGGCAGGCCGGGTGCCTGCAGGGCAAGGAGGGAGGGAGGCAGAGTAGGAAATGAGATCAGAGGGGTGTGCGTGCGTGTGCGTGTGTCTGTGTAGCACCAGGTCAAACCGCACAGGGCTTTGGAAGGTTCTGCCATTGTTGATAGCTGGCTGGTGCGGGCCTCGCCTGCTGGAGAAGCCGCCATCACAGTTCCGTCTGGAGGCCTGGCCCCCGGAGGCCTGGCCCCCGGAGCTCCGTCTTCCAGGATCAGCACAATCTCTGTCACCTTGTTAGTTTTGTTTCCCTGCCGCTCATCTCTTTCCCTACGGCATCTGGGTGCAGCCAGGGAGCCGGTCTGTCTTGCCCATGGCTGCATCTCTCACATGTAACAGGCCTGGCACCCAGTAGGACAGTGGTTTTCAATCTGTGGTTTGCAACCCCTTTGGGGGTTGAATGACCCTTTCACAGGGATCATCCGATTCATAACAGTAGCAAATGACAGTGATGAAGTAGCAACGACAATAATTATATGGTTGGGGGGGGGGGTCACCACAACAGGAGGCACTGTATGAAAGGGTCTCGGCATGAGGAAGGTTGAGAACCACTGCTAGGAGCTCACCAGTGTTGAATGGACATGCGCTGTTTCTCATCGCTGCTGCGTGGTGAGTTCGCCCGTGCATGGAGACGTGGACGAGCTCAGCGTGCTCAGTGAGGCTGGGGCGGGGCTGGGTTCTCCGCTCTCACGAGGCTGGAACCAAGGCCCGGCTGCCCGTCCTCTTCCAAGCTCCCGTGTTTGTGGCAGTGCCCATTTCAGTGGAGCTAGAACGGAGGCCCCTGCTTCCCCTCTGGCGGCCAGCCAGGGGCCACTCTGAGCCGCTCCAGGCCCCCTCTCAGAGCTAGCCATGAAGTCTCTTGTGGATCCCTCATGTCTCCAATAGCTCCCCCTTCAGAAGGCTCTGCCTCTGCTTAGGGCTCCCCAGAGTTCTCCCCCTGAACACCCATGGTGCCCTAGAGTAGGGTGCCCCTCGACTGGACAAAAGACATACCGTCCGCGTCCCAGGGGCTACACATGGTGCCCAGAGCAGTGGTGGGAATCTTGGGGCATTTTGGACTTCTGCCAGAGAACGAATGGATCAATCATTCAGTTCGCAGCCCACCCTCACTCTTGTCCCACCAGAAGCCATGCCCCACCACTGCTGGGCGGCCCACCACACCTCCTGTGGGCAGCTCAGAGTTTGTTTGCGGGTGCTAGCTCCTTCTGGCCGTGGTGGCTGCCAAGCCCTCCCAGCTGGCTCTGTGCCTCGTCAGTGTTGGCACGGGCCCACCTCAGGGCCTTTGCACCTTCTGTTCTACTGCCAGGAGGGCCCTCCTCCACCCCCTTTAAGTCTTTGCTTAAATACCACCTCTTCCCCAACCTTTCTCCGGCTCCCTTCCTTGTGAAAAACCTATCCTCTCCCACTCTAATACACGTTCTTTGCCCGTGTATTCGTCTGACCTGCAAGCTGTAGCTACATCTATAGCTATGCATCCTTATGTATAGATATACATTTATATTCTTTTCAGCTTTTAAAAAGACTTCATTGTGGTAACATACGTAGATATCCTTAGAAGGGGGATGGTGAGACTTTGTCTCACCTGCTTCTGTAGTGTTGTCAGGAGAGACCAGTCCGTGGAGGAGGACAGCACGCTTGGCCAAGCAGAGGATCAATGAAAAGGAGGAAGGTCCTCCCTCCGTGAGGTGGACGGACACAGCAATGGGCTCCGGCACAGCAACGGTACAAGGATGGTGCAGGACTGGACAGTGTTTCCTCCTGTTGGACAGTGGGGACAGACCTGAGGGCTCTGAACAACAACACACTCATAACAACAACAACGACCATCTAACCAACAATCTCTATCCTAAGCATGTTTAAGTGAAGAATTCGGGAAAATTCACGACCTCCACCACGTCGTGCAACCCCTCACTGCTCTCCATCTCCGGAAGCTTCCCCTCTCCCCAGACTGACCCGCCACACTCAGCTCCCACATCCCTTGCTCACGGTCCACCTCCCTGACTAGCACGGCCGGCCGTGTCAGCCGGCCAGGGAAGTAATCTGTGGCGCATCTGCTGTGACTGCAACTGGGCCTGGCTCACAGCAGAGATCCATGAACAGATGTCCCAGGAACAGATGAGGAGCATCGGAAGAGGGCAGTGTTAACTTTCTTTTATGTGCTGTTCCTTTTTTGGGGGAAACCTGAGCAGGCACCAGCCTTCCTCCCCCGGGCAGCCTGTTACATAAGGAGGACCTCCGTCGGCGCGGAGCTGGCGGCACAGCACCAGGCAGTTATATTTAGTGTTTACAGCCTCTTCTTTTAGCTGCATGAGCGCTCTCGAAGAGCTCTGGAAATTAGGCCTCGCCTCACCAGGGAGCGAGCTCAGTCCAAGAGGGGATGACGGGGCGCTGGTGGGTGGCTGGGGCCAAGGAGCCTTGACCTCAGGGTTGGCCCCTGGCCAGTATCATGCCCAGAGCACCCTCCGCTCAGGGTGCAAGGTGAATTTTGTTCAGCCCCAAGGAGCAGCTTACTTGGCTGTGGGAAGAGGGTGCCTGGAGTTTGAACCTCTGCTCTTCCATGTACTAGCTGTGTGATCTCAAACCATCTACTGCACCTCTCTGGGCTGTGATGGTGGATGCGGAGGTGAGGGCACAGTGTGCTTCCTCACACCTTGGCTTTGCATTGACCAGTGGGATGTGAGTAGACGGCACACAGAGCATCGAGATGTGCCCGTGTGGTTGGGTTTGCCCGCTTGTGCCTGTGAGGATTGTGCCGTGACTCGTCGGCTGGTCCACGCAGGATTAGAGAGACTTGGAGCACACCTGATTGAACCCACAGCTTGGAGACACGTTTGGTTGAAACTAGGCTAGATCAGCTGTTCCTCAGCCAAAGTGAAGATATTACTATTCAAGCCCCTAGATATCTTTGTTTGTGGGGAGGGGCTTACCTAGCATGGCATTCATCTTGTGACTCCAGTTTCCTTCCTTTGCGCTGACCACGCAATGAGAAGATACGGGTGGAGGAAAGCACCGTCCGATCTGTCCAGCCTAGGAGTCTGCTTACAATGGCCGTTATAGACAGAGCCTGGTGGTGAGGATGATGTGATGTAGGTGGTAGTGGTAATGGTTAGGGAGGTGACGATGATGGTGGTGGTGATGGTCATGGAAGTGATGATGATGATGGAGGTGATGGAGATGGTGGTAACAGAAGGGGTGGTGTTGATGGCAGGGATGGCGATGGAGGTAAGGGCGGTGATGGAGAAGATGGTGAGGTGATAGGTGCTGGTGGGGATGGAGATGGTAGAGTGATGGAGGTAATGGAGGGGATGGTAAGAGAGGGGATGGTAATGGTGCTGGTGGCGATGGAGATGACTGGTGACGGGGTGACAGTGGTAGTGGTGACAGAGGTGGTGATGATGGACCAAGTCGAGAACTTGCCTTTGGGAGGATGTCAAATTTTTGAGTCCTGGGACATCGCATGTCCTTGAGTGCTCCAAGTAGGCCAGTGTCTCTTGGGGACTCAGAGCCCACAGGCATGTCCCACGCAGACTCCTGGGCGAAACGGGCAGCAGACACAGTCTTGGTTGACGCTCCTACGGCTCCTCGAGCGACTCACCCATGGTGAGGGGAAGCCACTGCCCTCCCTGTGCGTCACCTTAAGCCCTGGCCATGGCCTCAAATCCCAAGGAGGCTCCTGCCACAGCCGGTTTATTTGAGGTCTGCACACTCAACCTTGTTTGTTTTATGTATTCATTTTTCATACGCACACTCTGATTTATGCAATTAATAAAAGATTCCCACTTCAGGTTAGTTCATTATACATTATGAATTTGTAAATGTCAAGGAGATGATAGCAATGAAAGTTAGATGGTGTAGTCCCAAGGATCCCGTACCCAGGGGGACTTTCGCCGTTGCATTTAATAAACTCAGTGGCACCTCCCAGCCCGGAACAGGTGTTGGGGCTGCCTGGGGGCTGCCGCAGAACTCCACATTCTGGCATCTTTCACACGCATGAATTTTTCATGGTGGTGATCTGAATTATTTTAGTTGCTACTGTTAGGTGCCTTTGAATCGGCTCCAGTGCATAGCGACCCCATGTATAACAAAACAGAACACTGTCCAGTCCTGCGCGCTCCTTGCACTTGGTATGTTTGAGCCTGTTCCTGCAGCCACATGTCTCTCCATCTCTTTGAGGGCCTTCCTCTTTTTGTAAGCCCTCTACTTTACCAAGCATGATGCCTTTCTCCAGGGACCGGTCCCTCCAGATCACATGCCCATCTTAGTGAGGCCACCCCTTACCATCCCCACTCCTGAGGCGCATTCTGGCCGTTCTTCTTCCAAGACAGATCTGTCCACAGTGCTTTCCATGTTCTTCGCCAACACCATAATCCCAACAAGCAATTCTTGTTCAGTCTTCCATATTCATTGTCCAACTTCCACACGAACACGAGGTGATCAAAAATACCATCAGGCATACCTTGGTCTTCAAACTGACATCCTGGCTCTTCAATACTTCAAAGAGGTCTTGTGCCGCAGATTTGCCCAATACAATATGTCATTTAATTTCTTGACCACTGCTTCCATGAGCATTGATTGTGAACCTCAGGAAAACGAAATCTTTGACAGTTTAAATTTTTCCTCCCTTTATCCTGATGTTATCTGTTGGTCTTGCCTGCATATTGTTAATAAATGTTCTTCTAATCTTGACACACAATTCTTTTTCATATCCAGCTTTTCAGATTATTTGCTCAGTGTACAGATTGAATACGTATGACAAGAGGACACAACCCTGAAACGCACCTTCCCCGCTATCAAGCCTCACAGTATGCCTCTGTCTTGTTTGAATGGCTGCCTCTTGTCCATGTACACATTCTGCATGAACACAATGAAGTGTTCCGGAATTCCCATTCTTCTCAGTTATCCATAGTTTGTGATGATCCACACAGTTGAAAGCCTTTGCATAGTCAGTAGGACACAAGTAAACATCTTTCTGGTGTTCTCTGCTTTTAGTCAAGATCCATCTGACATCAGCAGTGATACCCCTTGTTCCAAGTCCTCTTCTGAGTCTGACCTGAACCTCTGGCAGCTCCCTGTCAATGTCCTGCTGCAGCCATTGTTGAATGATCTTCAGCAAAAAGTGCTTATAATAGGTCCCTGTCTTCCATTCCCTCAGGACCCGTGCGTGCGGCCCACTATTCGTTCACTGTCGTGGAGTTGAATCTGGCTCACAGCGACCCCAAAGCACAGGGTACAACGGCCTCTGTGGTCATCTGAGACTGACTCTTGATGGCAGCGGAAAGCTCTGTCTTTCTCCTGGGGAGCGGCTAACCCTGCAGTTCGTAGCCCTGTGCGACCTTCTAATAACCCAGGCTGTGATGTTCGGCTGAAGTTCACTGCTGGTGGAAGACTTTAAGCAGTAACTCCATAGCTAACAACTGCACATCCACACAGGGAGGCAGCCGGTTCCAAGGCAGCTCTTGAGAGGTGCACATGACCGACGGAGCGAGAGAGGAAATTCGGCCTCTCTGCTCTTGACCTCAGGAAGGCCTCTCGAATAGATGAAAGCTGGTAATGGCCAGCTCTCCCCCTCTCGGCATGCGCATGGTGGACACACTTCTCTGTTACTTGCTGGAAGATCTGTTGGCCAGAAGAGAGGCCTAGAAATCTACTTCCGAAAAACCAGCCCCTGTACACCCTGGGGGGCACAATGCTACTCTGACTGACACGGGCCAGGCCGGAGTCGGCGGCTGCGGGACGACACCTGGGCAGTTCTTGCTGGATGGCAGGGGAGCTCAGTGAGGACCAGCCTGAAGAGCCAATGGTGTGCCATTCACCCTCCTGCAGTCCTCAGAGGTCTGAGGGCAACCTAGGAGAACCCAGCCAGAGGATCCAAAGCACAGGGCCTGCTCAGTGCAGGACAACACACGGAAGGGCAACTGCATTCACGGTGATTTGAAACACACCTCAAAGGCACGGGCTGCCCCGTTAGCTCTGTCTTCCTCCTGCTGAAGGACTGGGGCTTTCCTCCTCTGTGGAAAAGATGTTTTCACATGGAGTCTGCCGAGTGGACAGACACCCCCCCCCCCCCTTTTGGCCGCCTGTCCTTTGTGTACCTGTCTTCCTGAACCCCCTCCCCTCCCAGGTAGCAGACCAAGTAGTTTGGACAGCACTGCCCCTCCTCCCAGGCCCAGGGTTGGGCCAGTTACCTTGGCTAATTAGCATATTCCACTCCTTTGGCACAATTATTGGTCCAGGAATTGTTCTATGTGGCCTCACTCTGGCCAGTGCTATGCTTTTCGTGCCATTGTACTTGACTGAGCCCTGGAGCCAGCCAAGCCTGAAGCCTTGGATCACTGATTCCAAACCAAAGCAAACCACACCATACCACACCACACCACACCACACCACACCACACCACACCACACCAAACCACACCAAACCACACCAAACCAACTCACTGCCATTGAGTTGATTGACTCGTTGTGACCCTGTAGGACAGAGTAGAACTGCCCTTGTGGGTTTCAGAAGTTGTACTTTTTATAGGAGCAGGCTCCTGTGGAGCAGCTGGTGAGATTTGAACCACTGACCTTGCAATCATCAGCCCAACTCTTACTCCCACAAGCCACCAGAGCTCCTCATTCATTTAGTTGAGGTGAGTCAGTAGGAACTCGCCAAAACCAAACTGACTGCCACTGAGTCAACTCTGACTCACAACAACCACATATCAGATTTCCAGGGCTGTAGATCTTAACAGGTATAGACTGCCTCGTCTTTCTCCCATGGAGTGGCCGGTGGGTTTGAACCATCAACCATATGGTTAACAGTCTAGCGTTTCTCCAACAGCACCACTAGGGCTCCTCCATGAGCCAACAGGAGAGGGCTTTAAAAAGTTGGTGGAAAAACAGTTTTATTACGTTTTCCCACAAAATTTTTTGAAGCCCCTTACATATTTCTTTTATTCCTGAAGTTAATACGATTTAGGTTTTCATGATTATAAAGTATAACTCAGCCTGAACCCTGGGTCCCCAGGCAGGAAGGACCAGCTCAGCCCATGGCTGACTACATGAAGTGATTTGACAGGCTGGTCCGCTCCAGCGTGGCTCCCCTCTGAGAGGAATGCCTGTGCCCACATCCACCAGGCCCCAGCCTCATTTCTCCATTGACATTTTCTTAATTCCACTCCTGCGTGCTGTGTGCGGAAGGGACCACTTCCTGCTCCCCCATGGAGCCGCGGTGCTAGGCAAACTCTGAGAAACTAATTACCATTAATCCCTGCGTGGTACTAAATGCGCTCTCATTCCCCTCCAGGAGGCTCCCCCAAACAAAGGCAGAAGACTAAATCTAACTTGAGAAAGCGAGAGATAAGGAAGATTTAAACGTGTCTATGAACATTTAGATAGGCAGATGGACACCGTCGGATTATGGTGCTGGGTGAAGGAGAGATGGCCGGCACCCTGTGCTGCCAGAAGAACGGACAAACCTGCTTGGGAAGAAGTTCAGCCAGAACGCCCCTTCGGAGCAAGGATGGTGAGACTTGGGTCTCAGGGCCTTTGGACATGTGATCTAGAAGGACCAGGTTCTGGAGAAGGACATCATGCTTGGTAGAGGGTCGGGGAAAAAGGAAGCCCCCCACCAATGAAATGGATTGACACAGTGCCTGTAACCTTGCCTGAGGTGATGGTGTCACGGAACAACAGCAGCCTGGGCACAAGGGGCTCCCAGACCTGCAGTGATCCCCCATTTGTCCAGTAACCACTCAGTGAGGATCCCTCACACCCAGTCACGTGCAGGCTTTAACACAAGAGACTGGGTTACAAACGTCCTGATGCCTAGTGAGTCAGTGAGCTCACTTCCGAATCACAACGACCCCCTAGGACAGAGCAGAGCTGTGCCTTGGGGCTTCTGAGACTGTCCATCTTTATGGGAGCAGACACCCTCATCTTTCTCCCATGGAGTGCCTGGTGGCTTTGAATGTCTGACCTTGAGGTTAGCAGCCTGCTGCTGAACTCAGGGCACCACCAGGACTTCTTAGGGAGGATAAAGAGATGGGCAAATAGACCACCACACGCGCCTAGGGCTTTGACTCAGTCCAACTCTTCCGCATGGAAATCCTGACACAGACACTCCCGTTTTAAGACTCCCCCTTCTCCCCCACCCCCCAAGGAACTAATGGTGCACGTGTGGAAACCAGACGGTGGCTCTTTTTATAGAGTGAGAAATGGCAAGTGACCTCCATGCTCAGGGACAGGAGACCCGGTTCACCAAAGGACACCATTTCCCATGAAAGGACTCTACATGTCACCGGCATTGTGATATAGGCAAATATTTAAATAACATGGAAAGGAGTTAATAATGTGTCATTAAGCGCAAGCCACGGCTGTATGACGTATGGTGGGAACCTCCCCCCCTTTTAATATCGGGTGTTTTTATTCTCTGGGTATCTTTATAGGTTGTGATGATGCAACGGTTAAGTGCTGGGCTGCAAAGCGAAAGGCTGAAAGTGGGTCTTCAAGAGAGACATGATCGGCGCCCACGAAGATAAGGGCCCAGGCCACTGGCCTGGCACACTGCTTGGCGCTCTCACGTGGGGCTGCTGCTGTGAGCGGGCTGCCAGCAAGCTTTTGAGAACCTGCTTGCCACTCACTGCCTCCAGGGTGAGTTTGTTATGCCAGTTGGTCTAGGTGTCTCCTAAGCCCTCACGCTCAGGTTGCTGTGAGTCTGAATTCACCCCATGGAAGCCAACTCCCACACGGTGGTAGACACTGACGGACGGACAGAGCGCCGGGCATCCCAGCACTCTTCACACACTGTTTAGTGGCATCATGTCCGTCCTGTGGTTCGGCCGTCACCATAACCTGTTCCTACAATTTCCCATCACCCTGAACAGAAGTCCCATGCCCACCCCCTAAGCAGCAAGTCCTTTCCCCAGCTTTCTCCCCCTGCTCCTGGCCTCCCTGAATCAGCTTTGCTCTCTCTCCAATGGCCTGTTCTGCATAGTTCACATAAGTGGATTCTTATACTTTTCAATTTGTAAGCTCTCTTTTCTGTGGCTGAACAGGATTGGCTTCAGTGAGAAGGGTTTCTGGGGGCCATGGTCTTAGGGGTTCCGCCAGCCTCCTCCTATCAACCCAGTAAGTCTGGTGATTTTTATTTATCAGAATTTTTATCTTCCCTTTTTCCCCTCTCACTCTGTCTGGCACCTCCTTTTGTGATCCTGGTTGGAACAGTTGGAGGTGGAAGCGGGGCACCATCTAGTTCTTCTGGTGCCCCGCTTCCAGGTGTCTGTCAGTCCTCTGGGCTGTTTCCTTGAGTCTTGGCTTTCTTCATTCTTCTTTGTTGCAGATGGAAGCAGACCAGCAGTTGTAACGTGGATGGCTGCTTACTAGCTTTTAAGAGCCCAGTTGCTACTCACAGAATTAGGATGTAGCCCTGCTGACCAACAGGACGCCTGAGAGTATGGTCCTCAGCTCTCGAGCCTAGTGGCTCAGTTCCTCTAGTGTTAGGTCCTGGCTCCGAGGCTAGCTAGCATGGCTGTGCTTCTGAGTATATTTGCATCATGGGGGACTGAGTGGCATAGGCCCAGCAGGCTCCCCACTCCCACACCCCTGCCTAGCACTGACAATATTGCCACGCAAACCCTTCAGTTTTGGGAGATCTTGGGTGTCCTGGGGTGAGGGAAGGCATGAGGGACAAAGCATCAGGCATCCATAGGAGGGGCTAATGATGAGGACCCTGGAGCCAGAGTCTTTGGGGTCCCAGCCAGGCCTGCCACTCGTCGGCTGGCCGTGTGACTGGGGGCATGCCGCTGTTCCTTTCTGTGCCTCCGTTTCCTCACCCATAAAAGGAATGGATGGTGGGGACATCCCCAGAGAAATGAAAACAGGTGTTCCCAGAGAAGCCCGGGGGCGGGGGGAGGGGGGCCCCCCCGCAACCCAAATGTCTGTCCACTGTCCATTGTCCACATGTGCACTGGTACTGGTTCATCGCAAGGAAAGGGGTTCAGACGCAGACTGCAACATGGTAGCCCCCAGAGAGCTTCTGCTGAGGGACGGGCCCCAAAGGCCATGGGCAATCCCGAGTCTATAAAGTGTCCAGAGAGGCAAGACCTGAGACAGAAAGCAGATTGGGGTTTCTGGGGAGTGGGCAAGGGGCGTAGGGTGACTGCTCATGGGCCTGGGTCCCCTTCTGGGGTGCTGAGAATGTTTTGCTACCATGTGGGATATAGCACAAGTCACACACACACACTCCCTCCGGTGGCAGGCACAGTGGTTTAAATGTTGGGCAACTGACTGACAGGTTGGTAGTTCAAACCTGCTAGCGTCTTCCTAGCGCCCAGGGCTGTTCCTGCCACTAGCTCTGTAGGAACCAGACAGGCGCTGGCTCTAAGTCTCCCTCTGCCTGTCTGCCAGGCCACGAGGAAAATAAAGCAGGGGACGGGGGGCTGCTCAGAGCTCTGGGTCCCCTTCCCGGTTGCCACCTGCCAACGCGGGCCATGCGAATCCCAGGTGTGGATCGTTATTGCTTTTCTATAGACGCGCGCGTGACTTCCCTTTCCAGAGGCTCCCCTCCCCCTCCTTTTGCCGGTAGCGGGGAACGTGCTCTGGAGTCAGTAGCGTGTCCCCGGCGGCGCTTGGCGCCGCGGTCCGGCTAAATACCAGTGCTCGCCCTGGGACACCGAGGCCCAAGTCTTGGCAAGGAATAGCTAAGCCGGTGGGCCGCGACGGGGACCGCTGCCTGCGCGCGGGAGGGTGGGCGAAAGGGGGGGCGGCGAGGTGGCTCGGCCTCCAGCGAGCTCGGGCCAGGCGCGCAGTGCTGGACGCCGCCGCGAGATGGCACTCGTGCTCTTCTCCGGGTTTCTGGCCGCGCGTGGGCTGCGCTGTAGCTGACTGGGGGGGGGGAAGGGCGCGGGAGGTACCCGCGCTGGGGCAGCCACTGGGTCAGGGTCGGGGCGGCGCCAGGGGGGCTTAAGGGGGAAGGGAGAGCCCTGACTGGTGGATCAGCCTCCCCAGACCTGGGGCAGGGCCATTATTGGCCTTAGTTTCTCCAAATGTGCAGAGTGTGGTGAGGGGGCAAGGATTGGGTTCAGCCATCTTCAAGGTCTTGTTCTAGGTGCTGTGGTCTGCAGGCTGGGGGTGAGACTGAGACTGAGTAAGCGGGTGGGGGCAATTGCAAATTTGGGGGCTGTCGAGAAGTGGGGGGCTCTGCCCAGCTCCTGGTCTTTTGACATCATGGTGGCTAGCCCCTTCTGTCTACCCTGACCCCTTCAGGTTCCAGGAGGGCTTTTGTTTTTTGCTCAAAACAAAACCATAAATGCTGTCCACTGCGTATTCCCCCTGGACCTGGTTAATTAGCAGGGGCTGTCCTCACCCAACCATGGGCTCAGGTGAGGCAGGCCTGAGGTTCCCATCTGAGAGGGTTGGTGACTTGTCCAAAGTAACCCGGCTGGGGCAAAGCAAGGTCCTACCAGGCCCCACGCTTGGGAGATGGGCTCACTGCCACTGCCCATCCTGTTCTCCACTTACTGGGCAGGCTCCCCTCCCCTCCAGTAACACTACCCCACCCCCACCCCCCTCCCCTGCCCCAGCCCACGTGGCCTGGCCTGCCTGATGTCTGGCCAGCCTCATAGTTGGGGTGGATGCCTTGGCTCATCTTCTCCTCCCTGGCTAGGAGCAATCCCCAAGGCAGGCAGGCGACGATTCAGGGTCTGGCGCACAGTAGGCTCAGCTCCGCGAATCCAGTGAGTGAGCCTGAGAGCCAGGCGTTGGACCGCTGGGCAGGGGACAATTGAGTCTCTCCAGGGCAGTCACCTCAGGTCACGAAGATCTGCAGTATTATGTCCGGTCTGCCCTATGCCTCAACATACTGCGAAGCTTTGGGCTGGGCCCTAGCTCCCGCCCTGGGTAAGGTGCCCATCAGCGACATAGCGAGACCTCTTACGGCCTCCTCATTACCCGGGGCTGCACACTGACCACCTGCCCCCGCTAGCGCAAGGCCTCCTTTTATCGGAGCAGAGCTGAGTGCTGCCTCTGCTAATGAGCTTGTCGGTACTAATGAAGCAGGTGCCCCATCCCCTGCGCGGGGTGGCGACGGGCTGTGTTTCAGCTGTAAGCTCGGCTCTTCTCCGGGTGGAGGATCGCAGCTGAACAGTGATGGCCCTAATGATGGGAAAGATTATGCGCGCCTCTGGGGTCATGGGCTGCCAGCGCGCTGGTCACAACCCTTTCCCACCTGGGGAAACTGAGGCGGGGGTAGTCAAGGGGTTCGCTCCAGGGTGTACACCTGGGGAGCCGGGCGATTTTAGAGTCCGCGTAAACCTGTCTTTTCACCGAGCGCCTTACTGACTGCTTCCAGGTTGACCCACTTTTCCACTGAAGACTGAGTTATTGGAGGTGGGCGGCTGATAGGGCGGTAGCGGGGGAGGGCAAGGACCCTAACCTGGGTGGGTGAACCACCCCCAGCCCGCTTCTTCTAGCTAGGTGGGGGCGACTTTCAAGGCATTTGATAGTTGTGAGAAGTGCCCCCACGTGCGGCTCGGATGACTCATTCCTTATGCTCTGCCCCCGCCCCTTACCCCCCCTCCACTTTCGGGAGCTGGCGAAGAGGGGGCGCTCTGGAGGACCCGTGGCCTCCTGGTAATGGGTACTGGCGGGTCACACCTGTCATCCCTTCATCCACTCGGGCTGAAGCTGTACCCCTTGGCTGGAGAAATCCGTATCAACCCAACACAGTACCCTTCTCTGCTCTGCCCCGCCCCGGACTGCCCCTTGTCATACTCTCATCAGGGAGACCCCCACCCCCCACCCCAGTGCTCAGCACCTCCCTGGACTCTCAGGGCCCTGCTTGAATGCGGAGTCGAGCCCCCTTCCCGGAGCAATTCGAGTCCCTAAGCTGCACCCCTCCTCTCCGCGGAGACCCCCCTATACCGCCCTGCACCCGTATACTCCAGTGA
>NW_022111312.1:14999616-15000866 GCF_000313985.2 Echinops telfairi
AGGATGGGACGGGCGCTAGGGCGCAGGAACCGCGGCGGCGGTGGCGGGGGCCGCGCAACTCCGTCCAAGTGCCAGGCAGTCGGCCAGGGCGCGGGGCGCTGAGCCCTCGCGGCCGCCTGCTCCTAGCCGCGCCCGGCCGAGCCCGGGAGGGCGCGGAGAGACTCAGCAGAGGAAGCGCAGCCAGCGCCGGGCGTCTGCGTCGGGGAGGAGCGGCGCGCGGGGAGCGAGCCATGCCCGGCGGTTGGGAGTAGCCGCCCGGGCTGCCCGGGAGCCGCGGGCCAGGCCGGGTACGCGAGAGGAGCAGCCCCACACCGCGCCCACACGTGCCGAGGACCATGCCGCCCCCGGGCCGGGCACCGCCGCTCCGGCTCCTGCTGGCGCTGACTGCGCTCCGGTGCCCAGGTAACGCGTCCCCAGACCCCAGCCCCCGGCCACCGCGCACAAACTTGGCTTCCGCACGGGGCGGCCACCTCTTTCTCTAGTCCTTGGTAGCTAGGTCTTCCGGACTTGGACAGATCCGGAGAGACCCTAGGAATCCAACCCCCTCCCCCATGCTCCCCTTTTCCCCAGCTCGAGCGTCGCCCGCCTTCTTCCCCAACACTCCAGTCGCCTTGCAGACCCTTCCAGAGCGCACGGGGGCGGGGGCAGCGGACCGGGTGCGCTCGGCGGGTGGGGCGCCCCTCCGGAACATAGCCCCTTCCCCGTGCCCACTTGAGGCTGCATCACCCCCACCACCCCCAGTCAGGGCTCAGCGCCTCTCACGGTCCTGGTGACTGCGGGGTCTTGTGCGAGGGCGAGGGCGAGGGCGACGTAGATTCCTTCCCCCGGCCCCTGCTCTCCGCGCAGATAGCCGTGCGCTCCTGGGACACTTGCGGGACCGGCACCGCAGCACAGCTTGGCTTGTCCGTAGCCCTTGCCTTTGGCACCTCAGCGCCCCTTTCCTCTGATTTTCCCTTCCCCCGAAATCCCCCGCCCCATGCTTCCCTCAAGTGGCCTCCTTTTGGTCAAAGTGTAGTCCTGTGCTGGCTTCTTGGAAAGGCGCCCTGACCCCTAGGGCGGGCGGTCTGGCGGCCCGGGCCAGTGCGCACAGCGGCTGCCCTCTACACGGCGGTACCATTCAGAGCCCTTGCCTGGCCAGCTCTGGGAAGGTATTTTCTCTCTCAGTTCGAGTTTGGACCTCTTTCAGTCTCCTTGATGTATCTACGTGATGGTTCTGGATGAGGCTTATCCTAAAATGCTAATTTCCAGTG
>NW_022111312.1:15000966-15010452 GCF_000313985.2 Echinops telfairi
GCCGCTTTCCCTGGAGTGGGGCAAGCCTCATTGCCTGTGTGTGGCCCCGTTCTCATGGCCCTGTGGCTTGTATTGGTCTTAAGAGCATGGCTTGCCCTCAGTGGTCTCCTCTCAGGCCTGCCTTGAGTTTCCTTTAAACAGTAAGTGCCCCCCCCCCCCCAACCCCAAGCTCCAGAGCCTTGCAGACTTGGGAGGTCTGTAAAGGTAAAAAATAATTCTAGGCCCTAACCCTAACCCTAACCCTGAAGAATGCACACTCCATTCTTGGAGGAACGGGATCCAGCAGGAACCACCAATCCATGCCTCTGCCGAGCACAATTCTCTAAACCTTTTAAAATCTGCACCCACAGTTAGGCAGCAGGTCGCTGTCGCGTTGGGAAGCTTGCTTCTCCTTCCTCTTGCAAACAAACCACGAAGGCGTGCAGCCCGTGGTAGAGAAACACAACTCGAACTTTTCAGCACTAACTGTCCTGGTGAGGTGGCGATGGCAGCCAACTGGGTGTCCACTGGCTGTGTTGTGGGTTTACATCGAAGCAGTAAACACTGTCTCCCTCCGAGATGCCCTTAAGTGACCCCAGATGCTTAACAAAACCACCGAACTCGTGGAAAACCTCCGATGGGAGTGAGCCTTGGTGCTGGGCTAAAGCTCAGTTCTGGTGCAGGGTGGCAGCAGGCTTAATCGCGGCTGATCTCCCAGCGGTTTGACTGTGATGGGAACGGTTGGGCTTTGGCATCTTGCAGGGCACTACAGGGGGGTTGGTGTCCGGCTGCCGGGATTCAGGTGGTTTCAACTCTGGACGGAAGCCCTGGCACCTGCGTCTACAACCGGCAGAGCCCCTCGGATGTGGAGATTGCAGTTTTGTCTTTGTTTTGCTTTTCTGTGGAGGTTCGAGCTTGCCGGGGAGGAGTGGGGTGTCACTCCTAAGCACTTACTGGAAGTCTCTGGGGAGCAGCAACCTGCTTGATGGCTTTGTAAGAGAATGTGGTGACCCTAAGCCCCCTCCCTCCTGCCCTCCAGCTAGGCATGGGTGAGCTGGGACCTGGTTCTGGGTGGCTCATGTCCCTGGAGGGAGGCATGCACCCCAGACCCTGGCCTGGCAGAGGTTCTGTTCAGTGGCTCAGCAGGGCTGCTTCCTTAGGGCAAAGGCCACCAGAGCAGAGACCCCCCTCCTCTCAGTGGCATCTCTGGGTCCTTGGAAGCACATGTAAATCCCTCACCGGGCCCCACCAGGGATATAAAGAGACGACAGTTTGATAACTCTATATTTAGCACCAGTTAGGCAAGCTGGAAAAACACAAGGCTGAATTTCCTGAACGAAATGGAGCCGAGCCTGCACGTGGTTAGATGGGTCCATGTTGACCTGGGTCCCAGCATCCTCTGCTGCTGCTGGGGTCTCTGGCACCCAGGCCATGAGGCACTCCCCACCCCCGCAGCGTCACAGAGGGCCTGGCTCCTTGGTGCCCCCACCACCCCCCCGTGGGTAGCAGTCATGCCGAAGAGGGTAGTGGGTGTGCTTCTTTCAGCCTTGCAAGCACTTAAACATATGGAGCCCCGCTTGGTAAGAGTCAGCACAAATCCCCCAGCATATCGGCTCGGGGTGGCGGGGGAGGGGGCAGCATTCAAGCCACCCTGTGTGCACACTGTGGCTTTGCAAATTGGCAGCGAGGTTCTAGCCCAGCCAGGGAAGATGGACGGGCCAGGCTTCTGTGACCCATTGTCTTCTGGGTCTATTAAGCCAGGAGTGGGTGGCGGGCTCTGACAGAGAGGCTGTGTGAACGGCCCAGCCCCTGGGTCTGGGGGGACTTTGGTTTCTAGGAAGGGGCTCTCAGAGCCCCACCGGGACCCTGGCCTGGCATGTGACATATTTCTTTTTCATCACAACAGTTATTTGGGGGAGGGGGCCCTTGCCCGGTGTGTGGCTCTGCCCTTCAGAGAGGTGGCATTGGCAAGCGGCAGGGAGCAGTATGCTAATGTCCTGGCCTCCCCCCTGCGATACCTCGGAGGTTCCCAGAGTAAATCATGCCCCCCTCCCATGCAGCGACTGCGAGGAGTGGGCCCTGTGCTTGAGCTGCCGCGCTTCCTGGCGACAAGGCCCTTGGTTGGTGGTTGCCGTGCTCCAAGGGCGGAAGGGAGACCTCTGCTGCTGGCTGGGAGTCCAGGAGGGCGGTCTGTCTCTGACCAGTGAAGCGGTGCGTTGGGGGGGTGGGGGGGGCTCCTTTCTGGACTGCTCTGTGGGCTGAGTGGCTCTTTTCTCCCGTCTTCAGTCAGATGTGGGGTGGGTGTGGAGTGGGCACGGTTCCCAGGGCAGTTTGGGGGTACAGCAAATGCCTGTTGGGCCCATCATTTTAAATGGCTAAAGGTGGCACCCCCCAGCCCTTCATCGAAATCCGTGGGTGGGCTTGAGATCCAGGTGGAGCCTCAGGGCACTCCGACCAGCAGCCCCTGAGCAGATGGAGAAGGGGCCCTGGGAGGGAGTGACTTGTATGGGTATTAGGTCAGGACTTGAGATATTCTTGCCTCAGGGTGGGGGGGCTGCTGCAGTTCGGGACTGCAGTCCCAGGAAAGGGGAGCAAAGGCTAGCTCAAGGTCATGCTGGAGGTGCCTGGCTTCACCATGCCAATTCTCACCCTGGCTGGTGGGCACTCTGAGGGGCGCAGCTCAGAGGCTCAGAGATGTCGAAACACTTGCCTGAGGTCACACAGAGTCAGGATTCCAGCACAGGCTCCAGCTGGAGCCGTTCCCCTCCCAGGCTCCTCCCTACAACTCCTTCTGCTGGTGGGGGTGGGGGTGGGGTGCTTTCCCTTTCCCTTCTGCCTGTGCAGCAAATAAAGCCAGGCTGAGGTTTTCCGGAGCACAGATCAAACCGATGGCTGATGGGGCCCAGGCACTGGCACCCCTGAGTGTCCAGGCCCTCACAGACTTCACCTGCCAGCCTTCAGCAGCCCTCGTGGCTAGGGATTGCATCTGCCCGGTAGTACAGAGGAGGAGACTGAGGCCCAGGAGCACACGTCCTTTACACACTGGTGCTCACAGGCGGCTGGAATGGGGAGTGAGGTAAGGTCGTGTCCATCAGAATCCAGGCTTTCTAGCCCCTGTGCTCTCCTTGGTGGGCTGGGAGTTTTCGGTGGGGGGCGGGGGAGATATAGTGGATTTCAAGAATAATTTGGGCCTGGAGTTTTCGAGATGTGGCTGGAGTCGAGGGCTGGGTTGGGTGTTTAGTGAGGTTTTTGTTGTTGGGGATATCGTGTGCCCTGACAACAGCCTCCTCTGGTAGGATCCCTGGGCTGAGTTGTCAGGGAAAGCTTGGGGAGCCTGGGTGGATTGGGGAGCCCAGTGGGGGCTGTCTGTCCTCTGGGCTTCTCCTTTTGAACCCCAAACCCTCTCTCTGCCAGTGAGTTCATTCTGGGGTAGAACTGCTCCTGTGGGTTGCTGAGACGATTTGTGGGAGTAGACAGCTTCATCTTTGTCCCTTGAGAGTGGCGGGTAGGTTTGAACCACTGACCTTTTGGTTAGCAGTGCAGCACTTACCCACAGTGCCACCAGGGTGTCTATGAAGCTGGGCCCCGGGGACACAGGAAGGAAAGCAGAGCAAGCCCCTGCCTCACGTACCTGCCCTTCTCATCGAGCCACTGATTCAGACTTCATCGAAGGCCTGGTGGCAGCAGGCATCGTGAGAACACACGGGACCCTAAGTGTTGTCCATTGAATTCTCCTCCGGTGCCTGGTCTCCCATCTTCCCTCTCGGGGCAGTGTTCATTTAGAAAGGAATCCAGGGACTTTGGAGTGGACTTCTCGCCCCTTCTCCCGGCTCTGTAGTCGGGACAGTTGAACTCCGTCCTTGACACCTGACTCTGTAGTTGATCAATACCACCTCCTCCTGCTTCGGCCCCCAAATAGTTACATACAAAATCGATAGAGTCCAATTTGGCTTGCTGTGCTTTATGACGGAGGGTGAGGGTATGTCTGGAAGAGCAGAGTTATCTTGGGTTAACCCATTGTGGTGCCTAAGTCAGTCACCCAGAGCCCTGTTATTCAGTGCCCAGGAGGGGTGACTTGGTAAACAGCTCCCTGTGGGTCCGCCCATGTCCCCAGGGTCTCCCACCAGGCCCTGGAAGGTTGGAAGCCAAGAGACTTATAAGAATACTGCTCTGTAGTGAATGATGGGAGGAGCGCGGAGTGGAGATCCAAAGCCCATTAGTAGGCCACTGGAGATCCCCTTGCAGAGGGGTCTCGGGGAGGAGACGAGCCAGTCAGGGTGCGATGTAACAACGATGAGAAATACAACTTTCTTCTAGTTCCTAAATGTTTCCTCCCCGCTCCCACTACCATGACTCGAATTCGACCTTGCAAGTCTGGCTAGACCAGAGGAGGTACACTGGTAAAGATAGCAACTGAAAATCCAGGGAATCCAGGGCGGATGAGCCCTACGGGACCAGTGGTGTGAGTGGCGAAACAGGGAGGGTAAAGGGAGAATGGGTAGGAAAGAGGGAACCGATTATAAGGAACTATATGTGACCTCCTCCCTGGGGGACGGACAACCGAAAAGTGGGTGAAGGGCAAGATATGACAAAATACCAATTTATAAACTATCAAGGGCTCGTGAGGGAGGGGGGAGCGGGGAGGGAGGGGAAAAATGAGGACCTAATGTCGGGGGTTTAAGTGGAGAGAAAATGTTTTGAGAATGATGTACAAAGGCGCTTTAGACAATTGATGTGTGTATGGATTGCGGTAACAGTTGTATGAGCCCCTAATAAAATGTTTAAAAAAAAAACAATTGAAAAAAAAAAAAGAATACTGCTGTGTCGGAAGCCTTGTGCGCCTGCCAGCTTCCTGAAGGGCCCAGCTTTGTCTCTGGAACTGGGGAGGGGTGGGCAGCTCTCGAACCTGGATGCTTTGTCTGGCAGGACCAGTAGTGGTCCTGCTGTAGTCCAGCCATCTGCTGCTTCAGGTGTTGCTTCTCGGGGATGGGCTGTGGGGCACATGAACAGAGGGGTGAGGACTGTGTGGGGTCTGTGTGTGCAACAATGAGGGTGCTGTTAGGGGTTCCCTAGACAGAGGGTTGGGGCCTGGAGGTGCCTGGTGGAGGGATGATGGCATTGTGGGAGCCATGTGGGCTGCGTGTGTAGGGATGAGTATACTGTGTGGCCACTTGGGCACAGGGGTGGGGTTCTTGTGACTGACCGAGGCTGGCGCAGTGGGCAGAGGAGGGGCACTGCCCATCTCTGAAGCAGAGTGGCGAGACTTCCAAGAGGCTGCCGTGGCAGTCCTGGTGAGCAGCAGGTAGTGGCTGCTGCTGAAGGTGATGTGGCTAGCCTCAGTGTGGACTGGACTCGCTGATGGGATGGACCCGTTCCGTAGGTGATGATTGGTGCCACCGATGCCTGTTGGTGTGCTTGGCAGCGGGTGTTTTGCCTTTTGCACCATCTTCCCAGCAGTCCTAGGTGGGGCGGCGGTGGGCACATAGCTAGGAGCTTCTGCTATCTCTAAGTGGAGGGAGTATTGGGGCGTCTAGGAGCTTAGCGTTCAGAGATGATGGAAGCAGACTGCCCAGCATAGGGCCATGCCTGTAGGAGGAGGTGCACAAAGGTCGTGCAATGTTCCACCATCTTTAATTTCACTCTGAAACTCCCTGGTATAAAAAATGCTCAAGCAAGGTGAGCAGTGATGAATGTTGTGGCAGGTGAGGGAGTGGGGACTGGGTTGCACTACTTGCCTCAGGAAATAGTTGGTAAGGGCTGGAGGTGGGATTTGAACCCTAGCCTGTCCAACCCAGCTTGGTGCCTCATCCCTCTGGACCCACTTACAGAAATAAAAACGATCTTTCTGTGTGAGTGATGTGTTCTTTGGCACGCTGCCTGCTGGCTTTAGTAGCCCTGCAAGTGAAAAGGGGTGTGTGGTTGTAGAGTGGCATTTGAAAGATGTATAAATTCCATCTGACCCCTAATGACCTTGGCCCCCATACAGTGCCTCTGTTTTTCTGGGTTGGCAAATGACAGTCTAGGTGCCAAATCTGGCCCTCTTTTTGCTTTTTGTAAATAAAGTTTTATTGGCAGCCTATTTGTTTACATAAGTGCCCGTGGCTGCTTTCACACAAAAATGACTCAATGGAATATTTATAAAAGAGATCTGCGAAACTTCACTATGGACTCTCTGGCCCTTTAATTGGATCCCTGGTGGGTCACATGTTGGCTTGATAACCGCAAGGTCAGCAGTTCGAAAACACCAGCCGCTCCAAGAGAGAAAGATGAGGCTTTCTGCTCCCAGAAAGATGCATAGCCGTGGAAACCCCAAGGGTTGCTCTGAGTTGGAATGGAGCCAATGGCCTGGGGTTTTGGTTTGGATCTTTATGGAAGCAGACATTCTCGTCTCTCTCATCTGGAGCAGCTGGTGAGTTCGAAATGCCCGCCGTTTACTAAGCACGTTCACCCCTGTGCCACCAGGGCTCCTTGGTCAAGAACCAGGACCTTGTGTTTGATGTTCTGGAAAAAAAATTAGAAGAAAAAAATGTTTTTCCGATTGCCCAGCTCATGTGAATGAGAAGAATTGTGGGTTTGGTTGAAAGAGAAAAACATATGGATGGAAAGTTGCCATCAATTCAGCGATGCTTTTGACCAAGCGTGGTGATTACAGTGAGCATTTATGTAACCAGAAAATAAAAATAGACACGTGTGTGTGTGTGTGTGTGCGTGCGTGTGCGTGTGCGTGTGCATGCGTCGGGCTCCTCCCTGTAGGCAGAGGCCCCTCAGAGGGAGGGGCAGTGAAAGGAGCTCAGTGAGTTGTTGTTTGAAACTCGAGAGGGTGCTGGTCCACTCAGGGATGCTTGTTCCTGACCCTGGGCTTTGTAGTGGCTGGCGTGAGAGGTGAACTCCCCTCTGGGAGTTGATTGGCAACACGGGGAGACACTTGTGGTCTACAGCGGTGAGGCTCAGGGCGTACCCCGAAGATGACTTGCAGAGTACAAGGGCATGCTACTGTATCGTGTTGGTTTGATGGCCACACAAAGTAGAAATTCATTGGCTCCTGGACCTGGGACGTTCAGGGCTCCAATGGCTTCAGGTATGGCTGGATTCAGGCGCTCTCACCCGTCCTTTCAGTCCTCTTTACCTCTGCGTGTCATCTCAATTCTCAGACGGGCTCCCGCCACCAGCCCGGGCTTCCCTCTGACCAGTAGAACCCCAGTATCTCTTCCTTAATGGTCTAGCTGGAGTCCCAGGATGGACTTGAAAAAAAAGAAAAAAGAAAAGAAGTTGTGCATGCTGCACCTCTATGTAACAGAATGCTCGCCTTCTCATCCTGTTTCCCTCTCCAAAGAGAATTTATCCAACTCAAATACTATGGTTATAATTTAAAAACTATATATGTAACTTTCTATTGTGATTGGGTAAAAGTTTACCAAGCAAATTGGTTTCCCATTCAACCATCCACACGTTTTGTCTTTCGACACTGATTGCAATCCCCACGATGTAACAGCACTGCTGCTTAAGCAGTGCCATAATTATGTCCCTCCCCACTGTGGGTTCTCCCAAACATGTCATCATCCTCAGCAGAAGCTCCGTTTCTCCTGAGCTGCGACTCCGCCTTCGAGCTCTCCCCTGTCGGTCCTTGGCAACAGCGAATGCCTTTGGTGTCTCCCACCGGCCATTGAGGGAACCAGGGCCATTGAGCACTGCCCTGTTATGTCTGACTGACTTCATTCATCATGCTTCCCAGGTTCCCCACGTTGCAGCGTCTTTCAGAACTTTGCTTCCATGATGGAATGACAACCCATTGCAGGCGCTACATTTAATGTACCCATTCAGCTGTTGACGGACACCTGTGGCAACGATCATGTGTGTGTGTTGCTCCCTGCGGGACTCTTAGGGGTCCGACGTGGGTCATGTATTGGTCCCTTCCCTAGTGACTGTGGGTGCTGTGCAGTGGCTGGATGGGTGTAGGCTGGAGGTTCAGGGTGATCTGAACCCTGCTGACACTGGGGTGGGAGTGTTTGCCCAGGATGAATATGGATGCTTCTCCCTGGGGGAGGTCTTGGCTGACTGCCACCTACCATCAGGCTGGGAAGGACTCCCCTGGGCTATGAGAACACTCTGGTGTGGATGGTGTGGATGGACTTTGACACCCCCCCTCAAAACCCCCAGCAGACTATAGACTATTTGCCCTTCTCAGTCCAGCTTGTGCTCCTTTGGGTTGTGGCTCCAGTCCTGGGGTTTCCTCAATGGGCACCCCCTGAAAACTCCAGTTCCGTGAGGTCACACCTCTGTGTCGTTTGGTTGAAAAGATGGAATATGTTTGGGATGTAGCCTGCCAGTATCTATTGGTAGACTATGTGACCTTTGACCCAGCAGTTTCACTTGGGAAGCCTGTGTCACTGTACATAAAACCACTGCGGTGAGGCAACAGGGATGGGATCTGGAGCTGAAAGGCCCGGGCGTCCATCTGTACTCCAGTGCTCGACTCTCCTGTCCCTGCCGGCTCCTGCCCTGTGACAGTAAACAGAGGTCAGCCAGGCCCCAGGCCCATCATTCTGGGGTGGGGGTGCAATTTGCCCATGATGTCTTGCCAAGTGAGGCAATGGAGCGTCAAAGAAAATTTTATTTCTCTATTGTACAATATTATTTTTAAAATCCCCAGGCCCAGGAGGTCTCCTCTGTGTGGGTAATAAACTCACATTTATGTGGCACTGTCTGTATAGCCACTTCCTGTCCCAAGCATCTGCGTATGAATCAGTTTAAGCCTTACAACAACCCCGGTGTGTGTGGGCATTATTAACACCCTGTCGGTCCAATTCTAAAGAGGAGGGGGTGGAAGGATAAAAAGGCTGGGAAGCCTGGGTGAGGGGTTGGTGTGGGGCTAGGAAAGGTCCTCTTCCTTGGGGCTAGGAGGAAGAGGAAACAATGTGCCTGCCACAAAGTTCGAATTGGCGTAAAGAGTATTGCCGATAGGGCTGAAGTCTCCGTAGACGCGTTGGATCTCTCAAGTGATCTCACCGTGCCCAGCTGCTGTCCAGCTTTTCCTGGAGGGAACCTGTGGCACGGCGTTCTCTGATGCTTATTCCTGTAAATAAACGTAGTGTTTCGTGTGCACATAGAGCGATCTTATCCTTTGAATTGGCACATTGTCCTCTGCATGTGTATGTTAGGGTTTACGTGGCAATTGACTCTGCCCCATAAGGCGGGGGAAATTCCTCAGACCGAGGGCATTCAGAAAGGTCTGCAAGCAAGGGAAGCAAAGGAACAAAGTTCCTGAGGAATTCTGAAAGTTGACTTCGGACTCAGGGGCGTGTGTGTGGGGACTGCTAGTAGGGTAGGGGGAGGCAGATTTAAAAAAAAATCATTTTATTAGGGGCTCATACAACTCTTATCACAATCCATACACACATCAATTGTGTAAAGCGCATTTGTACATTCATTTCCCTCATCATTCTCAAAACATTTCCTCTCCACTTAAGCCCCTGGCATTAGGTCCTCCTTTTTCCCCTCCCTCCCCGC
>NW_022111312.1:15011325-15046491 GCF_000313985.2 Echinops telfairi
CAGTTGTGTCGGGAAGGTGAGCATCATAGAATGCCAATTTAATAGAAGAAAGTATTCTTGTGTTGAGGGAGTCCTTGAGTGGAGGCCCAATGTCCTTCGGGGGAGGCAGGTTTGGCACTGCATCAGACCTGATCAGAAAACATTCTTAAGGGTCATCAGACAGATCTGGAACTATTTTTATGCTAATTTTTGTTTTTTTTGCTTTTCCTCTTTTTCATGTCTATCTATGTAAGATAGGCAGGATAAACAATCCTGAGGAAAAAACAACAGGACTGATGCATGGTTCCGGGGGGACAGGGGAGAGGAGGAGGTAGGGGAAAGGGAAGGGGTGGCCAAAAACCTAGGGACAAGGGAACAACAAGAGATCTAACATCTCTAGCCAGGAGAGCATAGAATGCCTGGTGGGGTTCGATCAAGGGCAATGTAGCTGAGAGGAGACCCAAATGAAGGTCAATGATAGTGGGACATGAAGAAAGTAAAAGGAAATAGAGAAAAGAACTAGGAAGCAAAAGACATTTATAGAGGTCTAAGTACAAGCTTGTACATATATAAATATATAATAATAGGGATATAGGTGTATGTACATATATTTATAGGTTAAGTATTAAGGTAGCAGGTGGACATTGGGCCTCTACTCAAGTCCTCCATCAACACAAGAACACTTTGTTCTAATAACCTGGCATCCTGTGATGCTCACCTTCCCAACGAGATCGCTGAAGACAAATGGGTGGTTAAGCTAATGGGGTGAAGAAAGCTGATGGTGCCTGGCTATAGAAGATATAGCATCTGGGGTCTTAAAGGCTTGAGGTGAAATAAGTGGCCATCTAGCAGGGAGCAACAAAGCCCACATGGAAGAAGCACACAAACTCAGGTGATGAGCACGAGGTGTCATCAAACTCAGGAGGTGAGCACGAGGGATCCAGTATCAGGCATCAGAAGACCAGAAACAATCATTTCGATGCGAACAAGGGGGTTGGAGAGGAGACCCAAGGCCCCTCTATAGACGGAACAGCCACAAGGAAGGGATGAGCCAGCCAAGGTGCAGTATAGCACCAATGAAACACACAACATTCCTCTAGTTCTTTAATGCTTCCTCCCCCATCCTCCCACCCCCAACTATCATGATCCCAGTTCTACCTTACAAATCTAGCTAGACCAGAGCATGTATCTTAGTACAGATAAGAGCTCTCAACACACAGAATCCAGGACAAAGAAACCCCTCAGAACCAATAATGAGAGTAGCGATACCATGAGGGTAGGGGAAAGTGGGGGGAGAAAGGGGGAAAAGGAACTGATCACAATGATCAATGGACAACCCGCTCACCCCAGGGGGACAAACAACAGAAACATGGGTTAGGGGAGACAGCGGATGGTATAAAATAGGAAAATAAAAATAATTGATAAATTATCATGGGTTTATGGGAGTGGGAGAGTGAGGGAGGGAGGGGGGAAAAGAGGAGCTGATACCAAGGACTCAAGTAGAAAGAAAATGATTTGAAAATGATGATGGCAACATATGTACAAATGTGCTTGATACAATGGATGTATGGATTGTTATAAGAGATGCAAGAGCCCCCAATAAATGGCTTATTTAAAAAATACACCCCCCAAATAGAAAGGTAAGAAAGTTTGCAAATCTGGCCCACCAGGAACCCTACAGAGGCCAGCACCCAATCAGGATGTTTGAGGAGAGCCAGGGAAGGTTGGAGTGTTAGCAGATGGGAGAACTGACACCTGAGGAGGCAGAGCTAACAGAAGAATATGGAGCCTGGGGCAGCTGGGAGGTGGGCAGAGGGCATGATGAGGGCTTGTTCTTGGGACTCAAACACCTGCCTGAGCCACTTGGCTTCTAGAACAGGGCCCTGCCCTCGCGCCTCAAGCTTCCTTGTGCCGAGGTTCCCCGTGATTTCCAAAAGACTTGGACGATTCTCTGAAGGCTTGGGATATCAGCCTGACTACTCATGGCACGAATCCAGATTCTGGGAGCTCCCATCTTGGAGAAGGAACACCTTCCCTGGACCCAGTCTGCTTCGGCAGCACTTCACACAAACACATGTGTTCCTGATGGCACAGGCTCGGGGAGAAAGTGCCGTGAATTTATGATGGGATTTTTATTTCCTTACGATATATATATTTTTTGCCTCCACCTCACCCACACCCACATTAAGTGTTTTCCTCATAAAATTATGAGCCGAGTTGTTCAGAGGGTGGGGTCTGTGTATCTCAGGGGGAGAAGTACTGGGGGAGGGAGATGCCGACCCGCTGTTGGCACCAGCTTCATTTACACCAGCTCCAAAGCAGCCCCATCTTCCTACTTCATCAATTTGCTTGCCATCCGAATTATTTTAGAAGGGTGACTAAACTCCACTTCTGGCTCATCAAAGTGTCGAGGAAGGGGGAAGGTGCTGGAATTTTCTCTCGGCTCTTCCCATGCATCAGGGTCCCCTCCCTCCTCTTGTTCCCCATGTCTCTTTGAGAAAGTTTTTAATAGGTGTTTGAGTGAGGGAACGAATGTCTACAGCGCTGACTGTCAACTTATTACCTTTCTCTGCTTAATGATATCCTCTCTGCTGCTCCCCCAGCAGCTTTCCTGTGGCTCAAAGTGCATCACTTTGAATAAAGGCATGAAATCAGGCAGGACACCGCCGTGGTTTGAGTCCCTGATCCCCCCACTGGTTAGCTCTGTGGCTTTGGGTGAGCTACTTAACCTCTCTGTGCCAGAGCACCATCACCTGTCAAATAAAGAGAATAGTAGCATCCGCCCTGGGGAAGTACCGTGAGCACCAAGGGAGATCATGCACATGAACTCAGCACAGTTCTTGACGTCCCAGGAGCAAGTCATACTCCTTAGTAAGCACTTTAGCCTTTTCCCCATCCGGCCGTTTGTCAGTGCGCTCATCCATTCCACACATATACGTTTGGATTAGCTTCTCATTGTGGATCGTTTACAGATCAGTTTTCCATTCAGCAGTTCCTACACGTTTTGTTTTGCCTCATTGATCGCAACCCCCACACCGTAAATCCACACATCCCACTTCCTCATGCCTCCTTCTTCCCTAAGTCCTGTGAGCTTTGCCCTTGGGTAGATGCTGACCTTTTGGTCTGGAATGGCTGATGATTCTAAGGTATGTGGACCTCCCCGGACCATGTTCTCCCTGAGGCTCTGTTGACGGCGTGATGTCTGAGAAATGAGCCATTTCCAGTGGTGAGTTCGGATCCAGAACTGAAGGATGACTGAATCATTGTGTTGGGGTTCCATCAGTCTTGACCCGAGCAGTAAACCTCGCTTTCTTTTCTTTGATGATTTTGCATTTTGTTCCACTGTTTCTCACACTCCATCCAGGGCCTTCTCAGGTGATCCCTTTCTGGGCAGTTGGTGGTCCCAGGTTGTGGAGGCTGATGCTTGAGGGTCCCTTAGGCCCTTGGATTATTGGTTTCCATTCAGCCAGTGTTTGACCAGCACCTCATCTGGGGCGTTGCTTATCTCCTCTCTCACATGATTTCAAAACCACCACATAGTGGTTGCCTGCTGTTTTTGCATTCCTTTGAGAAGAAGCCCCTGATAATTCTTGAGAGACCCATTCGTCGACACCCTGAGGACACGTGGATTGAGCATTGCCCCACCTCCCCTTATAGGTGGTCTCCTGACCAGCACCTGAGTGGTCAGAGCATCTCACCCCCCAGTCCTCAAGGACTGGCCAGCATGAGACACATGCCCGAGGATCAAAAGCATTGGGGAAGAAGCCCTCTTGTTTCATTTGGGAAACATAGGATGTAAGCCTGGGTGTATTAGTATTGCTGCTTAACAATCTACCTTAGCCTTACTGGCTTCAGACAACATGCTTTTTGTTTGGTGTCTCACAGTTTCTGTGGTTCAGGAGGCCGGGCATTCTTACCATGTCACCTTCCTCAGATCTCTCCTAGGTCGCAACTGAGGTCTCACCTGAAAGCTTGACTGTGGACGGGTCCAGTTATTTGCAGGGTCCATTTTTGAGGGGGCGGGTATGATCTTGGGCCACGGGCTTCATTTTCTTGCTCACTGTTGGATGGAAGCCGCTCTCAGTTCCTTGCCACAAGGTCCTCTCTCTCCACAGGGCAGGTTCCTTTCACCCACGCTGCAGTCTCTTGTAACCTAGTCGCAGAGGTGGTAGCCCTTCCACGGTGAGGCATTGTATTGGTTGGAAGGAAGTTTCTCCAGGGGAGTTGACATAGGAGGCAGGGCTCATTGGAGTTTGCCTTGGAAACTGCCTTCCGTGTTGGAGCTGCGTGGGAATGAAGTAACAGGGTGGAAAACAAACCCCGTGCTGCTCAATTATCCCATACAAGCTTGATCAGCACATTAACGATTGTTAAAAAAAAAAAATTAAGCCAATTTGTGTCACTTGCAACCAGGAGAGTCCTGTGGAGCTTTGTGAAGGTAGGCTTGCTTCCCTGGCCTGGCAGTGAGCTCGCCCTTCTCGGAAGCCTTTGCCGTTGGGTGTGTTGCACACAGTGTAGGTAAGGAATGTGCACACTCCTCCCTCATCTCCTCATGCCCGGGATTGTTGTGGGGAAAGACGTGTGACGATCATTTTGTGTCCTCCTCCTTGCTTTACTTCAGTGGAAAGCTTGTTGGCAGATGCAGAGTAGATTCCACTTGCCAGAAATTAACTGATGGAGCAGGCATCTCCTTGCCCCCCGCCTCTCCTGCTGCCAATCAATAATGATCTCTCTCCAGGGCACCTGGCTTGTGGCTGGAAAGCCAAACATTCTAGAGAAAGGCATCCTTGATGCTGCCCCTAGAGGCCGTGCCCGGCCGCAACACAATCCTCTGGTAGGTGCCCAGCGTACAGCTTGGAAAAGACCAAACTCAAATGCCCAAGTCATTTTTGCCAAATAGCCACCCTATAGAGCCAGGTCGAACCCCCGGTGGGTGTATGAGGCTGTACCTCTTCATGGGACTCATAGAAAGCCTCTTCTTTCTCCTGCAGGGAAGCTGGTAGTTTCAAACTGCTGACCTTGTAGCCCAACGCCACAACCATTATGCTCCTCACCCCCGGGCTCCTTGTTGACAGCTTAGGTGAGCCATTGACGAGATGTGGATGAGCCACAGGCATCGGGACTGTGGCATTGGAAACCACTTGGCTCATTCCCTCCGCACGGCCCGGCCCGGCCCGGCCCGTTGTAATTGTCTTGGAAGAAGTACGGGCAGAATGCTCCTTAGAAGTGTGGCTGGTGAGACTTAGTCTCATGGACTTGGGTGAGGGACATCATGCTTGGTAAAGTAGAGGGTTAGCGACCAAGAGGAAGACCTTTCATACAATGGGTCGACACAGTGGCTGCAACAACAGGTTCAAACAAACCCAGGATTGTGAGGCTGGCGCAGGGCTGGGCAGTGTGTCCTTCTGTTGCCACTAAGAGTCAGAACAGACAGAAAGGCACCTAACAACCACATGAGGATGCTAGGAGCCCCAGTGCAGCAAGGGTGAGGTCCTTAGGCTGTTTGAACTCAGCCAGCAGCTCTGTGAGAGGAAGAACGTGCCCCTGTAAATAAGACAGCCTAGGAAACTCTACGACCCCATCTCCCCCAGGGCCTTCCTGCCTCTCCATTTCACCCAGCGGATGTCCTCCAGGGACTGTGCTCTCCTAAGAACACGTCTTAGATGATATGGGTACCCAAAAGAGTTTTCTAAAATCTTTCCACATTGAATGACCGTGAGCAATTGAGCAGAAGCCCTTATGAATTTCCTTTTCCTTTAATTACCGCTTCATTTAAAAAAAAAGGTTCACAAATACCAAGGACCACAATATGCCTCTAAAACAACACATTTGGCAAAAAGCCAGCAGTAACACAGTGTGTGCGGACACAACCGCGGCCCTTCATTCCAAGTGTCATTGTGATCGTGACAGCTGCGACCTGAGCATTCTAGAAGGTTCAAAAAGTAAGTGAGCTCGAGGGCTCAGCCTCCTGGGCATGTTGAAACATGTAGGCGTGGCTTCGGGCTAAGGATTTGGGTTGTAACTAATGACAGGATTTTTAAAAATGAAAAATGACACCTTTCTGCTGGAACTTTATAGACGGTCGTTTGCTGTCACCTCCTCTGCCAGGGTCACCCGGTTTGACACCCCCCCCCCTGGGCTGCCCACAGGGCGCTCAGCATGGCAGCTTGGCAGTAGCTGCCCGTCTCACTCAGGGCACAGGTGCGTGTCTCCATAGGGAGAGCCCGCTGGAAACTCGGTCACCTTTTGGGAACTCTCCTCGGATGTCACCCAGGGTCACTCCCCTATCCTATTCCTTTAGTGCTGTGGTCTCTCATTGGATTGCCCATGGACTCCTGGTGGCCCACGCACCACATAGCGAAACACTGCCCAGGCCTGGGCTATCTTCATGATCATCTTTGAGGGAGTAGGCTTTTCTTCCTAGTCTATCTTATCCAGAGCAGGCATCCTCAAACTACAGCCCGCTGGCCACATGCGGCCCACTGAGGACATTTATCCGGCCCGCTGGGTGTTTTGCCCCATTTGTTTTTTTTTACTTCAAAATACGCTATGTGCAGTGTGCATAGGAATTTGTTCATAGTTTTTTTTAAAACTATAGTTGGGCCCTCCAACAGGTCTGAGGGACAGTGAACTGGCCCCCTGTTTAAAAAGTTTAAGGACCCCTGGTCCAGAGGCTCCACTGACACTTCTCAGCAGCACAGCAACACGTGAACCTCCTGTAGCAGAGGGGTGGTGGCTGCCCTGGGGGGGGCCCTGGCCTGGGGGAGGGGGTCTTGTGTGTGAAGGCTGAGGGCCTGGCCCTGAAGCACCTGCCTAGTGGCCCACGCACATTCAAGGCCAAGGGTCTGCTCCCCGTCTTCATCAGGGAGATGCCAGAGGATCTGTGGCTGGTTGAGAAGCCCTCTCCCTCTCGAGTGATTTGGAAACAAAGTCTGCAGGTACAATCAAGTCCCCCAGCACAGGTTAACCTGGGACCCCAGGGCCAGGCAGAGGCAGGCAGGGGATCCGAAGGTGGTGGGGTGGGTGGGACTGCCTGTCTGCCCTGCTGGGAGTGGGGTTGGGGAACCAGCTCTGCGGACCTGGCCCATTTTCCTCAGAGGGGTCTTCACTGTCACCCCCCTCAGAGGTCCCAGCAACCTTTCTTGATGGTGCGGCTGGGGACTATGCCTTAAACTCCGGCCCCATCAGCCTCCAGGAGAGCCGGCCTTGTCTGGCAGCTTCCCCCACTGCTGATGGGGCCAGGCCTACTTCTGGCGGAGCCTCTGAGCATGTCGCAGTGCAGCTGTGCTCCCGGGTTGCCAGTGGCTGGCTGTCCATGCACACATTGTCAGGCCTTTCTTCTGAGACCCGCCGGGCTGGACTCGACCTCCAACCGTTCTGACAGCAGCAGAGTACTTCCTTCAGGCCATGCTCCACCCCCACTCTCGCCAGCCCTTGCTCCTGTGCCCTGCTCCTCCACCAGGGCCTCATTGGCACTTGTTAGCATTCTGGGCCTGTGGTGGCCGGCTGCTTCATCAAGGAGAGAAACTGGAATTAGAATATTAATTCCACCTGGGGCTTGGTCCCATCATTCTGTGAGAGCACAGGTTTCAAGGGGGAGGTAATTGACTCCTTCCTGCCGAGCTTCTTCCTCCTGGGCTCTTGGGAGAGCGAGCAGGAGGAGGGACAGTCTCCGACCTGCCGGCTTCGCCAGCCTCTGCCTCCAAAGCCAGGGGTCTTTGAGCCTTCTACTCCAGCAGGGTGGCCAGCCTTGTGCCTTAACACTTTGGAGGGAGGGGGGCTGGTATTGAAGAACGTTCAGCTTCTCTATGAAAAGCAGAGGTGGGGATGGGGGTGGGGGTGGGGGAGCAATGGAGCCCCGTTAGTCAGACACATTCTCCAGCTCATTCCACAGGAACTCTGGTGGTCTAGTAGGTTCTGCATCGGGCTGCTTACCACAAGGTCGGCAGTTCAAACCCACTGGCTGTTCCTTGGAAGGAAGATGAGGTTGCCTGCTCTCATAAAAATCTACAGCCTCAGAAGCGATTCTAGGGAGCAATTCTGCTTTGTCTATGGGGTCACTAGGAGGCAGACCTGACTTGGTGGCAGTGGCTGGCTTTGGTCGCCAGTTGGGGAAACAGGGTTATGCAGAGCATGGGGTTAGCACCAAGCTCGCCTTGATTGGACAAATCTGCCACAGGAGACCCCTTCAAAATGTCCAAAAGCCAAGAAAGCAGCTCCCTTGAGGACTGAGGTGTGCCAGACCCCAGCCACAGTATTTTCGTGGCCTTATCTGCATGTGTATTAGTCTAGGTACTTTAGAGAAACAAATCCACAGCAACTCATGTATAAGAGTTTTATGTAAAGAAAGTGTGCATCACGAAAACATCCCAACCCAATGCTGCCCAAGCCCACAAGTCCAACATTAACCAATTGACCCAACACCAGTCCACAAAGTCCTCCACCTCACAAAACAGAGGCAATGATGCAGACTGCAGGAGGAAAGCTGAGTCAGTGAACGAATAAGCATCTCAGCACTAGCAGGGGTCTCCACACGGCTGCTCCAGCACCCAGGGCTGCATCGGGATAGGTCCATGTGGCTTCTCCTTGGGGATGGCTTGTAGGAAGTCAGTCTTGCAAGCTGAAGCAGGGAACTGCTAAGGCAGCTGCACCCGGTGCAACCATCACAAAACAAGAGACCTGAGAACTAGAAAGGCGAGGCTCACCACCCATTTATCCCTCCGCCTTTCAATTAGCCCCACATGTGATTATCAGCCAGGTTAGCACAATTAACTAACTCACTCCACCCCTTGCCAACCTGGCACCTGTATATAATTCTTTTTTAGCTTCACAATTGCAATTAAGTAACACCTATACCTTAACCCTATAATCCTGTGAATTTTTCCCCCTATCTATGAAAGTTTGTAAGCCAACCACTTCATGCCTTTATCTCCCCCAATTTTGGGTATCCAATTTATATACTGCCCACTTATAGCAACCCAGTTCTCAGAGAAGACAATCATATTTTTCAACACGAAGAGTCTTCATTCCTGTTGGAACCTTGTGAAGTCTGCATCCATAAGTAAAGTCAAATCCGGACAGGCCATCCATAAAGTCAGGAACAATATGCACCAGTTCACAGGCTCAAAAATCTCCAGCTGGTCGGGTTCTGGTCAACTCAATGTGGGCTGCCTCACTCAGCCTCCACAGGGTGCCCATGGTCGCCTTGCCTTAGACCATGGGCTCTCACCAAATCAACAAGCCTAGCCCCCTCAGGCTAGGTCATGAACCTTAGACCAGTCAACCCACTCTCGTCTTCTCCTTTTTCCTCTGTAAACCAAGTGCATAGGTGTCAGTGGCCTAACTCAACCTGTCTCTTTATTGCTGCATTTCTCCCACTGCCACTCAAGTAGATCCAGGTGGTCACCTACCATGCATTTCAGCCTGCTCACAGGCTCCCTTTAACATTCAGCCCAGAGAGGAGTTTTCTTCGTGGTTCCAGAATTTTTCCAGCTACTGACAAAGACTACTGGTTCCTTAGTATTCCAAAGCACTGGGTGGGACATATATTTTCAAAGCTTTTTTACAGATATGGCCTTAATCCATTTAAAGATCAAAGTTTAATGACTGAAGCAAGTGGACTTACAAAATATTTTCCTACTTCCCATATTTTTCCCAGAAAAGCAACCAAGTAAATAGTGTGGCTTTATCTGACCTCTGGCTAGACAAAGAAGGAAAACTTCCAGGAGGGAGTGGTCAAACAAACATCTACTCTCCATCTTATGATTTGTTTCTCCAGTACCCCACTCCCAAGGTACCATAATGTATTAGTCTAGGTACTTTAGAGAAACAAATCCACAGCAACTCATGTATAAGAGAGTTTTATGTAAAGAAAGTGTGTATCCATCACGAAAACATCCCAACCCAATGCTGCCCAAGCCCACAAGTCCAACATTAACCCATTGACCCAACACCAGTCCACAAAGTCCTCCACCTCACAAAACAGAGGCAATGATGCAGACTGCAGGAGGAAAGCTGAGTCAGTGAACGAATAAGCATCTCAGCACTAGCAGGGGTCCCTACACGGCTGCTCCAGCACCCAGGGCTGCATCGGGATAGGTCCATGTGGCTTCTCCTTGGGGATGGCTTGTAGGAAGTCAATCTTGCAAGCTGAAGCAGGGAACTGCAAAGGCAGCTGCACCCTGGTGCGACCATCACAAAGCAAGAGACCTGAGAACTAGAAAGGCGAGGCTCACCACCCATTTATCCCTCCGCCTTTCAATTAGCCCCACGTGTGATTATCGGCCAGGTTAGCACAATTAACTAACTCAGCATGTGAACGCCAGAAAATGAAGAAGGAAGCCCAAGAACCAACCCTCTCCAGTGGTGGTGCTGGCAATGGATGGACTTCCAGAAGAACCAGCAGCTCGGTGCTCTTTAGCACAGTGCTGAGGAGCAACCACAGTGAGGTTTTGTCTCAGGCACTTCCAACATGCTGCCAGGGAGGACCTGTCTCTGGAGAAGGACATCATGCTTGGCCGGCAAGGTGCAGTGGCAGCGGTCAAGAGGAAGGATGGGGGCCACAGTCAGTGGCTGCACCAGTGTGCTCAGACATAATGATGGCATGGCACCAGGCAGCATTTCCTTCTGTAGTTCATGGGGTGACTAGGTGTCAGGGCTGTCTGGATAGCACCTACCATCGCAAGTCCCCGCGGGAGCGCTTGCCGGGCAGATTCAGTGCAACCAGAGGCAATCAGGTGGTTAGTGGGTGGAGCATGGTGATAGAAGGAGCAGGGGAGGTGGATTGGGCTCCGGTTATATCCCAGGCCTTGTAGACCAGGGGGTGGGAGGGGATTCTGGTGAACTAAAACCGCCTTGACGAAGGTGAAATCCACCTAGCATGAAATGGACCTTGTGCAGGGCACACATCCAGGCACTTACAGGCCCACCTACCTCATGGACTATTGCTTTACCACGTGGTTTACTGACCGAAGGAGGGCCTGTGCCAGTCCTGCCTCTTGGCACCCATTCCCCAATAGCACGTGTTCCCTTTGTGTCCCATCTTGGTCATTCTCACCCCATTCTAAACGTTTCTGTGTTCCTATTGCATGTGCCATAGACTACCCAAACCCAAATCCACCCCCCTGCCCTCTGGTTGGGTCGGAGTCTTTGTTTTGTTTTGTTTTTTGCCACTCAGACTGCATTCTCTCCCTCTCATTCTGCACAGGGTCTGAGTCTTTGTGACTCTATAGGAGGGGGTAAAATTTACTCTTAGGGTTTCAGGTGGCAATCTTTGTGGGAGCTGACAGCCTCCCCTTCCCCACCTGAGAGTGGCTGTGGAGTTTGGATCACTGATCTTCTACTTAGCCGCTCGGTGCTTCACCCATGGTGCGGCCAGGACGATAATCCCGTGCACACTTCACTTTCTTACGCACCGGGAGATCCAAAGGTGCATGTGACTCTAGCGGTGGTGATGCCAGCTTCACTGCGCTGGTGTGGAACCTGCTATGTCTCTCCGATATGCCCGTTGCAATCTCCCAAAGCCACACAGCCACTACCTCCATCTAGTTCCAGAACATTCTCCCCACTCCCAGTGAAAGCCCCAACCATTGGCATGCCCTCCCCATTCTGCCTCCCACCAGCCCCAGGTAACCATGGACTAATCTGCAGCCCGTCTCTGTGGCTTTGCCTAGGCTAGGCCAGCTGGGTAAAGGGAATGGATAGCACTGGCCTCTGTGTCTGGCTCCCATCACTCTGGCTGCCGTTCACGAGCGCCGTCCATGCAGTGTGCATCTGAGCCTCACCCCTTTTCTTGGCTGAGTACTATTCCGTTGTTTGCAAAGAAGTTTGGATGGCCACTAAGAGCCCTGGGGAGCCACTTCCGGGGGGTGGGGTGGGGGAGGCCTACAGAGGGTGGCTCTTTCTTTCTGCATCCATAGTGGTTCAGGAAAGAGGGTGCCCTCAGAGTCTGGTAGTAAACAGGGCTTCCTCTCCTGGGTATGGAAGGCCATGGGGGCAGGACCATTGAGGCTGAGGTGCCTGGCCGGAGAAGGCTCCTGGCCGCCACCGCTCCCTCGTCCCAGCATCCTCCTCTGAGTCCGTGCAGGCGGGGCGCTCCCTCGAGCCCCCAGCCTGGGTGCCAGCAGTCTGCAGGCAACAGGTTGTGTTGGGAGACTTGCTCTGCCGTTGGAGGCCTCCCCTGGAGGAGGCGGTGGTGGGGGTGGGGGCAAGCGGTGGTGTCCAGAGGCTGGGGATTAATGGGGAGCCAAAGGAGCCCTGGTGGTGCAATGGGTTATGCATTGAGCTGCTAACCGCAAGGTCAGTGGTTCAAACCCACCAGCTGCCCCCTGTCTTGCGGGAGAAAGGTGAGGCTGCTAAACCCAAAGGGGCAGTTCTGCCCTGTTTGTCAGGTTGCAGTGAGGCCGGGATCACCTCCATGGTGGTGGTGGGGGGGGGCCCGGGGTAGTCGGCGTGAGAAGGAGGGGCTTCTCCACGAGCCAGTGCTGGAGGCGCGGCTGTGTGCCTTGCGGGCCTGCCTGTAAGTGGGGCACCAGCTCGTGTGTTGACTGTGGCACAGTGGGGTTTTGTTTATTTGTTTGAAGTAACAAATGCACAATTTTATTTATTTTAAGTTTCAGTCCTTGAGGGGAACAGCATCACATGGATCTGTGTCTAGTGGCCTTAGCAGGCAAGTTGCTCCAGAATGTGGCCTGAGCCATGCCACTGTTCCCATGGGCATGAGTCACCTCTTCCCAGAGGACTCTGGTTTTGTTAGATTTGCCGCCAGGAGTCCCTGTGTTGTTCTTTGCTTTGTGCACATAAGACACATCTCTTGCCTAAATAAAATTCCGTTTCATCTCAGGCGTAAACACCTTCAATTTTAAGAAGAGCCGTGTGTCCCCTCTGGTTCCACAGACCCCGTTTATAGCCAGCAAAAACAGCCTTGGACTGCAGCCTTCCAGACATAGTAGCCATTTAGAGGTCCTGTTCCCATCAGGCCCTCACATTTTCAGCACCTGAAGGATTGCCCACCTCATGGGCTCCAATATGGTGGGACAAGGAACTGGCACAGTGTGGTTAATGGGGCTCATCTGCTCTGGCTTTGGGGAGTGGAGACAGCGATGGCCCTGTGTGTCCCTGTCCCCATGGCTGTGAGCCTGGGGAGGAGGTTCTGCTCTGCTCTGGGGCTCCAGCCACGCAGGCAGAAGCCCTCCCACTTCCCCTGTTCCCCTCGCCAGAGGGCCTCTACAGGCTGTCTGTGCTCTGAGTGGGAGACACTCCCGCCCTTGTTTCCGAACCGTGTCACACTGGCCCACACCACAGCCTCCGCTGGCAGAGCCCAGAGCCCAGCACAGACAAGCTCTTCTCTGTGCCCCTCTCTCCCAGCATGCTGTCTTTCTCTCTGTCCTCCGGAATACAAGGTGGCTGAGTTCACTTGTCAGAAGTGTAGGCACACAAGGTGCATGGATATGTTCGCTTTCTGCAAAACATGAGCACATCTCCCCCCTCTTGATCACGCTTGTCCCTCGATCCCCGGTGGCTATTCCTTTAGGAGCCACACAAATGTCCTTCCACTGTGTTCTCGGGCCTCGCAGGAACCTGCTCACTTGTGTGGTTGTTCCCATGTTGAGCAAACGCTGACTGCTTGGATGTTGACTACGTGTCAGGCAACGTGGTTGACACTGGAGACGTGCCAGGGGACAGAGTAGGCAGACAGGCCTGCTTTCTGGGCCTGGGAAACCTCGTGGGGAGGCAGCAAGTCACGTGTGTGGCCTGCAGAGAGGGGCTGCTTTGGAGAAAACGAGGCAGGGCTGGGGCCTGGGGTGTCCTGAGGGGTGGTCATTGTAGATAAGGTGTCCAGGGACACTAGGGAACAAATCACATGGCTTCCTGGAGTAGGTGCTTCAGGCAGAGGGGGTGACTAGTGCAAAGGCCTGTGGTTGGAGCAGCCACAGGGCCACTGTGAGCAGAGCAAGGCACCTCAGGTTGGTAATGAGCTGGGCCAGGACACAGAGGGCTCTGGGGTGCTGTGTTCTCACCGATTTCGGGGGGACTAATGACCTGAACTGATTCTCACCTCCAAATGTTCAGTCCAGTGGCTATGCTGTAGGACTGATGGGTGGGGCCTGAGGGTGGTGGGTAGGACAGCAGAGAGGAGGCCACTGCAGCTGCCTAGTGACTGGTGGGTGGTGGTGGTGGCAGGTCCAGGGGTGGCAGTGGAGGTGGGAGAAGTGATCACAATCCAGCCATACTTTGAGAGTAGTGGCAACACAATAGCTTTCCTGTGAGTTGGATGTGGGGGTGTAAGAAAGAGTGGTGGGGGCGTCTTGTGGAAGGATGTCCCCAGAAGACAAAGATCTAGGGTCTTCTCTCAGGCTTTTGTCCTGAGCTCCTTGAAGAATAGAATTGCCCCTTGGGACATGCGAAACCTAGCTCCCGAGGCCCGGGTGGTGTGAGATGCTTAGCCCCAGGTTAGGTGTCCAGATAGAGCTGATTAGGTGGGCCTAGAGCTGAGAACTTCAGCTGCCCTCTGCTTCAAATGGATATCTGTCCTCCAGCCATCTCTCACACCCTGCCGGCCACCAGCCTGCCCGGCGCTTGGCCCCTGAGGTGCCCTCTGCAGGGCACAGGGAGTCTACATGGCGCCTGGAGGCTGAGTCCAGGGAGGGGGTTAAGGACAGAGCAGAGTGGGAAGCCAGACAGCTTCAAGTAGAATCCGGGAAGTGCACGCTTGAGGCGCCTTCAATGCCACGTGCCTGCCCTCTACCTGGCAGCCAGCAAACATAACATTTGTCAGGTGCTTTGGGCTCCAGGCTGGCCTGGAGGCAGGTGAGGGATGCCCTCTCTCCCTCTAGGTGCACCCTAACCCTTCCTTTAACTGCCTTGTCCAGGAAACGGACCAAGCTGCGCCCAGCTGAGAGAGTGAGCTTGGGGCCGGGCACACTTCATGGCATGCGGATACCACTTCCTTTACTCCCTATGGGCGGCCTGAATGAACCATCAGCCTGGTTGGAGCAGGAAGCTGCTGCCCATGATGGACTGCCTTTCTCTGTGTGTCTGACTCCTCCTTTAGGTCTTTGCCTGCCTTCTTTCGGCTGCCTACATCCCTCGGCTTGTGGCCTCTTCCTTTGACTCCAAAGCCATCAACATAGCTTCCTCTCTGCACTGGGGCCTCTGCTTCTGTCCTCACGGATCCTCCTGCCCCTCCTCTAAGTCTCCTTATGAGTGCATTGGGCCCACCCACGCAATCCAGGGCCGTCTCCCGACCCCAACGCTTCACTGGATCTCACCTGCAGTGTCCTTTCCACCTGTAGCATCCCTTCTGCCAGGTAGGGTCACATAGTCACAGGTTCTGGAGATTAGGATGTGGACTTGTCTTTGGCATTGAACGTAGGCTTGGGTGCCACCTGCCTATGGGCCCCCGAGACAACAAGCTCTGGCTTCCCTTCCAGCCATGTTGGAATGGCTCCATTACCTCGGCCGGTTTGCTGGCCCTGTGAGTGTGGGCAGACTGACAGTTTGCTGAAAGATGTTACAGAAAAAGGTTGCTGGGAGCTAGCCTTTGATGTGTTCTCAAGAAAAAGAGCCAAAGCCCTCTTGGAGCTGGTCTCCGATGCCTGGAGCCTTTTGTCCTGCCCCAGGTGCTGCAGAGGTTGGGACAGGTGGGCCCCAGCCCCACGCCGCTCTGCAGTGTGCTTGCAGGAGGCTTTGCCCACCTCCTCCATCATCCTGGCACCCCAGTGTGGCAGCGTGCTGTGGTCTTGGCATTTCATTAGCTGGAGCTGGCCGGCCCTGGGCCGTTCACCCGGCAGGTGCCTCCCCGGTACACACCGACGTGTAATTAAGACGCTGCCTGCCCCTCGGACGAGATGGAGCAGGGACGTTCCTCTAGAAGGGCCTTTCATCTGCGTTGTGTAATTAGCAGCATAGGACACTTGTATTAGCTCAATTAAAAGTTATGGTGATTTATTCGGACTCCCAAGCTGAGCCATAAATCAACATTCGGTTGCTCAGAGGTCACAGGCGGGAGGTGGAAGCCAGCATCAGGCTGCTGTCCTGGCTGAGTGAGATATTTGAAAATTCTGGGAAACAGCCTCTCCGGGTGGCAGTGGTGTGCTGAAGAGAGCCCAGGCTGGGGTAGGCCACACTCATTCACCACTGAGCCTCGGTGTCTGAACCCCAAGCCAGCTTACTGTCAGTGAGTCGATTCTGACTCCTAACACCCTACAGGACAGTGTAGAACAGCCCCTGGGGAATTCTGAGACTGTAACTCTGGACGGGAGTAGAAAGCCTCATCGGGACATGGGCTTGGCAGCATGTCCTGCTGGACAGGTTCATCTGAGTTTTAGAACTTGGGGCATGTCGTGCCCAGGTAGTCCCCACCTGAGGACAGGGCTCTGTTCCGTTGATTCTGATGGAGTGGGTCCTTAGATGTGTCTGAGGTAAGTAGAATACCTCTTACTTGTAAGCTTTTATGATATGGCTGCTTATGACCCGTATCATCATACATCCGATCTTGGAGTATTTACAGGAGAACATCTAAGAGCAATGACACGGGCAGATGACTCACTGCCGCATTGTGTGGAGTGCATTTTCAGTGTGTGGAGTCGCTCCCTAAGGGTTTCCATGAAACAGTCTCCCTCTTACATCCTAGGGGCAGGCCTACCTGGTCAGTGGACAGGGATGGGAGGAAACTGGATTGGGAAAAAAATGAAATATTCATTTGATTTATTTTTAAAATGTTTTCAGTTGGGTGAAGGTTTACAGAGCAGCTTAGTTTTCCATTCAACAACTCTTACACAGTTTATTTCACGACACGGATGGCAATGCCTACACTCATGTATCCTTACTTATCCCACGTCCTTTCTGTGTTTCCTGCTTCCATTCCTTCCTCCTGCCTCAGGCTTCAGGCTTTGTTCTTGGGCAAATGCTGCTCTTTGGTCTCATATGGCTGGTCGTTCCAAGGGGCACACACTTCCCTAGTGCTACCGTTCGCCTTATAGACCTCTCTATTTAGAAAAAATCATTTTACCCGGGGCTCTTACAACTCTTATCACAATCCATCCATCCATCCATCCATCCATCCATCCATCCATCCATCCATCCATCCATCCATCCATCCATTTAGTCAGGCATATTTGTACATATGCTGCCATCATCATTCTCAGAACATTTTCTTTCTACTTGAGCCCTTGATATTTTTTTTCATGTCTTATACCAATCGCTGTCTCCCTTCACCCACTTTTCTATTGTCTGTCCCCCTGGGAGGGGGTTATATGTCAATCACTGTGATCAGTTCCCCCTTTCTCCCTCCACCTTCCCCTCCTGGTATCGCTACTCTCATTATTGGCCCTGAGGGGTTTATCTGTCCTGGATACCCTGTGTTGCAATCTCATCTGTACATACGCTGGTCTAGCTGGATTTATAAGGTAGCATTGGAGTTATGATAGTGGGGATGGAGGTGGTGGTGGAGGAAGCATTAAAGAACTTGAGGAAAAGTTGTATGTTTCATTGGTGCTGTGCTGCACCTTGACTGGCTTGCTGGCTCGTCTCTTCCTTGTGACCCTTCTGCGAGGGATGTCCAATTCTCTAGAGATGGGCTTTGGGTCTGCAATCTGCATAGACTTCTCTATTGTTGGACTGAAAATCGAGCCACTGGGGTGAGTTCAGTCCAAGACCTGAAGGATGACTATGGGCCATGGTGTCTGAGCTTCCACCATTCTCGAATTGACCAGGAAGCCTGGCCCACTGGATGATTTTTACTTTTGTCCCACATGTTCTTCCCATTCTATCCAGGATTTTCTAATGTATTCCTTTTTTACTGCAGTTGGTAGTCATAGCTGGGCACCATCTAGGTATTCTGGTCTCAGGCTTGTAGACTGATGCTTGTGTGGTTCATTACACCATTGGACTAATTGTTTCCATGTGTTCTGAAGTGTTCTCCGCTCTTCTTTCCTCTGGATAGGGAAAGACCAGTAGTGGGAGATCTGACTCCTATTTTGTACTCATTTGTACCATTTGGATGTTGCAACACACACATTTTAAAATTTATTTAAGTAACTTACTTTTAAAGTATTTTAAGAGAAAAATAGAAAAGGTAATGTTTCAATCCTGAAACAATGAGAAGAAGAGGGCCTATTTTTAGGTCCCATGCAAACTCTTTCATCTGACCTCCTGTGACAATGATGGCAGCTTCCACAGAGCCATGGAAACTATTTTTCTTTGCGCTGGAATTGTTGATGGTTTTTCCTCAGGTTCCTGGATGACCAGTACAGACATGAGATCTCAAATGTCCATGGCATGGTGTCCTGGGGAGGGAGAGAAGACATCCCGGTCCTGCCTGGGTTCTTCAGTTGCAGCCACCTGTGTTGGGTGACTACAAAAACATGACCTTTTCCCACAAGTGGGACACCAGGGGGCCTCCGCACCCCACCCCACCCCGCCCCCAGTGAGGCCGGATATGGCTACACTTTTACCCTTTCCAATCTTCAGGAGACAGTTCTTGTTGGGATGGATGTCGTTGTGTTGTTAGGTCCATTGATTGGTTCCGACTCACTGCGACCCACTGTACAACAGGAAGCCCAGTGCCCAGCCCTGCACCACCCCTCACAGCCCTGGTGATGTCTGAGCCCACTGTGTCAGTCCACCTCCCGCATTTTCACCGACTCTCTGCTTCACTAGGCATGAGATCCTTCTCCAGGGACTGGTCCTGCGTGATGACACGTCCCACCTTCCTCTGCTAAGGAGTGTTCTGGCCTCACTTCTCTGAAGACAAATTTGTTCCTTCTTGTAGTCAGACCAGGGCATATTCAGTATCTCTGCCAACCCTGCAATCCAAAGAGCACCCAATCCAAAGGCATCCGTTCTTTGGTCGTCTTTATTCGTGAGTCAGCTTTTGCAGGCCCACGAGGTGACTGGGGTACCATGGGTTGGGTCAGGTGCACCGCACATCCTTGCTTTTGAGCACGTTAGAGAAGTCTTCTGCACTGCGCTTGCCCAATGCCGTACATCCTCTGACTGTTTGATGATGGTTTTCCTGGACGTTGATTGTGGATCCGAGTAAAATGAAATCCCTGGCAACTCCAAACTTTGCTCTCTTTATTATGGCCTTGCTTATCAGTCCAGTTGTGAGAATTTCTGTTTTCTTTGTGTGGAGGCATAATCTGCCCCGAGGGCGGTAGTTTTGATCTTCACCACTAAGGGCTTCAAGTCACCTTCACTTGCAGCAAGCAAGGTTGTGTGGTCTGCATATTGCAGCCTGTCGATGAGTCTTCCTTTAATCCTGATGCCGCATTCTTCTTCTTAGAGTTCCACTTGTCAGATGGTTTGCTCAGCATACAGATTGATACAGCCCTGACGCATGCCTTTCCTGATTTTACGTCACACAGAATGCCCTTGTTCTGTTTAAACGACTGCCTGTTGGTTTATATACAGGTACCACATGAGCACAGTGACGTATTGTGGGATTCCCGTTCTTTGTCATGTTATCTATGACTGGTTATGCGCACAGTCAAATGCCTTTGCGTGGTCGATAAACACATCTTTATGGTATTCTCTACGTTCAGCCCAGATCCAGCTGACATCAGCCATATCTTACTCGATGCCTTCTTCTGAATCTGGCTTGAATTTCTCGCACTTTCCTGTGGATATACGACTGCAGCCATTTAAAAATTATCGTCAGCAAAATTTAGCTCGGATGTACTTCCACTTGTGCTGTTTCATCATGGACACATTTTATGGATTGGCACAAATAGGGACCTATGTCAGTTAGTCGGCCGAGTAGCCGTCCTCTAAATTTCTTGCCACAGACATGGGAGTTCTTCAAGCCCTGTTTGTTCAAACAGCTCGCTTAGTTTCCGCCACTTCCGGGAGCCTTGTTGTTCACGAGTGCCTGCAGTGCTGTTAGGACGTCTTCCTTCAATGCCATCTGAGCTTGAGCACATGCTACCTGCTGAAATGGTTAAATGTCACCCAATTCTTTCTGGTACAGTGACGTGAATCTCTTTCATCTTCTTTGCATGCTTCCTGTATCATTTTAGTAGTATGCCCATAGAGCCCTTCTGTGTTGCAACTCGGGACGTGGAAGCACTTCTTTCAGCTCGAGAAATAAGGAATGCGTTCTCATTCCAGGTCTTTACACATTTTATTTCACTGCTTGTCTTCTCGAACTGCCCTTTCAGCTCTGTCCAACTCTGCCGTCATCATTTGGGCCATTCTCTTTAGCTACTGTATATAGATGTTCAAGAGGAAGCTTCAGAGTCTCTTCTGCAACCATGTTGCTCTTTTATTTTCGTCATGTATGGTGTCCTTGCTGTCACCCCATATGATGCCTGGTTTCCACTTCAGTGCTTCAAAGGTCTTCTTGAGATGGTCGCTAAATCCAAGAGGAGTATTGTCCTGCGATTCTCGCTCCTGGGCTTGTTTTAATTTTCTTCAGCTTCAATTTCAACTTGCAAATGACGGTCTGCTCTGCAATCAGCCCTGACTTTTTGAGCTCCTCCATTGTCTCTTTTCATAGATGTATTAGATTTCGTTCTTCTGTATCCCATCTGGTGAGCTTCATGTGTGTAGTCGCTGTTTATGTCGCTGAAGATGGCATTTTCAGTGAAGAAGTTGCTGATCTGGAAAACTCCATCATGCAGTCTCCAGCATTGTTTCTCTAACCAAGGCCATATTTTCTAACTTCTAATTCTCCATCTTAATTCCCAACTTTTGCCTTCCAAACACCAGTAATTACCAATGCATCTTGATTGCATGCTTGATCAATTCCAGACTGTAGAAGCTGGTAAAAATCTTCTTCAATGTTAGCTTTAATGGTTGATGTATAAATTTGAATAATAGTAATATTGACAGGTTCATTGTAAATGTGTGCATATTATCCTATCACTGATAGTATTGTACTTCAGGATAGATCTTGAAATGTTTATTTTGATGGCGAATGCGATGCTGTTCCCAGCATGGTAGACCATATGATTCACATTGGCCAATACTAGTCTATATTAACTCAGGAATGCTTAGGATATCAATCTGTATGAATTTCATTTCATTTTTTGCCAGCTTCCAAATTGTCTGGATTCATACATCATGCATTTCATGTTCTGATTAATAGGTGTAGCTATTTCTTTTTGTTTTGGATTATGCCATATATCTTCACATACATTAATAAATGAAGGTCCTTAGCATTTTACCCCATCCTCGTCATTAAGACTGACTCTATATTGAGGAGGCAGCTCTTCCTAAAGGTGTATGTTGAGTGCTTTCCAGCCCGAGGGGCTCCTTTCCCAGTGCCGCGTTACAATGTTCTGCTGATGGTCACATGGTTTCCAGTGGCCAGTTTTTTTTTTTTAATCAGAAGTAGACTGCTATGTCCTCTTTCCCAATCTGTCATAGTACAGAGGCTCCCCCACGGGTGATTCTGCTTACTGATGGCATAGTTTCCACCAAAGTCTCACAGACTAACAAATGGGTAGTGGTGGAATGGAGAAGAGGATTTGTTTTTTAATTAATAAAATGTATTAATATTATTTCAAATATAATTTCAATTTAAATAAACTTACAAGAGGGCCTTCAAGAGTTTATAGAACATTTTCATTACATTTTAATGTATTTTTCCACAAATATTAGAAAAAACTTTTGTAGTGGGAATTGGGTGAAGGTTTATAGAGATTGTCTGTGTTCCAATAAAAACAATCATATACATTTGTTTCGTTGCATTCACTGCACTCCTCACACAGCAACATCATGTATTCCCATTTCGGAGAATTCATCTTGAAGTTTGATTAACAAAGCATTTAGCTTCTCTATGGTCGCTTTTCATAGATGCAGTTGATTTGCTTCCTGTATATTCCATCTGGTGAATAGTTGCCTTTTATGTAGCTGAAAAAAGGTATTTTCAATGAAGAAGTTATTGGCCTTGGAAAAAACCCAACCATTCCACTCCTCAGTATATGCCTTAAGGGATGAAAACAGGTGTTCAAACAAAGGCTTGTCCCCCAATGTCCACAGCAGCATTATCGGCACTGGCCCAAATGTGGACACAGCCCAAGTGTTAGCCAGCTGAGGAATGGATGAAGAAACTATTATATGTGAGGGGGCTTCATAAGGGTTATGGAAAAGTCAAATCCAAACAGAATGGATTTTTCCCACAGACTTTTTGAAGCCCCTTCACGTACATATACTGGAATATTATTTTTCCATAAAAGGGAATGTTCCTGTATGCCAAGCCCGGAGGGTGACATCTCTGTACAGAGCTGCTGAGACACAGAGAGGACTGTAGGGCCAACAACAGCTTGAGACATGATGTCCCCTCCTTGGAGCACACCACGATAGAGGACAATACTGGGGACACGCGGTGGGGATTTTGTCCGGTGTGAACACCCCACAGCAGGGCGAACCAAGAAGGCATAACAGATCAGCAACAGGAGCAAGGCCAAGCCACAAAGTCCCTGGGAGCCCCCCAAACAGATTTCAGGCTAGGAGGGCCAGCCCCGGAATTCCCCCAGAACCAGTGGGGAACAGTTATAAAGGTCAACGGACAGACCTGGAATTAACGTATGCTATTTTGTTTGTTTTGCTAGTTATTATTATCTTTTTATCCCCTTGTTTTATCTTTTTATTCAATCTTTTGTTTTCTTTTTGTTTAGTCTCTGTTATTGTTTGTTTATAAGATAGGCAGGGGAAGCAAGCTCGAGGAGAAAGCAATGGGACTGATGGTCCCAGAGGGACGGGAGGAGGAGGTAGGGGAAAGGAGTGGTGAGCAAACAGCACTCTAGACAGGGGAACAACTAGGGAATTAAAATCAACAATGAGGAGGACGTAGAGATCCTGGGGGTGTTGGAGCAACAGCAATCTAGCTGAGAGGAATTACTAAGAGGCAGAAGATGGGCGAGTGTGATGGTGGGGCAGGAGGAAGGTAAAAGGAAACAGGAAAGATCTAGGAAGCAAAGCTATAGATAGAGGTATAAGTATAGTTGTGTACATATGTAAATAGAGGTATTGGTTTACACACATATATTTATAAGGCAATGCACTGAGGTAGTGGACGGACTTCAGGCCTCTGCTCATGCCTTCCCTCAATGCAAGAACACTTTGTTCTAACAACCTGGCATTTTGAGATGCTCACTCTCCCAGCACAATCGCTGAAGACACAATGGGTGCATAAGCAAATGTGGTAAAGAAAACAGATGGTTCCCGGCTATCAAAAGATATAGTGTCTGGGGTCTTAAAGGCTTGAAGTTAAACAAGCGGCCATCTAGCAGAGAAGCAGGAAGCCCGCATGGAAGTAGCACACCAGCCTATGTGATCATGAGGTATTGACAAGATCAGGTAACAGGCATCAGAAGATCACGTAAAAACAAAAATCCATATTGTTGAGAATGAGGGGGGTTGGAGCAGAGACCCAAAACTCATCTGTAGACAATAGGACATCCCCTCACAGAATGGTCACAAGGAAGGGATGAGTCAACCAGGTTGCATATATAGCACTGATGAAACACAATATTCCTCTTGTTCCTTGAGGCTTCCTCACCCCCCCACTATCATAACCCCCATCCTGCCATACACTGTGGGCTAGACTGGAGCATGTGCACAGGAACAGATAAGAGAGAAGAGCTCATGACACACGGAATCCAGGACCAGGAATGGGAGTAACGATGCCAGAAGTGTAGGAGGAAGGTGGGGAGAGGAGGGGAAGAAGAGGGAACTGATTGCAATGATGGACACATAATCCCTCCACCGCGTTCCCCGCCCCCCTGGGATGAATAACAGAAACCATGGGGGAAGGGAGATAGTGATCTGTTTAAGATATGAAAATAATAATTATTTATAATTTATCAAGGGGTCATGAGGGTAGGGTGGAGGGAGGGAAAAAGAGGATCTGATCTTAAGTGCTCAACAGAAAGTAAATGTTTAGAAAATAATGATAGCAACCTAGGTACAAATATGCTTGATAAAATTGATCTATGGATTGATTGTAAGAGCCCCTAATAAAAATGATCCTTTAATGAAAAAATTAGATTACATTAAAGAAAGGGAATGTTCCAATACATGCTATGGATGTACCTTGAAAACATGATGCTGAGATCCATCAGACAGGAAGGAGACATATTGTATGATTCCGCTCATATGAAATGTCTGAAGCTTAAGCCCAACCCAGCCCATTGCTGTTGAATCAATCCTGAGTCGTTGTGATCCTGTAGAATGCCCCATAGGGTTTCCAGTTTTGGCATCTTCATGGAAACAGACTGCCTACCTTATCTTTCTCCTGCAGAGGCTGGTAGGTGCAAACCTCCGAGTGTCTTCATTTAGCCCCGAGCACTTAACCACTGTGCCATCAAGACATACGTGGAGGCGTAGAAAGTGGTTGGGGAGGAGGGGGAATAGGTTTGGGGTTTCCTCTGGGGTGATGAAATGTTCTGGAACTGGGGGAGCAGAGGGCGGCATCACACTTGGAATTCTACTGAATCATTCTTTAACTTATGTAACTTACTGGGATGTAGATTTTATCTCAGTAGAAAGAAAGAGAGAAAGGTTTCTCTAATGCACCGATGAGTCCCAGCCTCTACGGTCCTGAGACTAGAGGAACCAGAGAGTGCCTGACTATCCTGACCCATTATTCTGGACGGGGTCACATTAGAATGTCCTGGATAGAGTGGGAGAAAAATGTGGGATCAAAGTCAAAATCATCAAGAAGACCAGGATTCCTGGTCTGATGGAGACTGTGACCCTTCCACATCCTTCAAGCCTGGAAGTAAACTCGTTCCCATGGTTCAACTTTCAGTCAAAAAACAAGGCCTACAAGGTGAACAGTTAAACCAGGAAAAGACATTCTCCTGAGAGCATCAACCACTCACCATCTGTGTCCACAAAGGCAGCCTTGGACAGCCAGACGGGATAAGAAAAACAACAGACAAACAAAAAAAGCCCTCCGTGGTCGGGGGTCCTGGGCTTCCTGACACTGCTCAGGAGACTCTGTTGGAATGCAGGGACAGGTTGTCTTTCTGTTTGTTTGAATATGTAGCCTGGGAGGTGAGGTCCATGCAGCATGGAGGGTTCAGTGGCTGAGATGGAGAGGCAGCACTGGAGTCTGGACAGGTACCCAGGTGAGGCTGGCATCATCTTATGGTCTTCCTCAGCTGTGCTAGCAATAGAGGATAGGAAAGGCATCTTCTGACTTAGTGAGTGATGACTAGGAAATTGAATCTCAGTGATACATTTTTTTTCATATTAATCAGAAAGGTGTTTAATTACCTGAAAAATCGACTGATATCAGGTGTCACTGTTCATGGTGCCCCCCTGAACCTGTCCGCCCTCTCCGCCCGGCCTCCATTGCATGATGAGTGCTCTGAAGCGGCACCAGAGTTCCTCGTAGGTCTGCTTTTCCCAAGGCCTGGTGCTAAGCCTGCCCACTGCTCCCTGGTTCAGCGGGGTGAGTTCCTTCAGATTCCAAATGTCAAGCAACTCAAAGAAATGTGATTGAGAAGGGCCAGTGACAGAAGTTGGTTATGGACCTCCATCCTGTTTGCCCAAGCCAACCCTTGTGGACATGTGTCATCCCAGAGTACTTATTGTTATCATTTAAAACTGTTATTGTGAGATAAAGGCCTATCTATGTATATTTACATGTTAAGTATCAAGGTAGCAGATGGACATCAGCCCTCTACTCAAGCCCTCCCTCAATGCAAGAACACTTTGTTCTAATAACCTGGCAATCTGTGATACTCACCTTCCCGACATGATTGCTGAAGTCAAAATGGGTGCATAAGCAAATGTGGTGAAGAAGGCTGATGATGTCCGGCTATTAGAAGATATAGTTTCTGGGGTCTTAAAGGCTTCAAGTTAAACAAGCATCCATGTAGCAGGGAAGCAACAAGAACCACATGGAAGAAGCACACCAGCCTGTGTGATCATGAGGTGTCCATGGATGAGATATCAGACATCAGAAGACCCAAAACAAACAATCATAGTGATGCGAACGAGGGGGGGGTCGGAGTGGAGACGCAAAGCTCATCAGTAGACAATTGGAATCCCCCTACAGAAGGGTCACAAGGAAGGGGGATGAGTTAGCCAGGGTGCAGTATAATACCAACGAAATACAACCTTTCTCTAGTTCTTTAATGCTCCCTTCCCCCAGACTATCATGACCCCAGTTCTACCGTATTAATCCAGCTATACCGGAGCCTGTGCACTGGTACAGATAAGAGCTCTCAACACACGGAATCCAGGACAGATAAACTCAGGAACAGTAATGGAATAGCTATACCATGAGGGTAGGGTGAAGATGGGGAGAGAAGTGAAAGAAAGGGGGAACCGATCACAATGATCAACGTATAACCCCTGCCCTGATGGGGACCAACAACAAAAACATGGGTGAAGGGAGACAGCGGACGGTGTAAGATATGAAAAAAATAATAATTTATATTTATCAAGGGTTCATGAGGGTGGGCGAGGGAGGGAAAAAAGAGGAGCAAATACCAAGGGCTCAAGTAGAAAGAAAATGTTTTGAAAATGATGATGGCAACATAGGTACAAATGTGCTTGATACAATGGATGTATGGATTGTTATAAGAGCTGTAAGAGCTCCAACAAAATGATTTATTTAAAAAAACGTTATTGTGTTGCAATATGTAACGAAGCACACACCATGCTTTGCTTGGGCCATGCTGCTGCGTGTGACTCCGTGCATCCACCAGGCTTTGCAGCCACCTCTGCTGTCCATCTTCCACCCTCTGGAAGAGAAACTCTCCACCCCTCAGCTATAGCCCTCCAGCCCATTCCTCTCACCTTCCACCATCAGTAACTCGGCCCCCTGGGCATTTAATTATTCCGGATATTCCAGGTAAGCAGAGTTAGATGGTGTTCGTTCTTTCGTGCCTGACATATTGCACACGTTTTTGAGTTTGTCTATATCGTAGCGTGCATCTTTTCTCTTTATGGACGATAATACTGAGTTAGTGCCGTGGTGGTTGTTATTTTAAATAGCAGCTGATGGCGTGTTGGGTGACGGTTTACACAGCTTAGGTTCCCACCCGACAATTTCCACACAGGTTGCTGGTAACACTGGGAACCCTCTTCACAAGGCGTGAACGTCCATGACTTCTGTCTGGTTCCTTCCTTTCCCTTCTAATTTCCCCGCCCTCTTACCATCTTTGGTTTAAAGTCATTGGTGACTGTTTGTTCCGTCTCATATAGACCTTTTTTCAAGGCGCATGGTGCTCACAGGTGATGTTCTTTATTTTGGAGCCCATCTGTTATTTAGCTACCAGGCGACAGACAGATAACTGGGCTTAGTTTTGGTTGGAGATTTGAAAAGTATCTCAGGGAACTGCTCTTGGGGCATCCTCCAGTCTTGGCTAGTCCAGTTACCTATGTATTTATTGATAACCTGTTTGGTTTAGTGATTTACTTAGGAATTAGAAGTTTGGTTCACATTAAAAAAAAAATTCTGTTCACATTTTTCCTCCCATTCTCTCAAGAGCTATCTCTTATGGGCCTGATAAGAACAGTAATGGCATAATTATTAACAGTGATCCATTTTACACCCCAAAGTGCCCCAATTTGGATGATCATTTCTCTGAGCATCCTAGGATTTGGGTCCAAGTACTCTTTAGAGTTCTACACGCAGTCTTCCCCTGTGAATCCCCCTGACAGAGGTTTCCCTCTTATTTTTTGTTGTGAATTGAATTGTGTCCCCCCAAAATATATGTCAACTTGGCTGGGCCAGGACTCTCTGTACTATATAATTATCGTTTATTTTGTGATTTGATATAATTATCCTAGGTGTTGCAAATCCTCACCTCTACAAAGTTAATGAGGCAGGATTAGAGGCAATTATGTTAATGAGGCAGGATGAAAGCTACAGGATCAGGTTGTATTTTGTCAATCTCTCTCTTTCCTTTTTAATGGCTTTATTGACATATAATTCACATACCATACAATTCAGTGGCTGGAATATATTAAAAAGAGCTGTACAGTCCTCACCACAATCGGTTTTAGAACATTTTCTTCATTTTTGTTCTCATTGTTATTAGCTCCGTGTTTCTCCCAACCTTCTCTGCTATGATCCTAAGAAACTATTATTTCAGTTACTGTCTCTGTAGAGTGGCCTATCCTGGATTTCATGTCAAGAAAATCACATAACTCTTTCCCAACAATAACAGAATAAAACACAGAGAAACCTCAATTCAAAGAAACAAACAAACAAGCAGAAAATGATAAAAACTGGAGCAAATTAAAAATGGGTCAAAAGAGAAAACAAATGATAAGACTTTTAAAAATAGCCTAATTATATCTACATTAATTCACTTTCTGAAGTGCTCTGTCTGAGGGTGTGTTAGTCCAGGTTGACTAGAGAAACAAATCCAGAGACACTCAATGTATGTAAGAGTGAGTTTTACATCAAAGAGTAATTTTATATTAAGAAAAGATCCCAGCCCAGTCCAGATCAAGTCCATAAGTCCAATATTAGCCCATATGTCAAATACTAGTGTGTAAATTCCTCTTCAGACTCACGCAGCACATGCAATGATGCCGAATGCAGGAAGATCACAGGCCGGTGGGTGGAAAGTCCTGTGGGTCCAATGGCAGTGGAAGCATCTCCAGGGCTCTGGGTGCCATCAGTGTGGCTCCATGTGGCTTGTCATCAGGAATGTGAAGCAGAGAGAGAGTGTCCAGAATTCTCATGAGAAGGCCATGCTCACAAGGAGGCATCATCAGTCTGTGACCTGACTGACACACTAGATGCCACCCCTTCAATTCTTCTTGATCAAGTTGACATGAAATTGTGTAACTACCACAGAGGGCAAGGCTATTCACATCCCTGGTCATTGGCTTGAGGGAATTCAATGGAGGCTTAGTACCGCTGGGGACTCTGAAGATGGATGTTGGCATTGAATGTTGCAAATTCCTTTCACCATCCTCCATAGCTTTCTTGTCAATCTCTTTTGAGGCATAAAAGAGATGTAACAATTGAGCAGAGATCAGAGACCTGACGACCACCAAGAAAGTAGAGCTGGGAGCAGAATGTGTCCTTTGGTTCATACCTAGGGTCTCTGTGCTGGGAACCTCCTAGACCCAGGGAAATGTCGATGCCATGACACATGAGATCTCCAGGGAACTCTATACCCACAGATGCTGGAAGGAGACAAGGACCTTCCTGGTTGAGAGCGAAAGCCTCTTCCTGAGCTGGCATCCTGAATTCAGGCTCCGGAGGGGAGACACTTGTGTTTGTTAAAGCCATCACCTTCTGCGAATCCTGTTTGAACAGTGCTAGAGAACTAAAGACACGTCTCACCTGCGGTGGCCACCTGCTACCTGTGTGCTCCTGTAGAAGTATTTTCATCTGTAGATTCATTGACTGTCATGACAGCCTGCAGAGTAGGTACCCCACCCCTTCTTCTGTTTGTCCTTCAACCCTACAGAGTAACTTAAAAAAATTTAGTTTCTGTGTATCATCCCAGAGGAGCCCTGGTGGCATAGTGGTTAAGCGTTGGGCTGCTAAGCACTGGGTCAGAAGTTCGAAACCACTAGCTGCTCCTGACAATGAGGAGACAGCTGACTCCCATAAAGACTGACAGTCTCGGAAACCCAAAGGGGCAGTTCTGCTCTGTCCTGTAGGGTCATTATGAGTCTGGATTAACTCCATGGCAGTGAGTGTGTGTGCCATTCCAGAGCTTGTTTGTGCAAATGAAAGAAACTGCTAATATACATTTCTCTAGTTTCTGCAACACTCTGTGCTGTAGTTAGTAATAAGGAGTCCTCATGGCTCAGTGATGAGCACTAGGCTACTCAATGAAAGGGCCCTGGAGCAGCCCCACTGGTGGCTCTGCGGGAGAAAGGCCTGGTGTGGCAGTTACAACATCTGTCCACTTGTGAAGGGGTGGAGTCCAGCCTGTCTTTTAGGTCACAGCCAGTGAGGCCTCTGTGTGGGCATGGCCTTCTCCTGAGGATTTTGGGAACTCCTGTCTTCCTCCCTGGAGGTGGGACACACTCTCTCCCTGTGAAACATTCCTGTTGGCAAGCCACATGGAGCTACGCTGATGGCAGCCAGAGCCCTGGAGCTGGAGGAGCCACGTGGAGACCAGCGCTGAGATGCTTCCACCACCACTGGATCCCAAGACTTTCCACCCACTGGCCTGTGATCTTCCTGCATTTGGCATCATCGCATGTACTGTGTGAGTCTAAAGAGGAGTTTGTAGACTGGTATCGGACATATGGGCTAATATTGGACTTATGGACTTGATCTGGACGGGGCTGGGATGCTTTCTTAATATACATTTACTCTTTGATATAAAGCTCTTTCTTATACACATATGAGTGTCTATGAATTTGTTTCTCTAGTCAACCCAGGCAGTCTGCTCCCATCAAGGTGGCAGCCATCGGCACCCTGGACGGTCATTTTCCTCTGTCACGTGGAGTCGCTGTGAGTCAGAATCAACTCGACGCCATCCAGCAACACCATACTAAACAGACCATCTTGGCCAGGGCAGTGATTGTCATCAGGATTAGGGCAGGGTCCTCCTTCCTCCTTGGGACCACTTCTCATCTGAGCCAAGGCCACTCACATGTGTGAGAACCAGGAGCGGCCGCCTCACCTCCTGGACATGTGGAGGGACTATGGGCTTTGCTTATCTGCATAGCTTCGGAAGGCTGCACGATGACACTGCTCTTTGGAGGTCTGGCGATCGCTTACACAAGAGCAGATGAATCCTGGTCTGTTCTGCACTGGCATGGTCTGGGGATGCTGCCAGTCTCAGAGAAGAAGACGGAGATTCAGATCCTTCTCTGCAGGATCTCTACGAGGTGTGGCGTGAGGAGGCTGGAGCTCTGGAGTTGCCTAGGAGTTTGGGGCCCTATTAGGTGTGGCCATCTCTCAGTGGGTCCTGGAGGCAGCACAGACTACCATCGGTTCTCAACTTGAGGGTCGAGACCCCTTTGGGGATGAACAACCCTTTCACAGGCGTCGCCTGATTCATAACCATAGCAAAATGACAGTGACGAAGTAACAACAAACATAATTTTATGCTTGGGGGTCACCACCACATGAGGAACTGTGTGAAAGGGTCGCGGCATTAGTAAGGTTGAGAATCACTGCCTTATGGTGTCCAAGACTGTACATCTTTATGTGAGCAGATGGTCTTAGCTTTCTCCCGAGGAGAGGCTGGCAGGCTTTAGCCACCAGCCAACTTTCTGGTTAACTGACCAATGCTTAGCTCACAGTGCTATCAGGGTTCCCTTTGCTCATTAAACCTGCTGCCATGGAATCAATTTCAACTCATCGTGAACCTATGTAAGGTTTGCGAGACTATAAATATCTGCTTATTTTTAACTTTGTATCGTGACTTAGGTGAAGGTTGACAGAGCTGATCATCATTTGACATTCAACAATTCCTGTAAATTTTAATTCCTGTACATTTTGTTCCAACTCATCCTTTACGATCTTCTCAGTGTACCTATACTTGCCCCAATGCCTCCCCGGCTTCCCGTTTCCATTCCTCTGTACCTTGCCTTTGGGTAAATGATGCCCTTTTGATCCTAAATGGTTGATTCTTATAATATGGGGATGAGTTCAGCTCCAGATCTCAAGGGTGACTGAAGGTTATGGTCTTGGGGGGTCCCACCTGTCTCTGTCCAGCCAGTAAGCCTGGCCTCTTTTATGACTTTGTTCCACTTTTTTTCTCTCACTCTACCCAGGACCAGCTAATGTGATTCTTTTCAGAGCAGGTAGCTGTGCAGCTGGGGACCATTTAGTTCTTTTGGTCTGAGGGTTGTGGAGACTGATGTTCGTGTGATCCACTGGTTTATTGGAAATGCTTTTCCATCTATATTTTGATTTTTGTCATTCCTTTTTCCATCATTCCTTTTCTCCTCTATGAGGAGACACCGATAGTTGCATCTTTGATAGTTTCTCACAAATCTCTAAGATCCCAGTCGCTATGCACAAAAATAGGGTATAGATCACGCTGAACGCCAGCCTCTGGGGGCATGCATCAGAGCAGCGGGGGGAGCAGAGCAGTGAGGTCCCCAGGGATAGAGGCAGTGCCGGGGCATGGCACCCCATCAGACTTGACTGGAAAGCACACGTGAAGGAAAACAAACAGACCCTGATCTATTCATATGGTTATATATGTATGCATGTGTGTATTGTTGTTGTTGTAGCCATTGTTTTACTTTCTGTTGTTGCTTCGTTGCACTCAGTCTTGGGATGGTACATAGTATGTCTACCTGGAAGAGATAGGCGGAATAAACAAGCCAGAAGAGAGAACAATGGGATGACAGTTCCGAGGAACATGGGGGTAGGGGAGGCGGTGGAAAGGAAGAGGGTGTTAACAAGCACAGGGACAAGGGAACAACAAGTGATCCAAAATCAATGTCAAGGAGGGCGCGGGAGGCCTGGCAGGGCTGGATCAAGGGCAATGTAACCGAGAGGAATTCCTAAAACCCAAATGAAGGCAGACCATGATAGTGGGACAAGAGGAAAGTACAAAGAACTACAGGAAAGAACTAGGAGGCAAAGGGTAGTCATAGAGATTTAAATACAGGCATATAAAGATGTAAATATATTTATATATGATGAGGGGGAAATAGATCTATGTACATATATTTATAGGTCGAGTATTAAGAAAACAGATGGACAGTGGGCCCCTGCACAAGTACTCCATCAACACAAGAACACTTTGTTCTAACAATTTGGCAGTCTGAGATGCTCACCTGCCTGGCATGATCGCTGAAGACAATGGGTGCACAAGCAAATGTGGTGAAGAAAGCGGATGGTGCTCAGCTACCAAAAGATATAACACCTGAAGTTGCTGAAGACAATGGGGGCACAAGCAAATGTGGTGAAGAAAGCTGATGGTGCCCAGCTACCAAAAGATATAGCACCTGAAGTCTTAAAGACCTGAAGATAAACAAGCAGCCATCTAGCTGAGAGACAATAAAACCCACATGGAAGAAGCACACCAGCCTGTCCCGATTCAGTTGCTGAGGACAAAGGGGGTGCATTGGCAAAAGTGGTGAAGAAAGCTGATGGTGCCCGGTTGTCAAATGATATAGCATCTGGGGTCTTAAAGGCTTGAAGATAACCAGGTGGCCATCGAGCTAAGCACACCAGCCTACCCCAACACGAACGCTGAAGACAAAGCGGGTGCATAATCAGGTGCGGTGAAGAAAGCTGATGGTGCCCAGCTGTCAAAATACATAGAATCTGGGGTCCAACAGGCTGGAAGATAAACAAGGGGCCATATAACGGAGAAACAACAAAGCCCACATGGAAGAAGCACACCAACCTGTAAGATGATAAGGCGTCGAAGGGATCAGGTATCAGGCATCAAAGACCAAAAAAAAAAAAAAAATCATAGCATTGTGAATGAGGGGGAGTGCAGAGTGGGCTCCCAGGGCCCATTCGGGGGAAATTGGACATCCCCTTGCAGAAGGGCTGCGGGGAGGAGAAGAGCCAATCAGTGCAGTGTAGCAATGATGAAATATACAATTTTTCTCTAGTTCTTAAATGCTTCCTCCCCCCCCACTATCATGATCCCAATTCTACCTTACATATCCGGCTGGACCGGAGGATGTACACTGGCACAGATAGGAACTGGAAATACAAGGAATCCAGGACAGACGAACCCCTCAGGACCAGTGGAGGGAGTGACGATATCGGGAGGGTGGAGGGAAGGGAAGGGAGAAAGGGGGAACAGATGACAAGGTTTACATATAACCTCCTCCCTGGGGGACGGAGAGGGAGATGTCGGATGGTATAAGATATGATAAAATAATAATAATTTATAAATTATCAAGGGTTCAGTGGGAAGGGGGAGCGGGGAGGGAGGGGGAAAAATGAGCTGACACCAAGGGCTCAAGTAGAAAGCAGGTGTTGTGAGAATGATGATGACAACATATATACTAATGTGCTGGACACAAATGATGTATGTACGGATTGTGAAGAGTTGTACGAGCCCCTAATAAAATGATTATAAAAAAATAGGGCATAGAACATTGTGCTCGTGAACGATGCTATACAAATGGACTTTGCTGTTCCCTGAGACGATGATCCTAAGCCCGAGGCCTGGCATCTTATTCTCTGAAGGAGTGTGGTTGTATCTAAGAAGTTTTCATAGCTTTGCCTTCTGTATATGCCACCACATTTGTGGATATATTTGCAGCAAGGTAAATACACACATATAAATATCCTCTGTCAATCCTATATTTATTCATGGCGATACTCCCACTTTCTCTCCGACACCTGTTCAGCCTGTGTCTATCCAAGTGTTGACTTGTACATCACCCTATTGCATGCAACATGGTGGATATAGCAGTATTTTCTTCTGTTGCCTTTAACTCTTGCAAACCTCCCAAGCAAGGTCTTGCCCTGCTTCCGTAAATCTATGAGAGCTGCCAGCCTCCTCTTTCTTCCTGCAAGTGGATAGTGGGTTGGAACCACCAACCTTATGGTTAGCAGCCAGAAAGTTAACCCACTATGCCATTGAAGGTCCAGTGAATCCCTGTAGGAGAAGGAGAAATTCAAAGAAGAGGGAGCCTTGAGGAGTTCCAGGAAGACTTCCCAGAGGAAGTGTGACTTGAGTGGGGCCTTGAGGGGCTGATGAAACTCAGAGAACTTGTGGGCGAGGAGGCTGGAAGGAGAAGTGGGTTTTCTATATTTGAGGGAACAGCTGTTGTGAACCTCATCTGTGTCAGAGTGAACGGAGAGTAGGTCACTGTGCCTTTCTTCCAAGACACCTTTTAGGTTACCAGTGTTCATAGAAGCCTAATCAATCTGATCATGAGATTGGCACAATGGTGCCCCCTTGGTAGAGGCCACAGAGGACAGGCTTATGGGGTTACTGCAGCCTTTTAAAGTTCCCTCCGTGGTGCAACGATTACAGTGCTTCAGCTGCTAGCTGGAAGGCTGGCAGTTGGGAACTGCCGGACTCCCCTTGGAAGAAAGTTGAGCCAGTTTGACTGACAGGCTTAGACACTCTAGGGGCAGTTCTACTCTGTCTGATTGAAAGTGTTTCAAGAGTCGTTCAGTTGGTCTTAGGGTTTTGCCGTTTTTAGAGGTGAGTGATTGTGTCTTGGCGTGGACCCCCTCCCAAATCTTCCTGCTTTAACATTTGCATGAGAAAAGCTGACTGGCTGCCAAGGCCTCTTTCTTATTCTATAAGCAGGCACATGTCAGCTCGGGAAGGGGGTGGTGTGAAGGCAAGCCCCCCTGCC
>NW_022111312.1:15046697-15048573 GCF_000313985.2 Echinops telfairi
CCACAGGGTTTGGGGCAGCAGGCTGACATCAACCTAAGATGAAAGCAATGAGGGTCACAGGCAAACGGGGGTGGGGGGGGAGTGGAATAGTTGTTGGCGCACTCAGGCCGGTGGGGGTGGGGGTGAGTCCCAGGAACAGATGCCCAGAGACTGACTGTAAATTTGGCCCGAGCATCCTGGCAGCCAATGCAACAAAGGAAACCGTCTCAAGGGACCAGGGCTTTCATAAACACAGGCACTCAGAACAGCAATGCAGGGATTCCGTCTTCTCTGAATATTAATTACTGGGATTGCCGCAGTGATGTGGTTGCCGAGGGATTACAAAAAGGTCATGATATAAAAAATTTGCCTGTGAACTGACCGTGTGGACCAGTTCCCACTCAGCCTCGGCTGTATGGACATTTTGGGCCCGGTGATCCTTTGCTCTTGTTCTGTGCAACCCTGGCCTCTCCCGGCTGGATACCAGGAGAACCCCACCGCCACACCTCCCCTGGACCAGCTAAGTCTCCAGACAGGACCAAGTGTCCTCCAGTGGGCAGAGCTGTGCCTGCCCCCCAACCCCCAGCCCTCTTCGGTCTATGGCGTTTTATCAATAGCTTTGTGCGAAGGATGGGGCAGGAGGAAATGGTAGCTCCAATAAATTACAGCGAGCTCTAAATTCAGCACTGCCCCGACGTGAAACTGCAAGTGTTGCAGGAAGTGCAGGGTTGCAGGTCACCGGTGAAAGCGCTGGGGGAACCGCAACAAAGGCATCAACCAATGAGGAACGGGCGGCCTCAAGAGCCATTAGCGCTGGGAGTCCCGGAAACTGACCAAAGCTACTCATTAATGGCAGATGCTTCCAAACAGCACGTCTGGGTCTCCAAGGGTCAGACGATGACCTTGCAGGAAGCCGATGACACCCTGCACTGTGTTAGCAAAAACCTCGGGGCTTTGAGATCACATCCTGGCAGGAGAGGGAGAGCTCATCGCAGACGGCTCAGGACAGTCTTGTAGGAGGAACCAAGAGGCTGCCGTTAACATTTCATTCATGACTGAGCCTAAGAACTGGCATATCCTTGCATTCCCACGTACCTTTGGCAAAGATAAGGAAACAGTGTTCTTTGCAAGGTTTCTGTTTGATTTCTTCACGAGAGATGCAAGTCAAGCAAGCCTTGAAAAAGAAAAAGAAAGAAAAAAGTGACCTGTCCGTCTTTGTTTGCGCAGGGCCTCTCTTGTATGTGGATCAGTCGGGGACCCGTCCTTCTCTGATGAAAGGCCTCTACCTGGAGGGACACAAGTCTCCCTGACCATGGTGTCATGTTGAGGCAGCTGCCCCGTTGCCCGGGTCAGATGCCAGACCCCTCTAGGACATGCAGACCCTGCCTGCAGACCAGCCTGTGTGGAGGCAGTGGAAAGAGGGTAGCTTTGGGATCTGAGATAGGCATGGGTTCTAACCCAGACACTCCTGGGGCCCTTTGAGTAGCTTACTGGGTGTCTCTGAGCCTCATCTTTCTCATCGGTCAAATGGGCGTAGCTATTGGGATATATGACATTGGTCTTAACTCATTTACTCCTTGAGCTAGCACTGTGCCAGGTGCCGGGCACTGATGGAGACCTGTTCCCACAAGGTCCTGGCTCCCACGGAGTCCACGTTCTAGAAGGAGTGTCTCCTAGAATCATGGAGAGCTCAGTTGAATGCCTGGCAGCGCCCGGTGCTTCCCAGGCCCCTGGGACCATTTGGTTATTAGAATCATGGATGCTTATCTGCGTCATAAACTGTTAAGTGCTACCCCAGTGTTGAACAGAACTGGTGGTGAGCATTCTGTTCCCGCTTGGTGAGAGGACGCTGGCAGAATGTGTGTGTGTGTGTGTGTGTGTGTGTGTGTGTGTGTGG
>NW_022111312.1:15048673-15064981 GCF_000313985.2 Echinops telfairi
GGTGGGTGGGGTGGGTGGCCTTTCTTCCCTTCTCCTCCCTTCCCAGTGCTTCCTGGAGTTACCTGGCAAATCAGATTCCAGCCTCAGGCCTGCTCTGGGTGGCACCGTGGAGAAGGATGTTGGGCCGCAACCACAAGATTGGTAATTCAAACCTGCCAGTTGCTCCGTGAGAGAGAGGCGAGGCTGTCTGCTCCCGCAAAGGTGTAGAGCCTCAGCAAACCCAGTGGAGCCGCTCTGCTCCGCCCCATGGGCTTGCATTGACAGGTGATAGTGGGCTTGGTTCAGGGATTGTCTGGAGGAGCTCTCAGGTCGGTGGTTTGAACCTACCAGCAGCTCCTTGAGAAAAAGATGAGGCTGTCTTCCTGCGAAGACGTCCAGTCTCAGAAACCCTGCGTAGGGTGCCTGTGAGTCAGAGGCAGCTCAATAGCAGTGGGTGTGCGGCAGCGAACCGGGAGGGCACAAGCTTCAGAAGTGGTTTCAAGAAGTGGCATGGATACCCCTGGGAATGAATCTCCCACTCTTGGCCTTGCTTCCCTCTATGGCAGAGACGTGGCATTTTAGATCATGTCCCACTCCAGGCCTGACGAGCAGAGCCTGGCTGTCATTTAGGCATGAAGACAGACCCTTTTTTGTGGGTCAGTAAGTAAAAGCCACACCATCTCACACGTTGGGATGTGGCGCCCAATCCAACAGCCTTTGACATTTATTTTTTAGAGGAGTGACTCAGCCCCCCCCAACTCAGGAAATGTCTCGCGGACCAGAAGTAGAGCTGCTCTGATTGGAGTTGGGACCAATTACCCTCAAGACATGGACTTCCTCCCATGCTCTAGGGTTCCGCAGAAGAGCATTTAAAAGCAAGTGCTTATGCTTTCTTTCCCTTTAAGATACGCCACACAGAGACAACAGAAAGCCTTATCGCCTGCCTACCATTCCCTCCTCATGCTTTAAAAGACCCAATGCACTTGTTGGAAAAAACAAAGGAAAAAAGTACAGTGCGCTACAAAGGGAAACTTCTCCCCACCCCTACAATGCAGCCTTTTACCCTAAAGAGAACACCTGTCAATCCTTCCAGAATATTTTATGCACGTACCTGCGTGCATGTGAAGGAAAGTGTACTCTCTCTCCCGCACTCTGGTTTTAGAACATGGCTTCCTGTAATCTTTGCTTTCTTGTGCTTGCCTGATTTCACTCAGCAAGACGTCCTCAGGTTCATCAGGTTATGCATTCATGCCCTGATCAGCGCTGCTGTGTACTATTCCTTGTTCATTCCACGAAGAAACAGCCTTTGATGGTGACCCAGGGGCGGGAGGGGAGGGGAGGGAGGGGAAGTCCAGGCTAGAGCAGTGGTTCTCAACCTTCCTCATGCCGTGACCCTTTAATCCAGTTCCTCATGTGGTAGTGACCCCCAACCATAACATTATTTTTGTTGCTACTTCATCACTGTCATTTTGCTACTGTTATGAATCATGCGATCCTTGTGAAAGGGTCATCCAACTCCCAAAAGGGTCGCGACTCACAGGTTGAGAACCGCTGGACTAGAGGCTACAAGGTGTGAACTTGGATGAAGGAGAAGAGAAATTCTAGCAAGAGGGAGGTGGGCAAAAAATGACACAGACAGGGCCATTGATGAGTTGTTGAATGCAAAGCTGGCGCTCTGCTCCTCTGTAACCCTTCACCTGATTCACAATTAAAAAGTTTTATCAATGAGTTCATGTTGTAGAGCTCTTGCTACATATGCAAATGTGGGTCAACTTCCTCCTTTGTCATCGTTGAGTTACCCACCCAGGCGCCCGAGAGACAATGGCAGAGACGGGTGATCAAGCAAGGAGCAAGACAGGACTAGAGTCGTCAAAGGCAAGCTCCCGACACAAGGAGGTTTACAGCTGTGTACGTGTACATTGAGGGGACTATGAATATGTAACAGATTTCGCAGGAACGGTCATGAATATGCATCAGGGCGGGGCTATGAGTCTTGACAGGATGTGGCTGGTTGGACCTCTCACTTTCAGATGTCTTTGGAGTTGGTCTGCTGACTTTCGGGTCTTTTTGACGGAAGTACTTTTGTTCTGGGGGCATCTGCAGGTTGACTGTCCTTTCTGCATAGGTTTGGTCATAACCAGTACTTGCACTTGCTGTGACGGGGTACTTTCCCAGGAGCAAGGGCTCAAAAGAGACAGATGATCAGGAAGGAAAGTACGGGTTAATTATGGGATACATAACAAATATATCTATTTGTTTGGTATACACACACACACACACACCCCATATGTTTGATATATGAACCATATATATATCCATATACACCAAACTCACTGTCAATGAGTCAAATCTGATTCATAGTGATCCTATAGGACAGGGCAGAGCTGCCCCTGTGGGTTTCTGAAACTGTAACTCTTTATTGAAGTGGAAAGCCACATCTTTGTCCTGCAGAGCCACTGGTGGTTTTGAACTGCTGACCTCTGGGGTAGTAGCCCACTATGCCACCAAGGCTCCTGGGCAAGATATGAGTCATATGCATATCTCTCTCTCAACATTCTGTGGCAACATCTCCTATCCAGAGGGTTGGTGCCTTGGACAAGCTGTGGCATTTACACTGTTACATAAGGCTAATCAGGTTGGGAGATGTTCTCAGCTGTATCATATTATATATTAGAAATTATTTACGAAAATTCTCTGTGGATGGGTACTTAGGGTTTTTTTTAAAAATCATTTTATTGGGGGCTCATACAACTACTATCACAATCCATACGTACATCCATTGTGTCAAGCACATTTGGGGTACTTAGGTTTTTTCTAGGCTTTTATCCCACTCTAAGTAATGCCGTCGTAAACATCCTGCCCATTCTCACCTGGTGACCATCCCGTCTTCCCTTCCCTAGGTCCTGAAATGACTCCTAGAGGAAGCTTCCCATTGGCAAGAGAGGACAGCTGAAAGCAAGGGGGTGGTCCTGCCCCACGGGCGGTCCATGTCTTCACTTTCCACGCCCAAGGAGATCTTCGCCGGGGAAGTTAGCTTCTGGCTTTCCCAGCCTTCTACCTCCTTTTCCCCTTGACAAATGGCTGCAATAGACCATTTCTGATCATGGAATTTTCCTGATGAGTTCCCAGCCAAGAAACATCGCCTAATTAGTTGAATTATAAATTGGCCTGAGGAGAAAGTTTTAGGCACAAATATAGAATTGACACCTGCTCGCCATGGCAGACAGGATCGTGCTGTAAATATTGGGACAGGGTTACATTTACAAAGTCACATTATGCATTCCCCCCCTCTCATAAATGTATAAATAGCCTCAATGTTGTTCCTAAGGACCCAAGCTCAACTTCTTTGGGCAATTAATTAATTGGGGTGTTCAGGGAAATTGTTTTGTTTTTCTTTTCCATTTTTAGGTCTGGCGAAAGCTCTGCTATGGAATCCTCTGGTTTAGGAGCAGTTCTTGCTGATGAGAGTGCCTTTGGTACAGAAGGTTCTACTCTGAAGAAGTTGCGGAAAAATCACCTTCCCCGCTGCCCCAACTAAAAGTCTCAACTTCCTCATCCAGCCAATGGTTGGACCAGATAGTCTTTAAATCCCCTGTAAGCCAGCAGTCCCATAGTTCTTTGAGGTCCAGACTGGCCTGTGGATGCATGTGTGGTTTCTCCGGCTTTGGAGGATTTTAGGTGGGCCAGTGTGCTAATAATGTCTGATTAAAGAACCTTAGTCAGGCGAGCAATGTGACTTTAAATAACCCGAGTATCTGGTGGAAAGTTGTGACTGAGCCTTCAGCTGTCCTCTACGGTTAGATTGAGTAGAACACAGCAGGGAACACCGAGATAATAAGGGCTAAAACAAGACAGAAGTTAATTTTCCTCTCTCCTCCCCTGTACGCACTGACTCCATGTGTCAGAAAGTCGCAGGCTCCTTCTACTTTCTGCTCTCTCTGACTGGTGCCTTCCAGCTTCAAGGCCACCTAATGATCCAGCATGGCGCCCGCTCCAGCAAGCGCCTTTGCCTTCCAGGCAGCAGCAGGAGCTCAGGGCAGATAACACTGGGCCCTCCTGCCAACTGTCAGTTCTCTTTAAGTCATCTGCTCAGACTTGTCCGTCCACGCAGCACTTTTATAGGCCATTCCTTGGTTTACGGAAGAGATCATTTCCTAACTGTGTCTTTAAGAAGGTGCAGGTACATTGGACTGCTCCATACGGTTCTTACTTTGCACGGCGTCAGTGCAGGCATGGGAAAGCTTTGCACATGCAGCAGGTGAAAGGGGTGTGAGGAAGTGTTCCTTAGGAGTAGGGGTTGGTTCAGTGTTTTCACACTGATGTCGCATTGAAGGGCTGGTAGGAGTTGTCAGTGCATGGGACATGCCCAGCTCTGGAGCCACCTGGGCTTCCATCTCAATGGCCAGGCTTCACGGCAAGACCGACCAGCCAGCGAGGCCCGATCATTGATTTTCAGTTGTCTTAAGCACAATCAGGGTTCTCTGCGGAAGACGAATCATAGAAATATGGGTGAAGGAAGATATGGATGGTGTAAGATACGAAAGAGCAATGGTAATATATAATTGATCAAGGATTCACAAGGGTGAGAAGGTGGGGGAGCCCTTAGCATCAGGACTCAAGTAGAAAGAAAATGTTCTTGGAAATGACAATGGCAACATATGTACAAGTGTGCTTAGTACAATCGAAGGATGGATTGTTATAAGATCTGTAAGAGCTCCACCCCCAATAAAATGATTAATAAAAAAAGAAAGTGAAAAATATTTAAAACTAGAACACATTTTAAAAAAAAGAAAGTAAAAAGAGAAGGCTGGGTCTTGGGTGGTAGGTGCTTTGTGTCTTTGGTCTGAATGAAAACTCACTCTGTCTGGAAAGACGGGTGTGTCTTCTCCTTGGTCCTGCAGGTGGGAAACGGGTCAGCATTACTGAACTGAAGGTCCAACACAAGGGGCCTCTGGCCCTGGGGCCATGCTGGGATCATAGTAACCACTCAGCACTTTGGGTTGGTCCTTGGATTTTTATGGTGGGTAGGAATTATTATTATCTCTTTGTTAAACTTTTAATTTTGGTTTGGGGAAAGTTCTCAGAGCATGTTAGGGTTCTTCAGCGATCTATACGCATTTTGTTTCTTCACACTGCGTGAGTCCCCTCCTTGCAGCAGCGCTCTTCCCATGCCTCCCGTCTTCCCAGCCCCTCCCTGCTTTCTGAGCTTTCTCCCTGGGCGAAGCTGCCCTGCTGGCCTCCTGTGGTGGAGTGTCCTCCGGAGCCCAGCCCGTCACCCCAGGCATCACTGTGCATGTTAGAGGACTGGCGGTTGTTTGGTTGAAAGTTAAACCCTGGGAGGAGGTTCAGTTCCAGGTTTAAGGGTGTTTGACTTATTTCATTTATCAACTTAACCTACAAGAGTCTGCTTCTCCCATTTGAGACCCAAATCAGAGATGTGAATGTTTCCAGGTGTGTTAGTCTGGGTGGTCTAGAGAAACAAATCCAGGGAGACTCGTGTGTGTGTGTGTGTGTGTGTGTGTGTGTGTGTAAGAGAGAGCTTTATATCAAAGAGTAATTGTATATTAAGAAAACATCCCTTGCAAGTCTGGCTAGACCAGAGGATGTACACTGGTACAGATAGGAACTGGAAATCCAGGGAATCCAGGGCGGATGATCCCTACAGGACCAGTGGTGTGAGTGGTGATACTGGGAGGGTAGAGGGAGAGTGGGTAGGAAAGGGGGAACCGATTACAAGGAACTATATGTGACCTCCTTCCTGGGGGACGGACAACAGAAAAGGGGGTGAAGGGAGACATCGGACAGGGCAAGATATGACAAAATAACAATTTATAAATTATCAAGGGCTCATGAGGGAGGGGGGAGCGGGGAGGGAGGGGAAAAATGAGGACCTAATGCCAGGGGCTTAAGTGGAGAGGAAATGTTTTGAGAATGATGAGGGCAATGAATGTACAAATGCACTTTACACAGTTGATGTATGTATGGATTGTGATAAGAGTTGTATGAGCCCCTAATAAAATTATTTTTTAAAAAAGAGAAAACATCCCAGCCCTGGCCAGATCAAGTCCATAAGTCTGATATTAGCCCATGTCTGATACCAATCTGTAAATCCCTCTTCAGACTCATGCGACACATGCAGTGATGCTGGATGCAGGATGATCACAGGCCAGTGGGTGCAAAGTCTTGTGGATCCAGTGGTGGAAGCATCTCAGAGCTGGCAGGGGTCTCCGCATGGCATGGCTCCTCCAGTTCCAGGGCTCTGGCTGCCATCAGCGTAGCTTCATCTGGCTTGTCTTCAGGAATGTCTCACAGCAAGTGTGTGTGTCCCACCTCCAGGGAGGAAGGCAGGGGTTTCCAGAATCCTTAGGAAAAGGCCATAACTCACACAGAGGCCTCATTGGCTGTGGCCTGATTGACAGGCTAGACTTCACCCTTTCACAAGTTGACAGATTATGTGCCTGCCACACCTGAGAATCCCTTAGCTGAGCTCTTGGCCTACTGTCAGTCCTCTACCAATAGCTTCCGGGTTAGATTCTGTTTTGGAGAGACTGACTGTGGCAGGGCTGGGGCTGGGCCATGTATGAAGTGGGGAAGTCTGCCTTTTATGCCCCCTTCTCTGATGTAGAAGGCTAAGTGTTGGGCTGTGAACCACAGGGTTGGCAGTACCCACCCTCCAGCTGCTCTGTGGAAGAGTTCCATGGCTGCCTGCTCACATAAAGACTGGCTGTCTCAGAAACCCCAAGGAGCAGTTCTCCTGGGTCCAGTTCTCTCGCTAGGCGCCCGAATGAACTTCATGGCAGTGAGCTTGGCTATCAGGCCTTTCCTCACCTCTGGACTGTTTGCTTTCCGACTCACACGGTTCTTACCACTCTATTGAAGTGGCCCACCCTGTGTCTGCTTCAGAGGCCCTGACACGTTGTCCTGTGGTGGTCTCTTATCCGCTGGCTCAACTCCTAGTCCCTGAGCCAGTGAGCGCATGAGGTCTTCTCCACCCTTCTAGCCCAGTCAACTCAAGATGGAGCGTTGAGCAATGGTCCCCCAATGGGTTCTCCACTTGCAGCACCAACACCAGTGGCAAGGAGTGGAGATTCCCAGGCTCCAGCCCAGACCTGCTGCATCAGACTCTCTGGGGGCAGGACCCACATTGCTCCGCACAAGCCCTCCAGGTGACTTTGATTCACTTGAATGTTCGAGCACCTGGGGACGAGACCCACAGAGCCCTGGACACCTTCCAGCTCCAGACTGGCCTGGTAGCACTGAGCAGGGCGCACCATGTCGGCGGTGTGAGCCTGAGCCATGGCACTGGATGGGAGGGCTTGGTCAGCTATTCAGGAAGAACTAGTTATCCTTCCAGGGCTGCTGAGGTCAGCAGGTTAAAAAAAAAATCTTAGGGTAAATTATATACAAGAAAAATACTTGCCGTTCTGGCTATTTTTTTAAGTGTACAACCACGGGACATTAATGACATTCACAGTGCTTTGCCGCCCTCGCCACAGTGCATTTCCAAATGCCTTTCATCACCCCAAGCAGAAACTCACTGGCCCCTTACACAATAGCTTTCCACCCTCCCTTGTCGCCTTTTCTTGGTCACCCCGATACACATTGGTCCCTGTACATTTCTCTATTCTCGACATTCCGCTGAAGCAGGGCCAGGCGTGATTGGTGCCCCTGCGTCTGATGTTGAAGACTCAGTGTGTTTTCGAGGTCCGTGCATGTGGCAGCGAGCACCGCGCTTCCTTTCCCTGTGGTGGAGTGATAGGGAGTCCCTGCACGGGCGTACTGTGCTTCGTTCATCCTCTATGGATGGGCGCCGGGCTGTCTCCATCCTCGTCTACTGTGAGCGGTGCAGTGGTGAACTTCCGTGTGCTCAGCAGGGTGGTTTTAAAACCAGGGCTGTTTCATGACCGCCCTTCCTGGTACCCCACAATGAGCCCTTTCACTATTCTGCAGCTTCTCTGATGGCACGAGAATATTCCTCCCTGTTTGACTTAAGGCTGCGATTATTTTATCCCCTTCTCCCTTTGAAATAGGTAGGATTTATGTCATTTTGGCCTTGACTTACCTGCTGATGTGGGGTATTGACCCTCAAACATTGGTGTGCAGCGGCATTTCTCTATTCTTGTGAAATATGCAGGTTCCTAGGAACATTCCTGATGAGTCTGCTTCAGAGGGGCTGGCAGGTGATACTTTCAGCAAGCAGTGCGCCTGATCCTGATACAGGTAGCCCAGGGGACACATTTTGGGGAACATGGCTTCAAGCCATGTCCTTGGACCCAAACATTAAGAACACAAAGATCCATTGCTGCGTTCATGAGAAGATCCCGTGGGTCCCCAAAGGTCAGGATGTACCAAGAGGATAAGCTCTCCTCTCTCTGGGTGTGTTAGTTATACACTCGTATGTGTGTAAGAGAGAGCTTTATATCAAAGAGGAATTGTGTATTAAGAAAACATCCCAGCCCTGTCCAGATCAAGTCCTTAAGTCTGATATTAGCCCATATGTCCAATACCAGTCTATAAATTCCTCTTCAGACTCATACAACACGTGCAGTGATTGCTGAATGCAGGAAGATCACGGGCCAGTGGGTGGAAAGTCTTGTGGATCCAGTGGCAGTAGAAGCATCTCCACACTGGTGTGAGTCTCCACGTGGCTCCTCCAGCTCCAGGTCTTGGCTCCATCAGCTTGATTCCATGTGTCTTTTCAGCAGGAAGACAAAGAGCAGAGGATGAGGGTGAGTCTGGCCCCCAGTGAGCTATTTATCTCCCTCGGGGCTCCAAAATGAGGTCACCAAGCTGCGACCTGATTGACAGGCTGGACTCCACCCCTTTGCAAGTTGACAGGAGACCATGTAACTGCCACACTGGGAAAGAAGGTTGCTTTGCGAGCTCTCCCCGCCTTGCTGGTGGATGTTCCGGTTGCTTTGCCATGAGTGGTGGTTGCTATGGCGATGGATGGGAGGTGGGAGTGGAAGGGGGAGACCTGAGCAGAGAAAGGATTGGGACTGAGCCTGTTGTGGGAGAAAGGGGCTTCACATAGACACATCTCTTCAAAAACACTCTTTGCTGCTGATCTTGAGGTGTCTCCCATGAGCCCCCAGGCATTGCAAGGTTGATCAATTTCCCTAAGTCTCCACAAGCCAGATTGATCTCTTCCCTATGATCTCCTGACAACCTGGGAGGCCGCAGCTGTTAACCAACTGTGGTGGTGGTGGTGGGCAATGGGTGGGTGGTCACCTTTGTGTTTCTCACCTAGAACAGGGGCTACTAGGAAGTTCAGCTCAGCTCAGGTGGCAAACCATCCACTCACCATCTTGCTCATGTTCTGCCAGAGCAAGGGCCCAACAGAGAGTGCTGGGAGAATCACAAGTGTGATTTCAAAACACATCTCAGATGGTTTATTTTGCTCCATCTCTGCAGACACCACTTCTCCCGAGCCACCTCATCTTTCCCCATAAGACACTTGTTATCTCCCTGCTTCCATCCTGCCCATTTTCCACCTATGAGCTAAGGAGCTCGTCACAATCCATCACATTAACCATTTTAAAACAAACCATTTAGTGGCATTCAGTCCACCCACGTGTCATGTAGCCACTTCTATCTAGTTCCCAAACATTTTCAACACCTGTGTTAGTCTTGGTTGACTGGAAAAACAAATTCATAGACACTCATATGTGTATAAGAAAGAGCTTTATATACAAGAGCAATTGTATATTGAGAAAATATCCAAGCCCAGTCCAGATCAAGTCCATAAGTCTAATATTAGCCCATATATCCAATACCCGTCTATAAATTCCTCTTCATATTCGCACAGCACATGCAATGATGCCGAATGCAGGAAGATCATAGGCCAGTGGGTGGGAAGTATTGTCTATCCAGTGGTGGTGGAAGCATCTCAGCACTGGCGTGGGTCTCCACGTGGCTCCTCTAGCTCCAGGGCTCTAGCGTATCCATGTGTCTTGTCATCAGGAATAACAAGCAGACAACATCTCCTGCCTCCACGGAGGAAGACAGGAGGTCCCAGAATCCTCAGGAGAAGGCCATGCCCACAGAGAGGCCTCATTGGCTATGACCTGATTGACAGACTAGATTCCACCCCTTTGCAAGTTGACAGGAGATTATGTAACTGCCACCACACCCTGCAGGGCTGGGTTTCTTCTAATGTATTCTTTGAGTTTTTCCTTGTCTGGGAAGACTCTTACTTCTCCATCTATCTTGATCGATAATTTGGCTGGGTAGAGTATTCCTGGGTTTGCATTATTTTCCTTCAATTTTTGGAATATGTTACTCCGCTCTCTCCTCTTCTTCATAGTTTCTGCTGATAGGTCTGAGCATATTCTTATTTGGGAACCTTTATATGTGATTGCTTGTTTTCCCCTAGCTGCTCTCATGATTTTCTCCTTTTCCTCAATGTTGGATACTTTAACTGTTATGTGCCTTGGTGACTTATTCTTGGGATTCAGTCTAGCTGGTGTTATCTCAGCCTCCTGAATGGTTGTCTGGTTTTCATTCATTAAGCTGGGGACGTTTTCTGCCAAGAATTCTCTCACTATTGTTGCAGATGACTTCTTTGTTGTGTCTTCCTCTAGTAAGCCAATGATTCTAATGTTATTCTGCTTCATAGCATCAGACATAGCTCTTAGGTTTTCTTCAGCTTCTCTGATGATCTTCTTAGATTTTTGTTCATGTTTGTTAAAGTCTGCTTGGCTGTCCTCCAAGTCACTGATGCGGTTCTCTGCTTCCTCCAGTCGATTCTCGAGGTCTGTGTTTCTGCTACTGGTTTTTGTTATCTCCTCCCTAAACTCCTGTATTTCCCTTTGGTGTATGGCCTTTATCTGTTCTATCATTTCATCCCTTTTCTGTATTGTTTCCCTCATATCTTGTATGACTCCAAGCAGCTTTCTGAAAATTTCTTTCTGTGGCAGCTCAATGTCTGCTTCTTCTATGCATGTCGTTATGTTGGGGACATCTTCTGCCATTGCCTTTTGTTTCTCCTGGTTTTTCATTGAGGTCATTGGGGCTCATGGCTGTTTGCATTGCATTGTTTTAAAGGAACCAGGTACCATTTTCCAGGGAGTCGAAGAGCACTGGCCCTCTCTGGGAGACTTGTAGGAATGCTTCTTCGAACTGCCTACAGCTAATTTCACTATGGAATTAACCTACCACTTTATCCTCCTATGGCTTCCCTCTCAGGGGAGTGCCCCAGAAGGCTGGTGGGTTGCCTGCTTTGGTGTTGCGGAGGTTGGGCAGAAGTTCCTGCAACGGTTTGGAATATTGACAAGTGTTGGCCAAGCTGCCTTACGCCCCCAGGTACACAGGCAGGAATTCCCCAGTAAGAAGTTGGGCAGAGTATCCCCTGGAAGGAAATCAGGGCTTTCCTCAGCCTCAGGCTAGCTACACAGGGTGGAGCTCACCTAGCTGGATGTGGTGGAGGCGTAAATGCCCTAGGCTAAGGGGAGTGGTCTGGAGGTCAGTAGTGGAGTGTGAGAGAACAGGAAAGAGACAAAGAGGAGAAAAAAAATTAAAAAGTAAGACAGCTTAGACTGTGCGGGGATATAGAGAAGAGAGGGAAACAGAAGCAACAATGTAGCTGAACCCCGATCCCTTTCCGTGGAGCTGTGAGGGTCCAGTCCCTGCCCCGAGGCAGGCGGCGGCCAACTGCAGCTGTGTTGAGATTGAGCCCCCCTATGGGCTCCAAATGCCACCCCACCCTCAAAGGAAACCCAGACCCATTGGAGCAGTCAGTCCTTGCTACCCCTCTCCAAGCCCCTGGTAACCGTTGGCCTTTGTCCTGGCTCTGTAGATTTGCCACTTCTGGCCACTTCATGTAGGAGGACTAATAAAACGTGGGACTCTTTGTGTCTGGTTTCCTCCTTAGCATGACGTTTACCATGTTCATCCCTGTTGTAGTGTCTCTGAGGACTTCACTCTTTCTTATGGCTGAGCAGTATTCAGCATGCAGATGGACCCTCTCTGTGTACCCATTCATCCAATGGAATATTATTCATAAGTAGGACTGAAAGTGTCTGACTGTCACTCCCATCTGCTCTGTAAAGGATCACCTTAGAAGGTTCTGGATGGCGTGTGAGAAAAATGTGGAACAGGACTTAAAAACATAAAAGAGACCAGACTTAGGGTGTGATAGAGACTGGTGGGGCTCCCAAGACTATGGCCCTGACTTCAGGTCCAGAACAGAGCTAATCTCCCGGTCAGAATAATCAGCAGTTTAAGATCAAAAGAGAAGCATATACCGAGCATTTACTGAGCCAAGGAGAAGGTTCAGAGGAGAAGGTTCAAGTGGGGCAGAGACAGAAACATGGGGAAGACGTGGGTCAGTGATGTACCTTGAGGGGGTTACAATGGATGCGTTGAATCAGAATGTGTGTGAATGGCTAAATGTAAAACTAGGCGCTCACGTGGAAGGGTGGGGAGGGAGGGGAAAAAAGAGGAGCTGATACCAAGTGCTCAGGTAGAAAATGTTTTGGAAATGATGATGGCAACCTATGTACAAATATGCTTAATACAACTGATGTATGGAATGTTATAAGAGCTATAAGACTCCCCTATAAAATGATTCAACAAGCAAACAAACTAGGATCTATTCTCTGTACCTTCATCTGATTTGAAATAAAAGGGTTAAAAAGAAATGGAGGAGGAAGATGACATCAGGACCCAGTGAAATCTTGTAAAGACGTAGTTGGGTCTTGGGAAAAAAAATAGACTTAAAAGGTAACGGAACACTTCCAAGAACTTTTGGAAGCCCCATTGTCTATGTATTTGTGCGTGTGTGTTAGCGACCTATGATGTAGCTTCTTTGACAGGTGATGGTGACAGTAGCAATGGAACACAGCATGGCCTCTGCCATGTCAGTGGAAGGTGCTGGACTGGACTAGCCCATGTTGAGTGGAGGGCGGGGGGTTGAGGGGTACCGAATTTGTACAAAAGACGGTTTCACAGGGTCCACCGCAGAGGACACGAGTCTATGAGCTTAGTCATTTCCACAGTCCCTGTGAAATTCTGTTTATCACCCACAACGGAAAATCGACATTCACCGATTTTGTTGAAAAGGCCCAGCCTCCGTGTTTCATAATAAAGACTATCATTACAAACAAACACAGGAAAAGATGTCACACAAGAGAATTTAAGGATCAGAAGGCAAATAGTACAAGTCACACTATTTTTAGACAGATCTTTGCTCTGGACAGTGGGCGCCTCTCTGTGTCACTGATGCCCTCAGCAGCATGAGTGACCTTGTTCTTTGAGACCAAGGCTCGCCAGGAGCTGATGCTGGGCTCCTTCCACCAAACTTGGGAGCAGGTGGAGCCGTTACAGTGTGAGGTGTCAGCACTCAACATGGAGACGTACCACTGATGTTGCACCTTCAGTCTCCGTGCATGTAACCAATGAAATACTGAAAGGGGGGGAAATCCCCAAATATTGGGGTGCAGATGGTTGGTTGGAAGGGTGGTTGAAGGAAGCCCACTGAGAGCTGGGGGAAACAGGACAGGAAACAGAGAGACCGCTGCCCCATGGAATGGGTAGAATGTTGCTCTGAGTCCTTGTTCAGGTGGGAAAACATGGTGCGTGTGTCCTCTGACTCTCCACCCGTGTTGGGTATGGGACACTCTGGGAGTCTTCACTCAATGGTGCCCCGCATTGGACTTAACGTGCCCCATTCTCTGGATGGAGGGAGCCCCACCCACAGAGAAGGCCCTTGTTCTAGGTAGGAAGGAACCCGCCACCAACGTATCAGTGACCTCCCGGGGACGCAGGGGCATGGCATGGCCTGATTCCCCAGCAGTGGGTCATTTTGGAGCTCTGGGATTCAAGAAGGGCCGTGTAGTCCTGGCTCTGAGCATTCATCCGTTCTCCACCCTCATGGACCACACAGCTGCTTTGCAGGCTCACTGGGCGGGCCTCCCTGAAGGCCGGCATCACTGTGGCCACATCATGGCTGGTGGGCATTGGAGGCCCAGGAGACATCGAGCACTCAGTGGATTCTTGGCTCCCCCCACCTTCCCAGCCTCCTCCAGGGGCCCTTGCTGGCTGAGCAGGGCTTGCCATTATCAAGAAACAGGGAGCGCAGGGCAGCTGCTCTTGTTTATTTTTCAAAACCAGGCACGGTTGCATTGACAGTTTTGCTTTTCATTTCTTCTTTCTTCCCTGGAGGGACGGGCTCTGGGGACAAAAGGCATTGGGGGAATTTCTGGGAGGTTCTTACATCTCTCCTCTCCCGTGGGGCAGCCTCTGCTCCTCAAAACCATCTTGAAGGTGGGCCCTGCGTTCTCTGCTTCTTGCAGCAGGGCTTTGTCCTTCCTGTGCCTGCGCCTTCAAGCTGCGGGCTGCTCTGCTGAAATGAGTTGGGGTGTGGATTTTGTTTTTGTCGGTTTACTCTGATCGCTTCCCTCACCAGCGTGGTGGGGCTGTGCTTTCTAGGCTTGATCTTGATTGGGAAAAGCTCTGCAGACCCGAGAAGGGGTAGTGAGGAAACAAGGGGGGAAGGATGGGTGAGGTGGAGGAGAGGGGGGTGGACAGACATTCCTACCCACCCGCACAGGGATCTTCCCCACCCGGCCATTTGCACGGACAGATGTTGAAAGTGAGTAGAAAGAGGAAAGGCAGAGTTGCTGAGAAAGGGAGGGGAACCGGTGTTAGAACAACAGGAAGCCTCGTGGGGCCAACATTAAGCTCCCACCCATAGGTGCTGGGCTGGTCCCTGCTGCAGGACGGGGATTGGTGGGAAAGACACAGTCCCTTGTCTTCATGACACTTCCTTTCCCTGGAGGGGGGCAGAGAGTTTCTGACTCTAATACTTACGTGTGCACAGAGAGACTGTGGGGGGACGGAATGGGGGTGCCAGCGGAGGCTTCCTGGAGGAGTTGGCAAGTGGGAGAATTCACCTTGGAGGAGAGAGAGAGATGGTTATGATAAGTGGCCTCCTGGGTCCAAATATAACTATATAAAAAATAACTCACTTTCTAACTTTTTAACTGTGATTTGGGTGAGAGTTTACAGATGAGTCCGTTAGTTTCGCATCTTTCCACAGTTCATATGCATTGTGGTGTGTGACACTGGCTGCAACTCCCATAATGCCACAGCACACTTCCCACTTCCTCCCCATGTTAGCAACATCTACTCACCCATCTTTCCTGCCCCCTCCTGTCGTCTGAGCTTTATCCCTGTGCGGATACTGCCTCCTTTTGGGTCTCGTATGGTTGAATGTTTTAAGGCATAGATAGGTACCTCCCTGGCATTGCTAGTCACCTCACAGACCTGCCTGTCTATTGTGTGACTGAAGGTTGGGCCACGGTGCCCAAGTAGAACTTTTAGAAAACAATATACCACTTCCTTGGTTGAAAGATGTGTCCCTGTGAAATTCAACGCAGGTCTTTTCAGCTCCTAAGCTGCTGCCTGGGCCAACAGCCCCTCTTCCTTCTGCACCCCATTCTCTGTCTTCATGGTGCCCATGGAAGTTTGTTGTCAGGGCTTTTGTGGTTTGGTTACATTGTCAGCATCTGTTGTGCCACCAGGACAGAAGCTCGGGATCCCAGGACGCTGGCCCATGCCTGATGTGGAAAAGAGACACCCCTAACCCAAACCAGTGGCCATCAACTATGGTTCATGGCCACCTGGCATGTTACAGAGGGTTTTCTTTACAGGAGATCCACAGTGACACCAGGTGGATTTGATCCGACAACCTTAGGTTAGTACAGCGTTTCCTTCTGATGACTCTGATTTAAGTCAGATGCATGTACACACACACACACACACACACACACACACACACTATTCATGATCATTGCCTTTTATTATCAATCTCTTTATAAGTTCAATCTCTGGATTTAGAAACGTTGCATATAACCTTATAGTGATATTTCAGCACTATACAGACGGTCAGTTCCGACTCACAGCCATCCGGTGTCTAGCACAAGGAAACACTGCCAGTCCCTTGCCATCTGGAAACACTGCCAGTCCCTTGCCATCCGGCGATCACGGCTATGTCTGAGCCCACTGTGGAGACCACTGTGGAGATCCGTCTCTTGGAAGGTCTTCTTCCTTGTCGCTGACCTTCCCACGATGTCCTTCTCTAGCTGTACTTCTTTTGACTTATTTCTTCTTTTTTTTTTTTCTAGAAGCTCTCGTCATAGTCCATTTTTCTCCAGCATCCCATGTTCCATTCTGCTTTCACATGCCCGTGAAGCAATTGAGGATGTCATGGTTTGGGTCTGGCATGCCTTGCTCCTCACATTTCACACGTATGTACAGACATTCCATAAACATCGGACATTCCTAAGTGTTGTTGGTTGTGACTGGAACAGGCCGTGAGTCGGGGGA
>NW_022111312.1:15065161-15066469 GCF_000313985.2 Echinops telfairi
ATGTATTCTCTCATGTTTCGGCAGGCTCCAGGTGGTGGAGGTCAGGATCCCAGCCTTGTTGATTACCACTTAGTTGTGGGGTCCTCTTTGACTCCCCGTGACCCTCACTTCTGTACCTCATTGGCTCTGGTTCCTTCAGCAGTGACTGGGTTTAGGACCCACCCTATGCCGGCAGCCTCACTCACCCCCACAAAGTCCTATTTTCAAACCAGACCACACCCCCCATGTGTAATTTTGGGGAATACCATTCAATCCACAGCAGGAAGATTGATGTTTCCAAGACCCCCAGGAAGGGGTGAGTGGTGGGTGGGTTGGAGTCCGGTGGGGCCCTCATTCACAGCCCTGATGTTTAACCCATGGTGTGCCATGGGCCTCTTTGACATTAGCAGATGTCATCTCAGGAAAAGGTGTTTGCATGCACAACATTAAATCCAGATGGTTGCAAAGAAAGCCAATGATACAGAGATCCAGATAGCCAAACAAAGAAAAAGGAATTTATGATATGGAAATACACTTTTTAAAATGGTAAATTAAGGGGAGGGTTACATTTTGTATTCAACTGTTTAAATTATTAACCAACACCCCCCCCCCAAAGTTTACTCGTCACCCCTCCTTGATTCCACTTCTCCCTCTTAGGGTCCCTGTCCTCCACGACACCAAAGTGACACCCCTCCTCTGTCGACTCCTCTGACTTCCTCTCCCCTCCCCTGCCTTCCTACCCGCGGCAGTCACCAATGTTGGATTCCTTTGGGATGAAGGCTTTTCTCTTGAGTTTTCATAGATTTTCACTTACAGCAGTGGTCTCATATCATACATGTCCTTTTGTGAATGGTCACTGGACTCCAGGTCCATCCATGTCATGAATTGCTTCGTCGTGTTCTCATCATCACCCCGCCCCCGACTTTAAGCTACTCCATTGTGATCTGTGCCAGAGGTTCTTCATCCGCTCTTCCACTGCAGGGCATTCAGGTTCCTTATAGCTTCTTGCGATTGTGCAAGTGCCGCCCTGAACACAGGCTCGGGTTCAGTTGTGCGGGCTTTGACTGGCTGCTTCAGGGCACACTCCCAGATCGCATGGAATCCCCATTCCCAGTTGTTTGAGGTGGCGCCGTATCGCTTTCCACCTGGTGGTCCATAGTTATAGTCACGCCAGCAGAGGGACATACACTTCTTAGACATAGGAAGTTGCGAGCGGTTTTGGCGAATCTGAGTGATATCACATCTGTTTCCTGTGGCTGCTGTAATGAATGACTACAAACCTGAGTGTGTGTGTGTGAGTCCGTTAGTTTCGCATCTTTCCACAGTTCA
>NW_022111312.1:15066569-15074980 GCF_000313985.2 Echinops telfairi
CCGAGGCTCCAGAGAAGCACCCTTTTGGGCTCTTCCAGCTCCTGTTGGCTCCTGGCATTCCTTAGCACCCCTTGGCTTGTGACATCATCACTCCTCTCCTCTGAGGACACAGATGGCACAGGGCAGTAGGTGCTCTTGACACATCCATCCCACATGAGGACACAGGCCTGGCTGGCCTGGCTGATCGAGAGAGACTTGGTTTCCCAGAGTGCACCTTTCCGCGGGCAGCCTTTGATCTCTTCATCAGCCATGTGCCAATGAAGCAGTTTCCGTGGATCCGACTAGTGGTCACCAGACCTCCTCTCTCAGCTCTGGAACTGTTTGTGGGATATCGAGACGCCTGGGAGAAAACCTTCAGACCCACCTGAAGGGGTGATGGCTTTTCCTTCCCGGATTGCCCACTCTAGGATCGCTGGGAAATGAAATTCCCTCGTCAAAGAGAAAGCTGACTGCAGACCATTAATCGCTTAGTAGACATAAGGGAATCAGGAAGTCTTGGTGGAGAAGCTTAAACCACCTCTTGCTCCAGAGAGTCTGGATGAGGCCACGCCCCTCTCTCAGCTCCTCCCCCAGTCTTCCCATCTGAACACAGAGGGGAGGAAGCTGGATTTGCCTTTCCCATCTGCGAGTCAATCTCTACCACCTCTACGGCTTCCTAACTTAAATATGGAGGGTCTCCAAAAGTTCATGGAAGATGCTTGTTATGAAAAAGGTGTGTATGGATTTCAAAATTGTTTTTGCATCAAAATAAACTTGTACTTCTAACTGCAGGGTCAGCAGTTTGAAACTACCAGCTCCTGTGCAGGAGAAAGATGAGGCTTTCTACTCCTGTAAAGAGTTACAGTCTCGGAAACCCACAGGGGCAGTTCTACCCTGTCCTGTAAGGTCGCTATGAGTAGGAATTGACTCGATGGCATTGTGTTTTTTTTTTTTTTAACTTGTTATGTAGCATTTCTGAACAGGATGTAGTTTGAGGCACTAAGAAGTTTAAGACTTTAGTTTGAAAAGAGCCCCTATCAGAGCAACACACTTTCTGATAAAATTGAAGCAAGAACAGACATCCAATTGATGGTGACACTGGGGTAGATGAATGGTGGAATCACCGATGCATTAGAAAAGTTATGGGGACAGTGAACTAAAGCAATCAACACTTGACAAAGGGGGAGCTTGTTTCAGCAAGAGACAGGCCATGTTGAAGATGAAGCCTGCTGTGGCAAAGCAACCTCCTCCTCATTCTCGTCCTAAGTAAGAGGACAAGCCATTAACAACAGAAACAATCGCCAAAACCTTAGGCACCTCCGCTGGTTCAGCTGACATAATTCTGACTGAAAAATTAAAGTTGACTAAACCTTCTGCTTGATGGGGGCAACAACCACTGTGTTTGGATCAGCTGCAGACAAAGGCAAAGTTTTCAACAGGGATGTTAAGCAAATGGGGTGAAAATCCTGAAACTTTTTTTTGTGTGTGAGAATTGTAATAGGAGATGAAACATGGCTTTACTAGTTTGATCCTGAAGACAAAGCACAATCCTAACAATAGCTATGAAGAGGAGGAAGGGGTTCAATCCAAGCCAAAGTGGACCGGCCGAGAGTAAGGTTCACGTAAACAGTTTTGAGATGTTCAAGGGATTCTGTCTGTTGATTTTCTGGAGGGCCCAAGAATGATAACATTTTCTTATTGTGACAGTTTTGAGAAAGTTAACCAAAGCTTTAGCAGAAAAACACCTGGGGAAGCTTTCCCAGGGCATCCTTCTCCACCAGGACAGCGCTCCTGCTCATTCTCCTCATCTACTGCGAGAGTTTCTATGGGAAATCATTAGGCATCCACCTTACAGGCCTGATTCGGCACTGTCTGACCTCTCTTTGTTTCCTAATCTTAAAAAAAAAAATCTTTAAAGAGCACCCATCTTTCCTTTCAGTTAACAATGTGAGGAAGACTGCATCGACATGGTTAAATCCCAGGGCTCCTAGTTCTTCAGGGATGGATGAAAGGGCTAGAATCAGCATTCCACCAAAATGCCTTGACCTTGACGGAGCTTCTGTTGGGAAAGAATGCTTACATTTTGTATCTCTCAATTCCATTTTTCCACAAGCTTTTGGGAGACCCTTTATTTATTTGCTTACTACCCCCAAAGAAAGACAAACAATCAAACAAAATCCTATACACCACCAGCATCAGTGGAAAACCGTACAGACAGGCTGAAATGCTAAGTTGGCAACTTTTGCTGGTTTCCCTGCTTTTCGTTTTTCCTCCATTCTTGGTTTCCTTTCAGAGAATCCTATAGAAGAACAAAGAGCCTGGAGAGTTGGGGGAGGACCCTCGCTCGTGCCCAGAAGCCCTCAGCCCTCCCGCATTCCCAGCCCTGACTATGCTGCAGGCCACAGGGGTGCAGGGCTTGTTACTGTCACCCATCATGCAGGCCAAGGGCAAGGCCCCTTTTTGAGTGACCCCTGCCCCACGAGCTATCTTAGTTGTGGAGGTGGAGCTAAGAACCAGCTGGTCCCAGCAGGAGTTCTGACCCCACAAGGCCAGCCCCAGGCCACAACCAGTTTAGACTGTGCCAACCTGAGTCTCAGAGCCCCCAGGAGCTTGTCCGGGCTGGCCACATGTTCTGGAGACAGGCAGTACCTGAGGTCGGCAGGGAGACCTTCACCTTGAATTGGTGCAGGTGATGCAGCCGGCTATGGAGAGACAGTGGCCACCCCCTCATGGACTCTCTTGATGAGCATTTAGTCTGCATGCTCCTCCAGGATATGTGGGACCAACAGGCTGTGACAATGACCTTCTCTTTCCAGGTGCTCAGATAAGTGTGGCCAGGTGGGTGGAAGCTGAGCGTCCACTCATCCTCTGGCTCATCCTCACCTTGCCTCTGAGTTCCCCACTCCATATCCTCCTTCCCCAGGATCCCCCTGTCCCCCAACCCAAACCCCAGATCCCTCCAGGTGTAGGCTCTGCTTCCAGCAGCTTTGGCTTACTCCCCTAGCCCTCTTTGCAGCCTGGTGTAGGCTGAGGATCAATCTTCCCAAAGGTCATGGGCATGCGAAATACAGTGCTTGCTTCTGGTTTCTCCACAGGCAGACAATCACAGCCATGCCACTGACCACAGTAGCTGTACTGACCAGTTAGGGACATGGGCGCCAGTATCGCCTTATGGTTCCTCTCCTGTGATTGGAGCGGCTTGCTGCTTTGTGACCAGTGATGGCTCTGGGTGCCAACTGGAAACTGCCCCATGCTAAGTGAGTCCTCTATCCTGTCACCGGAGCACATCTGGCGCCTGCCTTTCTCCCGTCTTCCCCACTGGAGTACAGTGAGGATGGTGGGCGAGGCTGTGGCTGACCAGTGCCCAGTTGCCAAGGGTTAGGACTGTGAGCAGAGCGCCAGGGCTGCCAGCAAGCCAGCTTCCTGTGCTGCATCTCGGGCCTGTTTATTAACACGCCGCCCCACAGGAGAGCCCTGTAGCTGCATGAACACACAATACCTGGGGCTCTGTGAGACATCCAGGCCTTTTGCAAACAGCTTTGGCCTTGTGTACTGGCGGCAATCGAGGTTCCCATTCCAGGCCCTTCTGTGAGTCAGTGAAGTGCTTTTGTCTGCAGTGGAGCGTTGGGTGGGCCTGAGCGTCTCCCCCTTTGTTTCTGGGGACAGAAGCGATGGGTTTGGTAGTCTGCAGGAATGTGTCCTTCTGACTCCTCCTGCCTGTTAGGTGTCTGTAGCAGCTCTGGCTGTGTTTGGAGTTTTGGCGTTTTATCATGTCTCCCAGTGGGAGAGCCCCACGTGGGTGCTAGGCAAGGGCAGGCCCTTTCATGGGTTGTAATTTATCACTGTGTAGGGCTTGGAATGGGCATTTTTGGGAGATGTTAAATCAGTGAAAGACATCTGAGAAGTGCCCTATTCCTAATGTCAGCTCTCTCCTTCTACATGTGGCTTGATTATCTCTAGGGACAAGAGGTTCACTACCTAACAAGGTAACTATCCCATCAAATTGTTAAAAAGTATTTTTCTTTCTTTTTCTGGGCACAACCATCTACCCCTCTGAGCTCCCAAGGGGTCCTGGTGGCACAGCTGGTTAAGCTCGACCCTGCTAACTATAAGGTTGACGGTTTAAGCGCCAGCTGCGCTTCAGGAGCAAGATGAAGCAGTGTGTTTCTGTAAAGATGCACGTCCTCTGAAATCCCGAGAACCAGCCCTCCGCCGCCTGTAGGGTCCCTGTGAGTGGGACTGGACTGGGTGGCCATGGGTGTTGAGAGCTCTTGGAGGAGGTCTTGGTTTGGTGACAACCTACGCCAGATGATTTCACACAAAGGCTACATCTAGCCCTCAGCCCCCAGAAACAGGTTCTGAGAGGTCCTTGCACCCCTCAAGATTCTTCCTGGTCACGGAAGACAATGGAATTATGGGCAACTCTCCCATGTTGGGAGACAGTCATGAAGATTTTGCCACCTGTCTGGTTCCCATTGCTAACATCCATGTCTGTCCCCAGGGATTATATTTAGTTAAGGGGCTGCTAACATATCACCAAGGAGAAGCATAGGAACCCTCCTGGCCAGCCAGAGCCTGGCACCCTCCTCCCGCAGGCCAATCAGAGCATTGCGTGACTCTTGGCCAATCAGAGCATAACACCCCCACCTGGCCAATCAGAGGAACCCAGGTGTTGTGATTATGCATTGGTCAGTCATTCGAAACCACCAGTCATTCCTTGGGAGAAAGACAAGGCTTTCTACTCCAGCAAACAATTACAGCCTGGGAAACTCGCAGAAGCAGTTCCACCCTGCCCCACAGGGTCACTATGAGCCCTTATTGACTGGCCAGTCAAACATGGCACCCCCACCCGACCCCCGACCAGTCAGAACATAGCATCCATCCTAGCCAATGAAAACGTAATATTCCCCTGGTCCAGTCAGAGCATACATAGCACACTTCTCCCCATCACGTACTTAATTGGTTTTGGGACTGGGTCTGACCTCACAGATTAACCCCCAGAACCTTCTGGACGATGTGGGTGCGCTCTTTTCCCTCCTGGAAAGGCCATGGAAGGGTGTCCTTGCCTTCCCTTCCACCTTCCACCGCCCTTTAGCTCCCTTCCCACCTCAGGCCAGTGAGATGGCCTTCTGTCATTTGCAGCTGAAAACACCTTGTCTGAGACACTTGTTACCCCAGGGCAAATCCTCCAGAGACCAGGATGAAGACGGGGAAATGAAATCCCAACCAGCACGATTGCTATTCCCAGGAGGGACTCTGGGGGAGGTGACGGAAGGAGCGTGTGATAAGGGAGCGAGTAACTCATACCCGCGGGCACAGTTTAAGCGTCAGTCAGCCTGCTGTGATAGGGTCCCTAGTCTGGTCTTCCTGGGGGAAAAACTCGGCGCTGGTACCAGGGAATGCCATCCAAAGAAGCGTGTTTCTGAGCAAAATCAGAAATTAATTTCATCTCACCTCATTTGAATATCACAGAGCTCGGAACTCGTTTCTCTCAGTGGAGAAAATGAGAATGAACTCTCTTGGGTTATTGTAATATTTTCGGTAGGTTACCAGGGGGCATCAATTATTATATTGCCATCAGTCTTCGACGGCACTAACTTTATTACCTTTATCTGGATTTATATAGCGTTTGATATAGTTTATATCACTGGGTTCATAAAAAAACATTGGGATGTGCCCATGGCTTTGTATCTGAGTATGCCTCATAAATTATAAAGCAAGCCATCTATTCCACTTAAAGGTATAAACCCAGTGGATTCCAGCTGTTTGTGTGTCGGCTTATCCTTCAGGCTGGTAGTTCTTAAAGGGAAGGAGCCTCAAGCCTCCAGGTGACTGTGGGGCGGGGAGGGCTGTCCACTCTGGTTGTGGTAGGGTCTCCACCAAGATTTGTTCTCTCCCTCTGACCTCTTCAGCTTCTCCCTCTCCCTCCCAGTGTGTGTGTGTGTGTATGTGAGAGAGAGAGATCCTGGGGTAAAAGATCAAAAAACAAACCAAATACTGTCAACTCTGTTGTAATTCTCGGCTACCCTCTAGGATTTCCCCTACAGGGTTTCCAAGGCAGTACGCACATCTTTACAAAAGCGGACTGCCTCGTCTTTCTCCCACTGAGTGACTGGTGGGTTTGAACCACTGACCTTTTGCTTAGGAGTCGAGTTCTTTAACCACTGTGCCACCAGAACTCCTCAATCCCCAGGGTACCTCCAGTAAAACATCCTGCCGTCTGACCACGCTCTCAGCCACTGTCCCCAGGAAACTAGCTGCGACTTCTCCCCTTCTGGACCCCTGCCTAGGCCTCAGACAGGCACCTGGTTTGGGGAATGGTTAAGTCCAGGTACTACCGAGTCCCTTGGCTGTGTGACTCAGAGGGTTTGGGGGGGGTGGGGGTGGGGAGAGTCATATCCCCTGTCTGGGATTGTTTTTCTCTCTATGAGAAGGGCAGGGGTCAGTGAGACCTGTCCCCACTTCCCACCTTCAGACTCCAGGACTCGAAAGGGTCTTCCATGCACAGGGACAGCAGGGAGGTTTGATGTCACCACAGGGGGACCCACGCCTGAGCACCTGGAGGAGATGACTCAGGGGGCCGGTGTGGGGCCCAGGATGAGCTTTTCCAGCAGGTTTCCTGAAGATGCCCATGCCCTGGTGGTTCAGGGTCCACACCCTGAGCACCACCGAGCAAGTCCAAAGGCAGGCGAGTTAGGCTTCTGTGAGCAACACGGCCAAGGAACCAGCACATTTCCATGTGGGATGATCGCCTGGCGCTGACCACTGGGAACCTGCCATCCCTCAGCCACCAGCAGATACCACAGGAAGTCCACTTCACCCCAGGTGATGATGAAGGAGGTGACATGAATGCTGTCACTGTGCAGCCCAGACTGGCCTTTCTAGATGCTAGCGGCCATGGGAGATGTCCCTGGTGTGGAACTGGCAGTGGCCTGGTCTGGTCTTGACCATTGGAAGCTGAGGGTCTGGAAGGTTGGGTCGTTAGACAAAGTCCAGAGCTTCTGTTGTGACATGGCTCAGACAGGCCTCCTGGCTTCTCCCTGAACCGGGGCTGGCCGCCTGAGAAGGAGGGTAGGCTGTTTATTGCTGAGGTCCCCCGGAGGCGAGCCTGGTCTCTCAGAAAGCCTGCTGGACACCGGCTCACTCACCTGTGGGAGCTTCACTGCCAAGAGAAAATGTCAAGTCACTCTGCATCTGGCAGAAATAGTTACCGCGATCTCTGCTCGCCCTCTGCTCGCCGGACCACCTCTGGGCCTTTGATGCCGGTCCCTGCTGTCCTCACGTCCTCATGCCCTTGTCCTGGGCCCCGCCAACCTCTGGCCTTCACCACCTCTGTCTTCCCTCTCATCCAGCCTCCCAGCCTGGGGAGCCACTGCAGTCCCCAGGACAGAAGCTCCTCTGCCATCACTCACTGCCTGTCTACCAAACGAGTCTGCCCATGAGCACACACCTATGTGCTGAGTCCCCAGAGGCTACCCACTACTGCCTCCTCTTCCCCACACCTCTGTGGGACCAGCGAGAGCGAGGAGGTCTGCTTCAAGCTCACTCTCCACCATCTTACTCTCTGTCTGGACCCCAATCTCCACCATCTTACTCTCTGTCTGGCCCCCCAAAAGTATTTTTCTTTCTTTTTCTGCAGAAGGCACGGGAGGGGGTTGTCCACCTTCAACCCTGATAACTTGGAAATCTGGTCCCTGGCTCCCCCAAACCCACTGCCATTCAGCTGATTCCAGTTCAGAGCTGGATTCCACATCGGACAGATCTCTATAGGAGCAGACCGCCTCGGCTTTCTCCTGAGGAAGGGCACGGGTGGGGTGAGGTGGGTGTGTTGAACCACCAACCTTGCGGTTAGTAGTCCAACGCCCAGTCCATTAAAAAGCCCATCCCACCCACCAGCGACTCCCAAGCTGGCCTCCCGGCATGGCTACCACTTCAGCGCAGTGACATTTAATGAGTCCCTGGACCCTCAGAGACGAGCTCACCCCCAGCTCCTGCCGGGTTAGCCATTCCATGCTGGCTGGCTGAGCAGGAAAAGGAGCCCTGGTGGCAAAGTAGGTATGCCTTGGGCTGCTAACCTTAAGGCCAGCAGTTTGAACCCACTAATTGCTACTCAAGAGAGAGATGAGGCTCTCTACTCCCCTGAAACCCACGGGGCAGTTCTGCCCTGTCCCATAGGGCAACTCCTGGATGGCAGTGAGTTTGGAGGGAGCAGCAGCAGTGCTTTGGTATTAACTGACCCTCATATTTCTTTATTTCCAAACAGTCAGTGTCCGCGGGCCTAAGAGGGCCAAGCTGGCAGCCTGGGCGGCCCGAGACTGAGGACTGAATGGCTGCTGGGGAGTGTGTACTTCTCCACACAGGGCGCCGTCAGCATGTGAAGATGAGATGTGGCATTTGGCTTAGAAAGTGATTTTAGTTTTGAAAATATCTGA
>NW_022111312.1:15075945-15080003 GCF_000313985.2 Echinops telfairi
GAATGGAACCCATGCCAGTCTTCATCTGTACACTCCAACTAAGAGTCCACTCAGGTACCTGTGGTGGTTGGGTGCCATTGAGTGGATGCCAACTCCTAGCACCCCTGGGTGACAGAGTAGAAGGACTTCCCCTGTAGGATTTCCTCAGCTCTTATCTCTATGGAGACAGATCACCAGGTGGGTTCAGGACCAAGTGCTTAACCCCTGAGTGACCAGGGCTCCTTACTGCCTGCTCCCACTGTTGACTGGCCAGTGCCTCAGACATTCTCAAGGGTGTTAAATATCAGAAACCAAGGCAAATCCACACAGGGCATATTCTGGCATCTCAGGGCAGAAAGCTGGCAGCGATGCCCAGGAAGGGCCTGGAGCCACGAAGTGGGGTGTCCACAGATCCCCTTGTCTCACTTCTTCTCTCCTCTGCCCATTTTCTCTCTTCTTCCTCTCCCTGCAGCCCATGTTGAAGAACAGGGGTGCCTCTCAGCTTCTTCCTTTTGGCGCCTCTGTTCCAGAGAGAGAATTTGATTGGCTCACCTTGAGTCAGGTGTCCACCACTGGCCAATCAGCTTCAGACAGGGGGTGTGGACTCATAGAACAAAGATGGCTTCTGAACAGCTAGCAGTGTGGGTGGAAGGGAGGGATGGTTTTCAGAGGAAAGGGGAGAATTGATTCCAGAAATGCCCAGAGTCCCCAGAAAGTGTCCTAATGCTTCTGTTGAAACCCCGCTCCCCGCCCCACCCCCACCCCCCCAGATACACAGACAGTCCAGTCCCTCTTCCCCACGATGGACAGTTGCCTCTCCTGAGTTTCTCTTCTGCTGGCTTGAGGGAGGTCCATGCTTCCTCCACCCATTTCCCAAGTGATGAGTTTTCCCAAGCTCTCTTCCACCCAGGGTACTGCCACAGAAGAAGCTCGAATTGGCCCAGGTCTTCTTGTAACCTGGTATCTACTCTCATCCCAGCCCTCTGGGACATAGTGACACTCCTAAGAATGCAGAAAGGTTAACTATCATGGAGTGCAAGCAACTTGGCCGAATCTGCAAACTCTGTCTGGGGCCCTGTGGAGCTAGGTGGGAGCAACCTGCCATCTCTCCTGTGAGATGCCGAGCAGGGAAAGGGGGCTATCTGATTGTGAGAGACCCATCAGTCATCATAGGGGAGCCTGGTAGAGAGAGACAGATTGCCCAGTAAGCCAGGCAAACATGTGCTTAGGGCATCAACCAAATAGAGGCACCCATCATCCCAAGAAGAGTCTCGGATGCCACGTGGACAGGACACAAGGGAAAGCAAACATCACAGAGGGAGAGGACTGGCAGGGTGCTCAAACTAAAACCAAGCTCACTGCCATCGAGTCGTTACTGACTCATAGTGACCTCCAAGACTGTACCTGTTTACGGGAGTAAAAAGCCCAGTCTTTCTCCTGAGGAGCTGCTGGTGGTTTCAAACTGCCAATCGTGGGGATTGCAGCCAAACTCATAACCACCGTACCACCAGGGCTCCTTGGCAGACACTCAGGGACACTGATATCAGCTCCAGTGTGAGAGAACGTGCTGGAGGGAAGTAAAGTTCATGCAGGCTCACCAGGGCACCACAGGCAGCACTGCCTGAGCTATGAGGTCCTGACCCCATCCACACCTTTGCTCGCATCTCCTCCTGTGGTCCCTCAGAGCTTGTTGAAACTCATTACCTTGGCAGGTCTCTTGGCAGTTCATGTGCTCCTCACTTAACGACCACCTCCTGATCCAACACTTCCCATTTGCGACAATGGTGAAGGTCTACTCTCTGGTTATGTTTGCATATTAGTGATACATATCTGGTACTGATGAATGCTGAGGGGCGAGGCAAGAGTCATGCTGGCTGTTACAGCTAAGGTTTTATGTCAACTGTCTGGACAGCGCTCTCAGTAGTCTGGCAATTCTTTAATGGTGTATTTTGCAGTTTGATAATAACAAAACTTGGCCATTATGGAATATTATAATTTGGCAGTTTTGTAATGATGTAATCTGGCAGTTGTGTCATGACGTGATCCTCCTCCATTTTGTGATGTGATGACATCATCATCCTTCAGTTTTGCACACACCGATTTTTCCATAATAACTTGGGGAGTGGGTGAATAAACGCTTTCTTTCTCCTAAACAAGAGGTTTATTAGAAATAACCTCTACTCTTGCTAATCAACAAGAAGGTCCGCTGTCAAGCCTAGCTCTTGCTACGTTCACCTCATATGCCACGGGACCCAGCATGAGCTGTTGAAGAGAAGGGTGGGATATGTTAATAGAGAACAGGTCTTCGGCCCTTCCTGAGAGAGTCACCTGTCCTATACACCTGTCTCCCACTGCTGATCCAGCAGCTCCTGCCAGGAGGGCCAGCAGTGCTTGGTGCTGTGATGCAGACATCACAGGGGCTTTTGCACAGCCCTTGGTAAACAGCCAATGGGGCTCCAAAAGCGAGGGGACACATCCAAGTTGACTTCGCAAAGGATCCAGGCATTGGGCACAGGGGAAGGATGCAAGCTTCCGTGTTTGTGACCGCACCATGTGCTTCTGTGTGCAGCAACGTGTGTGTGCTTCTGAATCTGTCTTCCGAGAAGGCAGTCAAGGGCATTTCTCAGAACGTTCGATTTCTATTTACACTTACATTGTATCAGAACATTATGTATCTGTGTAAGGAGATAGAACAATTCCTCAAGGAAATAAATGAATACTTAGATAATACAAATTATATAAAGGCATTTTATCTTCTATTTCTCTCCAGACTGATTTATTATTTTTTTTATTAATCATTTTATTGGGGGGCTCTTACAAATCTTGTAACAATCCATCATTCAACAGTATTAAGCACACTTGTACACATATTGCCATCAACATTTCCAAAACATGTTCTTTCCACTTGAGCCCCTGGTATCAGCTCCTCTTTTTGCCCCTCCCTCATCCACCCTTCTGCCCTCGTGAATCCTTATCAAGGATATGTTATCGTTGTTATTTTGTGCCTTACTCTGTCATTGTCTCCCTTCACCCACATTCCTGTTATTCATCCCCCTGGTGGGTGGGCTATACATCCAACCTTGTGATGGGTCCCCACCATCCCCGCCCCTCATGATATCGCTATTCCCACTACTGTTCCTGAGGGCTTTATCCGTCCTGAATTCCGTGTGTCCAGAGCTCATATAGGTATGAAATAAACTGATACTGTTAAAATTAAAACAGAACAGCCCCGCTCCTCGAGAACTGTTGCGGCCGTTACCCCAGCTATCTGTGAATATCAAGAGTTGAAGACTTTATGAAACGCCCGCTTTGTAAATTTTATATAAATGGCAATCATGGTTTCCCTTCTCTTTCCATCCCGGTTGGAGATAACCTTCCATTCAGTTCTTACTCATGACCCCATAAGAGCGGGCCAATGGCACGGCCACCTCATGACCCACGACGTGTTTGGTTCCTTTCTGAGCAGAGTGAACCACACGGGCGTCTCAGGCTCGGTGCAGCTGCTCTGCCCCGTTGGGTGCCGGCAGTGACCCAGCCAGCTGTGAAGACAGAATGCGAGTGTGCCAGTTCTCCAGCCTCATTTCAAGGCAAGCAACGTGGTAGGGGTCTGCAGAGGGCCCCCACGAATGCTGGGCGGCAGGCGAAGGAAGCAGCCTGCACAGACTTGCCGGAGCCCGGGAGCCACATTGCACGTTCCAAACCCAGCCCCTGCCCCCACTGATTTTCAAATAGTATACATTTTTGTGTGAACATCCAAATGAACATTTAAAGGCATACACAGATTGGCACCAGTCATTAACAGGGTATTTACATAATTTAAGAGAAGAATTTGAAAAATTGGGAACAACAACAAAACAAATACTGCCAAACATGGGTTATCAAGCAGCTCACAGTCACGGAAGCATCAGGAACAAGGACGTGATGGGAGTTTTCCAGCAGGATTGCTTGTCAGTGCTCCATGCCATGGAATCATTGCTGCATTATCGTCACCGACACCCTGGAGTCCTGAAGGAACAGGAGGGCTGGCATGGATGACGCTCTTTCATATAGCGTCTCCTTTTTATTTTATTTAAAAAAAT
>NW_022111312.1:15080915-15108615 GCF_000313985.2 Echinops telfairi
GGTGAACAATGCATGAAGAAATACCAAGGAGACTCTTAAGGGCTTGTCCTGATGACCTAAGTACCCAGTTCTACAGAGAAGGGTGGCGATTCCTTTCTTACCTGAGCATTAACTCTACAGACTTGGGGAAGACCACTTTCACTGATGCAGGCACATGCACTTCCATAACAGAAGATAAAATTCCATGCATCTTTCCCTGTGTTGAGATTGCCTCACACATAATTCCTAGCGTTCATGATCACAGACTGTATCACACAACACTCCTGTCTGCCCCTAAAGAGACTCAGAAGCCCTTAGAGTGCAACAATGATTCAAGAAAACCTCTATTTATTATCCTTACTGTGCATGGAAGTGGATATTGTTCATCAATTTCATTTTGATGAAATCATTAAGGAATTTGTAAGAGCAAGGAATATAAATGTTTTTAATTATAACACGTTAGAAATGAGAGATCTGTCTAAGAGTAAAATATCGTAATTGTAATATTTGTTTTCTGATCATTTAATTTTCTATTATGACTTCTTTTCATTTGCTCATTTATAATTATAGCATTTATTCTGAGACAAGCAATCAACATTGAAGTCTGCGCTGTTTCAAGCAAAACTGGTGAAAGCCAATTTTTCGTGTGGGGCCTCAACAGAAGTTGACAGTGGTGGTTGAAACACTGAGGTCACCGGCTCATTTTCTCTCTTGTAGAATATGTGGAACAAACTTTTTTTGTTGATGAAAATGTGGGGTGGGGTGAAAATTGTTGGATCCCATATCCACTAAACATGGTTTAATGCAGCTCATCTCTTTCTGCCAACATGGCACAGGCCACTTCTGTGTTCAGTCACTAGCCTTATAGTTGTCTTTACAGAGAAGTGACATCACAGATCACACACATGCACACACACATCTACATCTAACTCCTCATTTACCGACTCTCATAGTTTGACATCTCACCTTTATGACGATAGTGAAACTGCTACCATCTGACCATTTTGCCCGTTGGTGCGTCTTGTCTGGAGGTAACACCAAGGTGTAAAGGCAAGAGTCACACTGGCTGTGACGACTAAGGTTCTGTGTCACCTTGGCTCTCTGATTCTCGGTGGTTCCTCACTGTCGTTGAGTTGATTCCAGCTTCTAGGGACCCTCTAGGACAGGGTAGAACTGCCCTGTGGGCTCCTGAGAGTGTAGCTCTCGACGGGAGTGGAAAACTTCGCTTTTCTCCTGAGGCGCAGCTGGTGGCTTAGAACAGCTGCTCTCACGGTTAGCAGCCTAACTTAACCCCCACGCCACTAGGGCTGCTGTCTGTGCTTTGGCAGCTAAGTCAGGATGCGATTTGGCAGTTTTGTGATGACGAGTCCTTCTCCATGTGGAGATCTCGTGTGGTTACCCTCTCCTTTTGTAGAACTCTTCATTTTCTCACCACCACCTGCTCTTTGGAATCGGCCGTGTTGCTAAGTGAGGAGTGAAGCTTTAGGACGGGAACTCAAAATCCCATGGGAAAACGGGATTAAAAGCCAATGGAAATGTCTCAAGAACTCTTTAAGGCTCCTTTGTGTACACACACACACACACACACACAGCTTATACATCCCACTGGAATGCGTGAGTGAACAGAGGAGGGGGCAACAGTCCTCAGTCCTCAGGGCCCTCACACGCCTTCCGCTGGGCTCATTGGCAGAGGAGGGGACCCTTCCCAGGGGCCTCCTCTGCCCTCTTCTCCCTGGGCAGAATTAAATGCTCACACTTTTGAGTGTGTGCAGCCCCTTGATCCATTTTGTCATGTTCACCGTGTGTCTGCTGGGACACTCCCATTGGTAGTGAAAATCAGAATGGTTGATGCACGTCGAGCGTTCACCCTGTGCCAGGCCCTGGGCACCCAGCTACTCATGTGTCTAGGTCTGCGACTCAAGTATTCACAGCACCGGCTCTTGGCGGTTCTTGTGGTGTTGGCTCGAAACCTTGCTTGGTCCTGTGCCATCTTCAGGTCCTTTGGTCTGCGGGAGCCCATTGACCCAGTCACTGTGGATCTTGAGATCCTTCTAGCCCAGGGTCACTATGAGTCAGAATGGACTCGAGGGCAGTGAGTTTGGTTTGGGTCTTCCGACCCATGCAGGCTCATTGTCCAGCCTCTGTCAGACCACACTGCGGTGAGGCCTAAGGTTTCCATGGGCTCCTTTTGGGAAGTAGATCTTCTCCAGACCTTTCTTCCTAGACTGTCTTGGTTTGGAGGCTCTGAGAAAACCTAGCCACCACGGGTGACCCTGCTGGTGTTTGAAATGTGTCCAACTCCACAGCAACATGTAAGATACCAACCATACTATGGCACACCAACCGATGGTTGGGGGGTTAGTAGCCGTCATGGCTCTTTATTGAGCATTTACAATGTGCTAAGCACAGTGCATGCATCCCGTGGTTGTCTTCTTGTAATCGGCTGGTGAGCTTGCATTATTATTATGATCCACTCTCCTCCAGCTGAGGTCATACGCTGGGTTGCTAACCACAAGGTTGGCTTTTCAAAACCACTAGCTGCTCGGGGCTGGGGGTCAGCAGGGAAACTTTTACTGCTGTAAAAAGTTACAGCCATAAACAGTGGAAACTCACAGGGGCAGTTCCACCCTGTCCTATGAGGTCACCATGAGTCAGGCATGACTTGACGGCAGTGAGTTTGTTCTCTTGTCCTCCAGCTGGATGAGATGTGGTAGACCTGGGATTTGAACCCAGGCCTGGCTCAGACATCTGTGTGTGAAATCACTCTGCACCCCGCCCACCCCACCCCCAACTTTGTATTGTTTTTGAAGTTGCTTCTGATGCAGAGTGACCTTATATGGGGTCTCTGAGGCTGTCTGTCATTATGGGAGCAGACAGCCTCATCTTTCTCCCAGAGAGCAGCTGGTGGGTTTGAACCTTCAACCTCGTGCTTAGCAGCCCAGTGCTTACCCAGCATGGCCACCAGGAAACTTGCAATAAATGAGCCAAGGAGAGAAGGAGCAAGAAAGCTGAAGGGCCAAGGCTCGCCCTCTCAGACAAGACCCAGGGCCATGGGATTGGCCCGGGAAGACTCGCTCATTAAGCGAGCAGTGCCAGGGTGGATGGAGGCCCTTGGGAGCAGAAGACAACTCTCCCTGTGCCTCTGCTTCTGAGTCAGCTTGTTTGGCTTGCCGGCTGACAGCTCCGCCTGGGGCCATCCTGCTCCTCCCCGCAGGCCTCACCAGGCCCCGGCTCCATCCTGCAGGGCCGAGTGTCAGGAGCAGGGAAGGTGGTCCTCTTCCCCCACCAGCCCGGCCGCACCTTTCCCTCTCCTGAGCCTGTTCCCACGCTCACGCTCAGGTGATTGCAAGTGCCAAGTGTCAAGGCGGTTGACAGGCATCCCCCCATCTTCTTTGATTGGATAGGATATTCAGGAACACTGGGGGGCGTGGGGAGAGCAAACCGGGCATGTAGCGCACCCTCGCTTTTTCCACCCTCTGCCCTTGCTGGGAACCAGAGTGGGGGCAGGAGGAAAGCGGGCCGGCAGCTGGCCAAGCCACCCAAGGGTGTGCTGCGTGGGGGTGGTAGAGTTGCAGTTGCCCACAGGGGCGGTGGGGCTGTGCTGTTTGCTGTAGGCAATTACCAGCTCGCTCTCTAATTCCCTTCGAGGTAACTGTCAGAAACCCGTAGAAGCCTCTCCTAATGACATGGAGAAGCGTGCAAACGGGCCCTCCTGCTCTGCCTCTCCCCCTCATTGCCCCTCCCGGAGGTCTGGCACCGCCGCGTGGGAGCACCGTGTTCATGTCCCCCCGCTCGTCCCCATGGCCTGCTTCAGGGACCCGGGAGGGAGGTCTCTGCCCTCCTCTCCTCCTTTCCTTTGGACTCTGGGGTCTTATTTTATCTCTTGATCTCACAGGGGTGCTCTGAGTGCAGGTGCAGTTGGGTGTTCTCGAGAGTGGAGGTGACTCGGGGAAGATGACACCTTTTGACAAGCAGAGATGAAAACGCGGTTCTTGAAGGGCACGTTCTGCCTGCGGTTGTCAGGGCTCCTCACTGGAGTCTGATGAGACCAGGATCGGATTGGGGTGGGGGTGGCCATTAGCCGCTGACCCGGGTCCTGATGTAGACGTCCAACGTCAGGCAGCGGCGTGCCTGTTCTGTCTGGGTTCGCGTCTCTAAGATCTTGCAGGCATGGTTTGTGGTCAGGCGGTGCTTCATGCCCAGCACCTGTCACCAGATGGTGGTCTCCCGAAATCGAGGTAGGACGAAGTGGCTGCTGGGAGGGGCAGGGCAGACCAGCCTCAGGATCCCACTGCTCCAGCTTCTTTGACAGCCTGAGAGGAAGCAGGGGGCCCTTTGGAAATCTCTGCAGAGCCTCGTAGAGCAGGAGCTGCGAATGCACAAGATGCTAATGCGTGGAGGGAGGCCGAAAAGCATGGGCTGGGCCTTAGGGAAGGTACTGCGATGCTTACTCCCCGGGTCTGTTGGCACATGTGCTGGAAACCCCCCAACAAACCACCTGCTGTCGAGCTGTTCAGACTCATGGCTGCCCTCGAGCACCGAGGAAGAACTGCTCCCTAGGGTTTCCGAGGCTGCCTGATTTTAGGGGACCACATGGCCCGTCTCCCTCTAATGGGCTCCAGTGGGCACCCTCGCCGTCGTTAGCAGCCCCACCATTGTCCCAGGGCTCCACAATGTGAGGACAGGCAGGGCAAATCTGGCCCCTGCCTGCTTTGATAGGTACAGTTTTATTGTGACACAGTCCCGTCCGTCCACATTATCTGCAGCCGTGGCAGCAGTGAGTCCTCATGCAGAGGCCGTAAGTTCTGCTAGACGGGAAGCTTTCCACCCCGGCCCTTTACAGAAACAGCCCTCCCTGCCCCCAGAGGCAGAGGACGATCCCAATTGAGCACCTGGTCCCCGTCCACCATCTGTGTGGCAGAATAAAGGCCTGACAGTCAGCTTCCCAAAGATTCCAAAACCAAACTCACTGCCATCGGGTCAGCTCCGACAGCCATGGGCAGAGAAAGGAGAGATGAAGGGCATGGTGACTGGGCGGTGGGGCCAGTTCCTGGTCCCCTACTTTTCTGGGTTGCATGCTAAGGTGAATAGATGAGGGAACAGGGAGACTGGGGCAGGAGAGATTTCTGCTTCTTGGCAGCAGGGTGCACAGGGAAACTCTTGAGGCAGGCAGCAGAGATACTCGTGTCGAGTACAGTTCACATAGCAGTGGTCCAGGTGGCCCCACCTCATCCCTGTGTCCTTCACATCCATAGGCTTCCGGATTCTTGCCCATGGCCCACGGAGGGGGAATAAGCAGCACTAAAAATTAGCCCGGCTTCTCTTAAATACATAGCGTTTCTGTGGCAGGATCTTGCTTGCAGGCGAGGGGCGGCTGAGCTCTGGGGATGGAAGCTGGGGGTGTGTGGCCCTCCAGGGGTGCCAGGGTGGTGTAAGAGGATGGCACCTCCATTCCGTCCGTTCCCATGCCTCCCTGTCAGGATTTGCCTGTGGGTGCTGCCTTAATGGTAAAAGACTTTGCAGCTGAGATGTGATTAAATCAAAGACTTTGAGATGGGAAATGATGCCGGATTACCCGTGAGGCCCGTACATGTGATCACAGTGATCTTGTAAAAGGAGCAGAGCTTGATCCAACACAGAAGGGAAGTCCACGTGACCACAGAAGTCGAGACTAGAGTCATGTGGCCCATAAGTCCATAAGGAGTGCCAGTGGCCACCGGAAGATGGGAGAGATGAGGCGAGGAATCTCCTCTGGAGTCTCCGGAGGGAGCACTGCCCCGCTTGACTTCAGCTCACTGGAACTGACCGCTGGCCTCCGTAACTGCCAGGGAATAGATGGATGTGTGTTATTTCAGCCGTCCACACTCGTGGTCATTTCTACAGCGGCCAGAGGAAGCGAATACCGTGCAGGCTGTGATCACAGTCTCCCTCTTTAGTCCTCTCGAAATTTCAAGAATATCGAAAGCACACGGCTGCCTGGAGAACACACGCATCTGTCTTGGAAGAAGTACAGTTAAGAGTGCTCCTGAGAAGCCAGGATGGTGAGACTCTGTCACGTTGGCGCTTTGGATGTGTGGTCAGGAGAGACCAGTTCCTGAAAGAGGACTTTTTCAAGTAGAAGGTCAGCAAACAAGTGGAAGACCCTCTCTGAGACAGACTGACACGGTGGCTGCAACAATGGGCTCAAACCACAATTATGAAGATGGCGCAGGACTGAGGCGCCCTGGTAGCATAGTGGTTGTGCATTGGGCTGCTAACTGCAAAGTCAGCAGTTTAAAACCACCAGCTTCTCTTCAGGAGAAAGACGAGGCTTCATACTCCTATAAAGAGTCACGTCTCAGAAACCCACAGGGCCAGGTTTACCCTGTCCGATAGAGCCACTATGAGTCAGAAGTGACTTGATGGCAGTGAGTTTCTGAGTTGACTTGATGAGATATTTACAGAGTGCCTACTGTGTGCCTTGGCTCCTGCTGTGAGGACCATTGAACCTGTGAACAAGGCAGACAACCCAGAGGTAAAGGGACTGACTGCATGTGGTGGTACGGGCTGTGTTTCAAACTACTCTGCCTCACACCAGATTCTGTGGGTCAGGAATTTTGGCGGAGCCCAGCAAGAACGGCTTGTCTCCACTTCAGTGTGGCCCTTCAGCTGTAAGGTTGGGGACTTCTCGCCAACTTGGACCACTTCACCCTCAAGCCTGGCCCCTGGGCTGGAATGACTGCAAGACCAGGCCTGTAGGCTGGAGCATCTTCCTGTGGTCCCTGCTGTGGTTGGGCTTCCTGACAATACGGCAGCCTTAGGATCCCGAGTGTGAGGCCAACCACCCACAAAGTTACGTCCTGCACCACCCCTTATTGGGAAGAATGACCAAACTACATTTTGAAGAGCAGGAGAGATGGTGTGGCTGCCATCCTGAGAAAACACTGTCTTCCCTGTGCTGTGAAGATGATGTTGTCTTCTTAGCATCTCTGCACCTTCGAGTCATCTTGCTGGCATGTTCCAGATGGAATCCCTGGGTGGGTCAAATCATTAATGCTCTCGTCTGCTGATTGAAAAGCTGGCCGTTCAGGTTCACTCAGGAGCAACTCAGAAGAAAGGCCTGGAGGTCCATCTACAAGTGAAGAACCAGCCAATGGAAACCCAGGGTGCTCAGTTCTGCTTTGACATGTGTGGGGCAGTTGGAAGCTCCTCAATGGCCCCTGGGTATGGGTATTAGTGTGGAGTGATGAGTTTCAGAGTGGGCCCGGCTCCCGTTGGCTGGGATGCTCCGCGTTGGTCTCTCCTTGGTTTGGGGGCAAGCAGCTGCAGTCACCGCCACAAGACTAAGCCCCAAATTTTACATAAACAATCCGCTCCACACCGCTCTGCAGACCATGCGACCCCTCCATGTTTATTTCCGTGAGCGCACCATCCTAGTGGCTTTGATGTGGTGTGGACTTCAATTTCGTTTTGTTCTCTCCTTCCGATGGACTTAAAGTTAAGTACTCATCTTGGTGCCTGTTGACCCCGGGACTTGGTCTCCAGCAGCAGACCCTCCAGCTTCTAAAGCAGCTCTCTCCTGGTAGGGATCCTACTCTGCTCGGCAGAGGGCTTTCTCCGAGGCAGGAAGTCACAGCCCTGCCAGGGCAGTTGGCCCCAGCCCAGGGGGCATGTGTGTCTGTGCACTGAAGGCCAGAGAGGCTCCTCAGGGGGCCAGGCTGGCACTTAGAATTTACATTCTGCCCGCCTGAGCTGTTGGAATCTCCCACCTCCAGGGTGCCGAGGGGTGGGCGTGAGGGCTATGGCACAGAAGGGTCGTGTGCCCTTTGCTTGGATGAGATGGGGTTGGGGGATGGAGCAGGGCACGCTGCATGTAGACTATCCTGCTGCCTGGCAGCATCCACTTGTCATGGGGCCAGCCCGTGCTTGGTGTGGCAGCCTGTCTCTGGCACCGTATTAGTCCAGGTAGACTAGAGATCAATCCAGAGACACTCCTGTGTGTGTGAGAGAGAGCTATATATCAGACCAGTTATATATTGAGAAAACATCCCAGTCCAGTTCAGATCGAGTCCATCAGTCCAGTATTGGTCCATAAGTCCAATGCTAGTCCATTAATTCCTCTTTAGGCTCATGCAGCACATGCATTGATGCTGAATGCAGGAAGATCACAGGCTGGTGGGTGGAAAGTGCTGTGGATCCAGTGGCAGTAGAAGCATCCCCAGGGCTCTGGCTCCCATCAGTGTGGCTCCATGTGGCTTATCAACAGGAATGTGAAGCAGAGAGAGAATGTGGCCCACCTCCCCAGAGAAAGAGAGGAAGTTCCCAGAATCCGCAGGAGAAGGCCACGCCCACAAGGAGGCATCAATTAGGTTGTGACTTGATTGACAGGCTGGACTCCACCTCTTCACTCTTCATCCCCAAGTTGACACGAGATGATGTAGCTACCACAGGCACAACATGCCTGTTTGAGGTTCAGCCACAGGGCGCTCTGCTGCTCTCAGGTGGGGTTAGAACTGTCCAGGAGCAAACACAGGTTCACTTGCTTATTTTCCTTTCACTGGGGTGGGGCTGCCGCTCGGTATGGGACCAACAACTGTGAACCCACCAGCCGCTCCTCAGGAGAAAGATGAGCCTGTCTGTTCCTGTAAAGATTTATAGTCTCGGTAACCCTATACCAAAACCAAACACTGCCACTGGGTCAATTCTGACTCAAAGTGACCCTAGGGGACAGGGTGCAACTGTCCCAACTACTTATGGAATGACTGGTGCTTTCCAGCTGCTGGCCTTGAGGTGAGCAGAGTAAGGCTGTAGCCCACTCCCCTGCCGGGGCTCCCTCCTTCCGGGAACCATGGAGAGCACTGCCCTTTGTCAGAACCCACTTCATGGCAGTGGGTTTGGTTTCCTGGACTTGGGATACTACCAGATTCTGTCTATGATTTCTAGACCATGGCTTCTACCTTCATTGTACAAACATAACCCAGGGCAACCTTCTGGACTACCCTGGGTTGATAAGGGTGAATGAGGCTGAAGCTATCTTCTGGTGAAGCCACTTGATGGATGTGTTGCATGCATAGGTGCACGCTGTATGCTCAACACCAGAGTCTTTTCATGGCACCTGGGACATTTCTGCCTGTGTTCTCGCGTTACTTATGAAGTATATATGGTCATTAGAGAAAGCCTGAGAATGTCATCGGCCTCTCGGACTCATGGGGCTTATCACTGGGCTGAGGCAGAACCCAGGAATGATGCTACTCACATGGACCATCGGTCTTTGAAGTGAAAGTCTCTGTCCACCCTGCGATAGGCTGGGGACAGAGTCGGAACCCGTAAACGGCCTCTGTCCATAATCCCCTGGGGCCCTTAGTCCATTCCTTCGGCACGGGGATGGAGACAGCTGTGCCTGGATTACAGCCCCAGGAAGGTGTACATTCCCTGAACAGGGCCTGGTGCGTTCCCTGGATGAGAACATGGGATGGGCAGGAGCTGAGCCATATGGCCCAAGGGGGCCTGAAAAGGATGGGCCCATACGGCGTCCTTGTGACGGAGGCTGAGCTTGCTGACCCAGAGGGGCCTTGTCACCCAGGTGCCATTGCAGCGGCTGCCACCCCTCTGTAGTCACAAGAGTCAGGCTTTGCTTTGGAGAGAGCCTGCGGGTGCAAGCTCCCCCGGCGGAAAATCTGTCTCACTTGTGGGAGCTGCTGATGTCAGTGCCAGGGACTGAGCCAGCACGGCGTGGACACCTGTCCAGGGACACCTTGGGTCTGGCCATCTTGTGGTCATTGGTTTACAGGCCTGGGCACTGTTGATCAGGTCCCTGCTATGGGCACACCACACCCCCGGGCTTGCGCCGAGGCTTGGGCACTGGAGTGTGCCAGGACTTGGAATCGTTCCAGTGTTCCCCAAGCTGCTGCTCTTTCCTAACCTGCTCGTCGCCACCTGCCATCTCTGTGGTCATTTGTTAATAGGAGCATCCTCCATAAAAGTCAACGAAAAGATAGTTCAGCTGCTAACCCAAAGGTCCGTGGTTCGAACACACCAGCTGTCCCATGGGAGAAAGACGAAACTGTCTGTTTCCAGAAAGACTCATCTCCTAGGGAACCCCCGGGGCAGTGCTGCTGTGCCCTGCAGGGTCACCATGAGTTGTGATGGGCTCTATGGGACCGTCTGTTTGCGGTTGTTACCTTTAAATTTATCCCTTCACTTGTGGTGGTGGTAGATTATATTCTGGCCGTTCTTAGGTACAAATGAGATCTGCTCCTACCTGAATCTTTAGGAATTTATAGGTGAGTGAGACCTCGGCGCATATGTTCTTATTTTGCTTTACTTTAGTGAAAGAAAAGGCTCAAAGCCTTTTCAACGGCGCAAGAACTTCATGTGCAGCCAGGAAAGGTGATTGTGAAGAATTTGCTGAGTTGATGTGAGTTGGGCAATTGCCTTGGGCAATTCAAGGTAGTCAGTTCAAACTCAAGCAGCCACTCTGTGGGTGAAAGATGAGGCTGTGTGCTCCTGTAGAGATTTGCAGTCTCAGAAACCCTCAGGAGCAGTGCTACACTGCCCCGTCCGTGGTCCACTATGAGTCGCCATCAACCCACCTGAGCCGCAGGTGTGGTTTGCTTTGGGGTTGGTTCCCTTGTTTCAAAAGGAGGATACATTTAGATCACATTGAAGAGCAAGTAGGAGTTGTCCATACTTGGATCTTCGTAATCTGGAGACTGCCTGTATACATACATACATATAGATATGTTGCTCTTTAAATCATGTTTCAGGGTATAATTCAGTAACATTAATTATACAAGGCAGATGAAAAAGTTCACGGAAAAGGCCCTTATCTTTCACTTCCATTTTCCCATGGACTTTTTCTTTTTTCTTGAATTAGTATTGTTTTATTTTTTATTATTAGTTGGGATTTAATACATGTATACTATCATTCCAGATTCCAATCATGTCTAGTAGAACGTACAATGGCTTCCACAATCAGTTTACAAATATTCTTTTTCTACACGGCCCCATGAGCTTTTTGAAGCTCCCTTGTATTCACCAAGTTCTGCTCCTGTCACCACGATCTTTTCCAAAGATTTCCCACCTCCCCAAACAGAAGCCCTATGTCCCCTAAGTAAGGACTCCTCATAGCCCACTCCTTCTTACCATGCATGTTTCTCTTCTGGCTAGTTCACATGCGTTGGGTCTGCCTGAAGCCGCAAAGATCCACTGAGGCCCTGGCAGGTGTCAGCGCTTCATTTCTCTTTCTGGCTGCTATGTGGACACACTCTAGCCATTCATGGTGGGTAGACACTGGTGTTGTTTCTTTGGGCTCTTGTGACCAGGGCTTCAACCAACATTGGCATATAAGCCTCTGAGTTCTTGCTTTCAAATCTCTCGGGTCTGTTTCTAGGAGTGGAATTCCTGGGTTTGACCCACTTGCTTTTCAACTCTAGTAACAACTTTGGCTTTGGCCTGAGCACTTTTACTGGTGCATCTGTCTTGGGCTGGGTTCTCTAGAGAAGCAAACCCCATAAGTGTATTGTAGATACGCATAAATCCAGAGAGGTTTATATCAAAGAAATGGTTCGCTCGGTTGTAGAGGTGGGTAAGTTCCAAGACTGAGGAGTCCCATGTTAGATGGGAGCCATTTCCTGACTCATGTGACTGACAGACATCAAGATTGGCAGGCCAGAGGGCAGCCCAGGGAACTGGGGTCGAGAGAAGGAGCCAGGTGCAGGATTCAGACCCAGAAAGAAACAAAGCAAGCTTTCCCACAATGGCCTCTACTGGACGCCAACCGCGCCTCCAGGGAAGCTTCCTTTTGATGACTTGACTTCTCTAAGCAGATTCATCATAAAAGTGATGACCCTCTATTAGATCTCATTGTCGGGGAGGACTATGTCCTAGCTGCCAAACCACCGAGAATCCAGGCCCAGCCAAGTTGATGCAAAACCTTACCTATCACACCGTCCTCGTTTGCTGTGCCAGTGGGGTTCTTTTCTAACTCACAGTTAAGGTTCGTATCTGTGCTAAAAATATCCCGGTTGCCCATCACCCAAAGTAATATTGAGTACCCCTTTGGTCATTCCCATCCTCCGGAGGTTTGCGTGCCCCACTTTGAGAAATACTGCTCTGGCTTGAACATCTTACTAAGCCGGCAGCTCTGTGAAACTTGAAATATGGACCCACCTGCCTCCCCAGTGAAAAGTTTCAGGCCCAGGTGTTTTATGGGAAAGGTAGAGCCTGTCTTCAATTCCAAGACTGGCTTTATTGCCTCTTTTTCTTCCTTGGTCCCCTGCAAAATGATGGAATGGCACTTCCCCAGAAGACTCTCTTTGATCACTGGTAACTGATGCTCAGAAATTTCAGAGTGAGTCTCCACCCCCCACCCCCCTTCCCCAGAGGGATGGGCCACTTTCTGTTTTTCAAAGCTTTTTGAGACGTTGAGATGAGATTCACAAAACATACAACTTTAGTATTATTTTGTTTTTTTTTTAACTAAGAAATCATTTTATTGGGGGCTCATACAACTCTGATCACAACCCATCCATACATCCATCCATTGTGTCAAGCACATTTAGACATATGTTGCCATCATCATTTTCAAAACATTTTCTTTCTGCTTGAGCGCCTGGTGTCAGCATATTTTCTTCTTCCCCAGGAATGTAAATCCCTTCACAGTATTGTCCAACCACCCCCTCTCCCTATTTCCCAAACCTTCCGCCCCCAGAAAGGAGTCCCCCGGCTCATTAAAAGTCACTCCCAGGCTTTCTCACCAAACCCTTGGTGTTCACGGGTCCCCTCTCTGTCTCCGTGGATTTCTCTCCTCTGGATTCACACACGATGTGACCTCTGCACCTGGCTTCTGTCGCTCAGCACCATGTTTCTGAGGTCCACCCGTGCTGTAGCTCATGTCTCTTTATGGCTGTGTCACATTCCATGTCCAGATGGGCCACACCTTGCTTGTCCCTCCGCCCATCGGTGGATTCTTAGTCTGCGTGCATAGAACTGAAGCCACGGTCATTTCTCATGGGCCTGTAATGCATGGTTTCACTCCTTCGGCTTTGGCCCGAGTGCCTGGAGTGGGACTGTTACCCAGGTGGTCTCCGTTGCTCTCATGTCAGCCTATGAAGTGGGGTGGGGGGAAATCCGGTGGAGTGGTCTTTGCTGAAAGGCAGAGAGGGCCATGGCCCTCCCGGGCGATACTTGGTGCAGAGGCGAGCCCCTGTAGACCAGGAGGCCGTCTGCATGCTCCAGCTTAGCTTGTATTCCCCGGCTTTGTGTCCACGCTGCCCTGCAGACGTAGTGACACCAAAGTGCTCTGTATCCGCTGTGCAGTTGCCCCCCTGATTTAATGGAACAAATAGCGTTAGAGGCGTGTCTGAAGGCTGGGGGAGCACCTTTCAGATCAGAGGCAGGCCCTCCCTGGGCTGGTCTCTGCCCCTCGAGGCTGACATTGGCTTCCAGCATCTTCCATTCTTAGTTCCCTGGAGCAAAATGAGGCCCCTTGTGGGGAATCAGACCAGCAGATGTAGTTCATGTTGCTTACAAGGTTTCTGAAAAACAAAACAAAAAAAACGAAAGCCAACATCTTAAAAACAGTAGGTTATTGCTCACAAATATCTGCATTTTTGGTCTCTCTTGATGGTGCTTGTCTGCCTACTGTAAGGTCAGAGGTTCAAACCCACCAACTGCTCCTTGTGAGAACGGTGAAGGCTTCTGTAGAGATTGCAGCCTTGGGAGCCCAGTGGGGCGGTTCTGCTCTGTTCCACAGGGTTCCTGGGAGTCAGCATCGACCAGAGGGCAGAGGGTGTGGTTCTCCCCGTGTCTCCGTGGCTCAGTGCTTGGCTGCTAACAGCAAGGTGGCTGGTTTGAAGCGTGCAGCCGCAGCAGTCCCACGGAAGAAGCGTGGGGCGGTCTTCAGCCTGGGGAGCCATGTGGGACAGTTCTGCCTTGTCCTGGGCAGTCTCTGGGAGTCAGAAATGACCGATGGAAGAGGGCTCAGTTTGGTTTTTCATCTCTCAGAATGAGCTCTGCTGGGACATTGGTCACAGCCATTGCCTGCTAACCAAAAGGTTGGTGATTTGATCCCAGCAGGCACTTGGAGGGAGAGAGAAGACAGTGTGCTTGTGTCCAAGTGGTAGCCTGGAAACCCACAGGCAAAGTTCTACTCTGTCCTGTCAGGTCACCTGAAGACCGTGGGCTCACGGATCCACTTACCTGACATCCAGAAGGCGCTGGCAATGTCGGCCCCAACGCCCCATGTAGACACCCTGTGCACTGTGGTGGAACTGACCCACGTGCCCCCTGTCACTCGGACGTGTCCCTGTCATATGTGCTCGCAGGCTTGCCACAGCCCCACAGTGCCCCCACACCACCCTGTGCCTTCCCTCCCCCTCACCCCCCACCCTGTGAAGCTGTCAGTTACCATCAAGAGCTGTCCTTGAGTGGAGGGTGCCCTGACAGCAAAGGTTTCTCTGCTCCCGTGACTCCCAGGTTGGGCGTTCAGAGTGCCATCGGCATGAGCTTCCCTGTGGAAGCAAGGCTCATTCCCAGTATTTAACATGCAAGCAATGTGGGTTGGTAGCCGCTGCTCACTAACCTGCTGCTGTCTGGGCCCTGTGGGCATTTGACTTTCTGACCCCTGAATCCTGCCAAGAGGTAAGGGAGGGGCCCTAAGAGGCAGACAGTTTATTGGGGGGCTCCCGCCGAGCCCTGAGAGTCTGTGGAGCGGATTGGCATCTGTTTCTTCATTAATGAACGAGATGAACGGCACACAGCGGGGGAAGCTTTTACCCAGCAGTTCTCCACTTCGAAGACTCTCCTCCTCCATCCTCCTGGAGACAGTGGCTCGGCTCCGTCTCGGCCCCGTGGCATTGTGGGTGGCAGTTTGACTTCTCCGGCAAGCTGGCCTCTCTGGGTGGAGGTCAGGTGTTTCTCTTAAAGTGTCTCAGTGCCTTCCACACCACCTTCCACTGGACGTAGCACAGAACAGATGAAAAGTCCCCGGAGGGCGTGGACTTGCTGCTGTTGCCCTGGCCGGACCCATAGCCTCTCCTTAGGGCGTTGGAGGCTGTCAGCCCCACCGAAAGGAGGCGGCCACACCTTTCTCTCTCAGTGTGGATGGTGGATTCCAGCTGCCCACCTGGGGGCTAGCAGGCCAGCCCTTAAACCACTGTGCCACCAGGGCCCCTTTAGATTGCGTAACCCCAATCCGCTGCCTTCCTGTCGATTCTGACCCAGAGAGACCTGAGAGAGGGCTTCCGAGGCTATGCATCTGTAAGGGGGCAGCCAGCCTCACCTCTTTTCCGAGGAGTGGCTGGTGGGTTTGAACCACCAGCCTTGTGGTTAGCAGCCCAGTGTTCAGCCCACAGTGCCACCAGGGCTCCACAGCTTGTGCAGCCAGCCTTCCTGGCGCCCAGGTTGCTCATCATGCCGCTCATCCTCAGAAGGTGGCTTGGTCTCTGGGGAGCCCTTACGTGTCAGGCACTTTGTCCTGGATCCTGACAGGGACATGGGTTTCTTGTTCATTGCGCAAGAGTGGTGAGGCCCAGAGAGGGCAAGGGCTACACAATACCACATGGAGGGTCCCGGGTGGTGCCTTCCCCAGGCAGAAAGAACGGCCTGTGTCTGAGCGACCTGAAAAGTTGGAACCCATTTTCCCAACTAGTGGTTATGAGTTGGGCTTCTAACCCCATGGTCAGTGGTTCAACACCACCCGCTGATCCTTGGGAGAAAGACAGGCATTTTTGCTCCCATAAAGAGCTACAATCTCAGAAACCCACAGGGGCAGGGTCACTATGAGTTGCCATTGACTCCATGGTGGTGAGTTATTATTCTTATTATTTGAGTAATTAAGCTGGGGCTGGGTGGGAGCTGCTGGCTTCCTCTGGCTCTGGAAGAGCAGCCCCTGGACAGGTCTCTGCCCCCAAACTCTCATTCACTGCCATTGAGTCAGTGCTGACTCATAGAGACCCCGCTGTGCATTTCTGAGACTGTAACTGTTTACAGGAGGAGAAAGCCCTGTCTTTCTCCCTTGGAGTTGCTGGTGGTTTTGAACTGCCGACCTTGAGGATTGCAGCCCGACACTTAACCATCACACCACCAGGGTTCTATCTGTTCCCGAACACACACTTGTGACTTCCTCCGGAGTCACCGTGCCACTCAATGAGCCCACCAGGGCCAGGGCCTTTCTGAGAGTGGGTGCTCCTCACACCCATGCTGGCGGCTGACTCAGGGGCCAGGGGCCCATCTGAGTGCTGTTGGCGTTCCAGCCCCTTGGAGAGCCTGGCTTGGCCCAGGCTTCTCCAAGAAAAATAGCGACATCCTGGCTTTGGGCCCCAGGGAGAGGCAGGTGGGGCCTCGGCAGAGCAGTTCCGGCTGGCTGGCAGGGATGCTGCCTAAGTGACATTTTTCTTGAAGATTAGAGAGATGTTGGAAGCCGCGTCGGGACTGGAGTCTGGTAATTAGCCCTTTACCTGTGTCCTGAGGATAAACGGCACGGTGGCTTGTCAAGGGAGCTGGGGGAGAGGAGAGCCTGTGTTCTGACCAGATGAACGAGAGCCGCCTCCTGTGTGAGCAGAACCAGAGATCCCAGAGCCCACGGGTTGCCACCTCACATCTCCTGTGAGCACAGGGTTCGGTGAGCATCAGGCACATGCACACCTGGCTCTAAGTAACTGAGACCTGGGACCCCAGCGCTTCCCACAAGGTAGCCGGGCGCCTTGGTGTGTGCCCCTGGGAAGGTCACAGGCTCCTCCCAGTTCAGTCTCAAAGCGTGGGGGTGGGAGTGGGGGCAGCTCTTCTGGGTCCAAGACTTTAGGAACAGCACTCTTGTCATGGGTCCTCAGAGATGCTGTCTCAGGGCGGCCTCCAGTGTGCGGGATAGAATCAGCTGACATGGAATGCCAGGCCGGTCTTCCTCAGCTCCTGTGGGTGGATTTCAAATGCCAACCTTCCAAGTGGTAGCTGAGCATGTTGTTATCCACCTTTGCCACTGCAAGGGAAATAATGTGCTTGTGCCCTCCCCCATACCTCCCCCCTTTGTTAATGTATTGCCCCTGTGTTTAGTTCTATAAAGTCCCCCTCGAACCCTGAATTAGAAAATAATGAACCAGCCTCCTGGGTCCTCGGCCCTGAACACATGCCCCTCCCTGTGCATATGTCCATCGGCGGGGACCTAAGGAGCACTGAGCATCCATTGGGTGCTCCAGGTAAATTTAGCAAAAGGGGACTCTGTGAAGAATGAGCCTGGCCCACACACTTCTGTTTTTGAGCAGGGAGCTGATCAGTCCGGCCATGGGTTGAGTGCAGTACGTGCGAGCCCTGGGCTCGCTCATGCTTCCTGATGCATTCTCAGGCTTGCGGCTACCCGGTTGACGGTACAAACATCTCTCCGTCTTTTGATTCATGTCGCCAGATTAGTTTTTAGAAAGACAATCTGTTGACAGCCCACCCACTTGAGCGAGTGTCGCCTCCCTGTTTAAATGCTCTAGAAATACAGGTGTCTGGGGCGGGGAGGGCTGGCAACTTCAGCACCTAGGACAGCTCCAGGCCCTGGGTGCTGGGTGCTGGGTGCCAGTGCCTGGAGTCTGATTCAGAGCTGCTTCCAGGTGACCTAGGGGGACTGCCCTTCAGGGTTCCCAGGCTGTCACCTTCAGGGGAGCAGGCAGTCAGGTCTTCCTCCTGTGGTGAGTTCTGGCCCCCAAGCCCCGCCCCTCCCCCTACCACCCCTGCCCCTCCTCCACTTTTTACAGAACCGCATCTTCAGTGATCACGATGATTACACTTTACAAAGTGTCAATTTCATCCTCGTCTCCAAATGACCTTCTAAACATCAATGACCCGACGGGCTGTTAAGGACTTTCGACTGGAGTGCGAATAAGGCCTCTTTCCTCAATTTGTTAAAGTGTTTGCATGTCACCTGTTTCCAAAACAGGCTTTGCAATGGGCCCACGGTGAAAACACACAATCGCCGAACAGCTAAAAATAGCTGTGTTCACTTCACGTTTTATGAAGATGCCTTTGTGCATTAGTAACACGCAGACACGTGTGGTAGCACTTGATTTCTGGGTTCTTTGTAGATTTCCCCTGATGTATATGCGTAGAAACGACATCCCCCCTCCCAAGTGATTTATTTCCTTAGGCAATAAGAACCAGTCTTGGAAGAAGTACGGCCAGGGTGCTCCTTAGGGCAAGGATGGCAGGACTTTATCTCACACACTGTGGACATGCTGTCCTGGAGCAGGACCGTCCTGTTTGGTAGAGCAGAGGGGCGGTGAAAAGAGGAAGGCCCTCGACGAGATGGATGGGCACAGTGGCTGCAACGATGGGCTCGGGCGTAGGAACGATTGTGAGGCTAGTGCAGGGCCGGGCAGTGTTTCCTTCTGTGGTGCACGGGGCCAAGATGGGGCGGGGCCGACTCGATGGGACGTCACAGCCACCACACAACCGCGTAAGAAGCACAGCAGTGGCACAGTGGTTAAGCACTCCGTTGCTAAGCTGACGGTTTAGGGCAGGGCTCCGTGCAAGAGAGACTGGTGGCCTGCTTTCAGAGAGTCCAAAGCCCGGGGAGGTGTGGTGGGTGGTCCTGCTCTGACACATGGGGTCACCTAGAGTCTGTCGACTAGATGGCAGTGGTTTGAGTGATGGCAGCCCAGCATGGCGAGTGCCATTAATGTCACTGAGTGATGTCCTCATAACTCACAGACAACAGCAGTGTCTCTACTGGCTGCCCATCGGGCCTTCAGATCCCTGGACACAGTTCCCATGAGAGATAGTCACCCTCCCACTGGACAGGGGCAGCCTGGTGGCTTCCAGGACTCACCCAGAACAAGGGATGCGATGCCGTGGGACTTCTGAGGTGGGCTCACCAAAGGCACGTGGCTCTTGCCGTGTTCGCCATGTGTCTGGAGGTCACCGTGCTAAAGAGTCAGGTGTCAGCTCTGGCTCAGTCTCAGCAGAGACTCGCCCCTGGCCACTCCATCCAAGTGACTGGTATGTTGGAAAGACTATTTTGCAAGTGGGTTCACCACATCCACCATTCCAGCCCTCGCTCTCTGAGGCATCCCTGGTTGCTGAGTCTTCCCAGAGACCCCAGATGTCACAGAGCACGGACACGCTCTCTCTCCAGTGTCCCCACTCCAGTTCCTGACCCGCAGCTGCTTCCACCTGCTCATGAAACGACCACGGTTCAGTGCTACCAAGTTTGGGTTCATTGGTTACAGAGTTGTTAGGGATTGAATATCCTTCCCTTAAAAAAATGTGACAGTTCTAACCCCCTGTGCCTCTGAATGCTTGGAAGCTGGTCTCTGAAGGGGCTATTCAGTTCGGTTAGTGTGAGATGGTGCCGTAGCTGCGTGGGTTCTAATGCTGTGTGACTAGTGTCCTTGCATAAGAGGCGGAGAGGCACAAAGACATGGAGACCCAGGAAGGACACCGTAGGACTTTGCAGCTGCAAACTGAGGGGTGCCTGGGGCCAACTGAAGTGAGGGGAGAGGCAGGAACAGCTTGCCCCTCCAAGCTTCAGAAGGAATCAACAGGACTGACACCTTCATCTTGGGCTCTTGGCCTCCAGACCCAACATAATGCATGTTTGTTCTTACAAGCCCCCCTGCTTGTGGCACAGCAGCCCCAGGCAGCCAAGGCAATAGCCAGAGTGAACACAGCAGGGCTAAAGGGCATGCTAGGCTGGGTTGCCTAGAGAAACAAAGTCAGTGACAGTCTTATGTGTGTCAGGAAGAGCTTTCTGTCAAGAAGCAATCTTATAGCAAGAAGGCATTCTAGCCCACTCAAGCCCACGGGTCCAATGCTAGCCAGAGCTCTCTTCAGACTCGAGTATCTGCAGACTGAGGGTGCAAAAAGCAGGGAGCTCACAGGTACAGGGTCTCATGGGCCCAAGGTCAGTCGGTGGAACCTGGCAGGGTGCTGACAGTTTTCAGAGCCCAGGGGCCCACAGAGGGCCACAACTAGAGGCAGGCACAGAGTCTCAGCAAGCAGGAAGGTGAAGGGCAAGAGAGAGAGAGAGAGAGAGTCCCCAGTGTCTCTTTTTAAATTATTTATTTATTTGTTAACTGTAACTCTTTATGGGAGGGAGTAGCAAGTCCTTTCCTTCTTTCTCAGAGCAGCTGGTGGTTTTGGATCCCTGATCTTGCAGTTAGCAGCTCAACTGCATGACCACTACGCCACCAGGGCCCCTGTATCCCAGTGTTTCTTAAAACAAGGCCACACCTCCCAGAAGGCATCAGCTTGACCTGATTGACAGATTGGAGCCCCCCTCTGGAAGTGCAGGTTGACCTATAATCTAAGCACCACAAAGGGCATAGATAATCTTAGAGCTCTGTAACAAAGTTTCAGGTTGCTTACCAAGAAGGACACGTATCTTATATCTTACAATAATTTATCCAACATTAAGTGGAGGGAACTAGTGATTAGTAGAATGCCCCCTCCCACCCCCCCAAGAAAACAGCGATGGCTATCCTCACCTGCTACATTAGAGGAGAAATCCAAGACCATTGCTCAATTTTGCCCACCTGGCTTTTACCATTCAGTCACAAGGATGGCAGTGACTAAGCATGGCCTCTGAGACCTGATTGAATGGCCCACATTCCTTCCCTACTTTATCTAAGCTTGGTGGAGCCTCTTCTCTGGGATCTCCCAAGGATTCCATTCGGTCTGCCTCTTAGAATTGATAAGGTGTCAGTGTTGTGGGAATGAGCTCCTCCATTGATTGGTGATGTCTGCCATAGGTGTGGCCGTGGAACAGTGGATGGGCTTGTGCTGAGGATCTACACTCTCTGGCCTTAGTGGTTTGCAGACACTCAGAATTCATCCACCTCTAATGAGGGGTCGGGGAAAGTTTTAACTTTGGCCAGAGTGAAGTGGGGGAGAGACCTCTCTGGAAGATGAGACTCAACTTATCCTGAGGCATGGTTCCCTTTTCTGCTGTGTCTAGTTCTTCTTTCTTTATATGTTCATCTGTCTTGAGTTTGCAGACCTGCTATGTGAACAGGTAGCATGTGGATATGCAGAGATGAGCAGAGGATCTGACGAAGACGGCAGCATTTCTCACACTTCCACCTTTCATGTGTTGCCCACATGATGTCTTCTAGCCACTTCTAGGCTATTCCCCTGCTACTTTTCATTCAATATTATCGAACAGTCGAGTCGTTGTGTTTTTTTTAAAAACAAACAAATGTGTTTCTTTGAAAAGCACGCTTTTATCTCTATGATAAATGGAAAGCCACTGTCACGTGCTGAAAATAGACAGAAACCTTCCAAATAGACACCATGAGAGCCAAACAGTGGCTTTACATTCTCGCTCCATACTGTCTCTTGCCAAAGGATCACAGAAGGACCCGCTGCCCTCGGTTAGTTAACAAGGGCTACTAGCCCCACCTCAGAGGTGCTTCCGCACGAAACGGAGCCTCCTTTCTTTGTGGGGAGGATTGGAGGAGAGTCGGGAGTGCAGTAACTTCCTGGTTGTGTGATCGGATATTCCTGGAACACGGGCACAGCCTTTCATGGTGGGGATGGGAGGGCAGCTGTAGGAGGGCCTCGAATGCTGAGCCAAAGAAACGGGTGCTCCTTGGAGCCTTCTCGGGAATTGCGTGAGGCACCAGAGGAGTCCCCTTCTGTAGCACAGCATATTGATGAGTAGGGCGTTTCTTACCCCCCGTGGGAGAGTCCCAGTTGTGCAGATGACCACCCCTTGGGTTCTGATTGGCTAGCGAGGGCCTTGGGAGTCACCCCTGAGCTCTCGTGACCTCTTGGCATGGGAAGGAAACCCTCCCTCCAAGCCCCGTGCCCCAAACCCCCAACAACCGAGTTGGCACCACATACAAGTGGCATGTGGTGCGGGCGTGCACACTTGGATTATTTTTATTTATGATAGCTGATTCATGATCATCTCCATGGCAACGAGGGAGCTGAAGGGGGGGAAGAAGGAAGTTACCACGTTATTAAATGGCCCAAGTGAAAGGGGGGGCTGGGGGCCATCCAGCACATTAAGGATTCATTTAACACCGTGCGTGGCTTTGCCTGGTGGGTCACCCACTGTCCTTACTACAGACGTGGCCGTTTCCTTGTCCAGAGCCTTCTGAGCAGGGCCTGGCTCATTGGTTTGCCTCAGCACAGCACGCTGAGCTCAAATGCAGCCAGATGCCCCGGGTCAGGAGGGCAGCTGGTGGCCACAGTGTGAGGGCGTCACCACCCACAGGATGTTCTGCCAACCTGGGTGTATCTTATCTGGTATGTTTTTTTCTTAAAATGTAACTTTTTATTGTGAACTAGGTGAAGGTTGATGGAACAGATCATCAACCTTACGTTCAACAATTCATACATATTCTGAATCAAGTCATCCATTGCAATCCCCTCGATCCACTGCCGCTCACCCTGCTTCCCCTCGTTCTGTCCCCCCCCCGCCCCCCCCACCCCTTTCCTCACCTGCACTTTAGTTTTGGATAAATGCCGTCCTGTAGCTCTCACATGTCTGATTGTTCTGACATGGAGTGAGGTCATTTCCAGACCTGAAGGGTGACTGTGGGCTATGGTCTTGGGGGTTCTTACCTGTTTCTATCTGACCAGTAAGCTTGATCTCTACTGGTTCTGAGTTCTGCTCTATAGTTTCCTCCCACCTACCCAGGACCGCCTAATGGGGTCCTTTCCAGAGCAGTTGGTTTTGTAGTTGAGTACCATCTAGTTCATCGAGTGTCAGAGTTGTCTTCTTATTTTCTTTTCTTACCAGCTTGTATAGATATAAGGTGGTTTGTATAAAACATAGGTAAGAAATACAACTAGACAATAAATACTCACACATCTACAATCTAGGCTTCAAACCCACTGCCACTAAGTCAGGGCCAACGCACAGCGACTGTGAAAGACACACTACTCCAGTGCTCTGGAGGCTGCAATCTTTATGGAAGCAGACTGCCACATCTATATCCTGAGGAGCGGCTGGTGGGTTTGAACCGCTGACCTTGTAGTTGGCAGCCTAGTGCTTAGTCCAGCCCTCTAGCAGAGCTCCTTTCACTTACTGCTTAAGTGGAGAACAAAGAAGTATTTCTTTTCCATAGAGCAAAAGAGTGACGGATGAGTGGGCCTTCCAAAAGTCATGGTGAAATGCAAAGGAAATGGAATGTCCCACAAACGTTTGGAAGCCTCCTCAAAGGAGTGATGATGGTTTCTCTTGATTTCCCGAGACAGGACTCTGTGGTCTTAGTGAGAATGTGGACAGCCTTGCTTTGCACTCACAAAAATGTGCTCCCGTTTGAGTGGTGGGTATGTTAGGCAGGGTTCTCTAGAGAAACAAAACCAGGATGCTTATGATTATATATATATATATGAGAGGATAGGTTTATACAGTGAGAAGGAAAATAACAGCTAATTAGTCCACAGCAGCACAGAGGGCTCAGTTCAACCCACTTTTGTGCAACAGTTAATATACTGGAACTCCTTCAACTCATGTGGGCTGCCGGTCCAACCTCAAAGAATCAGACAATGGAGTCTTCCCTCAGGCAAGACAGGCAGAGTCTGCCCACAGGCCACAAACATCAGGGTGGGTTGTCAACAGCCAGTAGCACAGGAGCTCAGCAAAGCAGGCCTGGATGGGATGTCAAACCCAAGCGATGCAAGGTGCCAGGATCTACCAGCCTCAAGCTCAAGCGACGTATGAGCCAGTAGCATTGTGAAGCAGGTCTTGAAGGAGCCTCAAGTTCCAGCTACATGACCCGTGGGTTGGCTTGGCCCACAGGTAGTGCAGCACACTAGCTCAAGCAGTAGCACACTGGTCCGATCACGAGGGAGGAAGAGGAAGATGGGATGCCGACCATCTTTATCTTGGTCACCCTCCAATCAAGCTGCAACCTGATTAAATGCCACCCACACGTTCCTATTGGCCTAGTTGGCACAATAAACCTAACGACCACAGTGGGCTATGGTTTTCGGAGCCCCTGGATGGTGCAGGTGACACACTGAGCTGCTCAGTGGAAGGTCAGGGGATCAAGTCCTCCTGGAAGCACTTCAGAGAAAGGTCTGGTGATCCATTTCTGAAAAACCAGCCATGGAGGACCTTGTGGTTCTCCCAGGTGACACCTGTGGGCCCCCTTGTGCCCCTCCTCAAGGCCGTTCTCTCTCCTCTCAGCAACACCCTCTCTCCTGCATTCCTTTGTGCTGCATGTTTGTGTCCCTGCAGAGCACATTATCTTGCTTGGTCGCAAACATGGAGCTGGACCCTGGGCAAGCCTTCCCGTGAACCCTCTGTCAGCAAATGGTGGGTTTGGGGGATCCACGCACAGTGTTACACCTGGCGGCAACACACCCATTTTCATAGCTGTGTACTGGAGGACGATGAGGGCGTTTGCTCCTGTAAGGATGGACAGTCATGGAAACCCTGTGTAGGGTCACTGTGAGGAGGAATCATGGCCATGGGACTAGAGGGGATGCCATTCCCCTGTAGGAATGTACCTCGATCTCTCCTTCGTTTCCATTGCCTGCTCCTGTAGAGGTTGCTGCTGAGGACGCCTTTGATGCCTGTGTGCGTGGCTTCTCCAGCATCTGTGTCTCCAGTCACTGGGTGGTAGGCTTACTGCCACTTTGACTTGGCTATGCGCTGACAGACCCTTTCCCTGCCTGGGCAAGCTCGGGTGCTGCTTGCATCAGTGACCAGCCTCCTCCATGTGTACTGGGTGGTGTCTCTGGGTGCACTTTACTCTCCAGTGCTCCCTGGGGACACTGCCGGGACTACCCGAGTCTGCGTTGGACACTAGAAAGCCTGCGTTCCCGAGGGCAGCAGAGTAGACGATCCTCTTCAGTGCTCATGTCCTGGAAGCAAAGGTCGTGGGCTGAACTCCACCTGCCTCACTTGGTAAGTGTCTTACATGGTGGAGAAGCTGGGTGGGAAACCACACTAAAGCCCTAAACAGACCCACTACTCCTCAAGTGGATCCTGACACACAACAGTATAGGACACGGTAGACCTGTTCCTATGGGTTTCTGAGACAGTCACTCTTTATGAGAGCAGATAACCTCTCCTGCCTCCCACAGAGTGACTAGTGGGTTTGAACCACCAACCTTTCAACCGTGGTTGTCAAAAGGAGGGCCATGAAAGGGAGTTTAGCAACTTTGAACATGTTGCCAGGAGAGTCCAGTCCCTGGAGAAGGAAATCATGCTTGGTAAAGTGGAGGGGCAGCAAAAAAGAGAAAGGCCCTTGTGGTGGTTATATTATTTTGTGTCAACTTGATCAATAAGTGTAGGGGTGTTGCCTAGCCTGTCAGTCAGGTCAGAGCCTGATGATTTCTCCTTGTGGGCATGGCCTTCTCATGAGGATTCTGGAAACTTCCTCTCTTTCTCTCTGGTGGTGGTTACACTCTTTCTGCTTCATCTTCCTGTTGACAAGCCACATGGAGCCATGCTTAGCCTGCAAGAGCCCTGGATCCACAAGACTTTGCATCCACCAGGCTGTGATCTTCCTACATTTTGTATCATTGCATGTGCTGTGTGAGTCTGAAGAGGGATTTATGGACTAGCATCGGACTTAAGGGTTTAATATCAGACTTACAGACTTGATCTGGACTGGGCTGGGATGTTTTCTTAATATACAGTTACTGTATGTCCCTGGATTTGTTTCTCTAGTTAACCTGGTCTAACACAGCCCTCAAGGAAATAGATTGAGACAGTGACTGCATTAATAGGCTAAGCATAGGAACAGTTGTGCGGATGGTGCGAGACTGGGCAGTGTTTTGTTGTTGTTGCGCATAGGCTCCCTATGAGTCAGAATCGACTTGATGTTCCTAACAACAGTAGTATTTCACATTCTTGGAAAAAGCCATTGGCATCGAGTCGATTCTGGCCCATCGGAACCCTGTAGGGCACAGTTGATTGAACTGCTCCTCAGGGTTTCCAGGGCTGTACATCTTCACAGGAGCACACAGCGACCTTTTCCTACTTCCCAGGTGACGGCGGGTTTGAACCTCCGTTCTTGCTGTTAGCAGCCTGACACTGAGCACACCGTGCTGCTCCAAAGCCCAAACTCTCTCCCGTGGGTTGATTCTGACCCCTCGTGACCCTTCAGGACAGAGTAGAGCGGCTCACGAGGGTTTCTGAGCCTGCAAACTTTTATGGGATCAGACAGTCTCATCTTTTTCCCGAGGAGCGGCTGGGGGGTTCTAACCCCCGACCTTGCAGTAAGCGGCTATTCACTTAACTCACCAGGCCACCGGAGCTCCTTTTCTTGTTTTCATGGACACCCACAGACGTCTTACCCTGGAAATGCAGGCAGGAAATATCTTGTGGGAGGCAACTTCCATCTGTTTTACCTTTTGTCCCAGCCTGCAGTTTGCACCTGTTGAATGAGAGAGGAAGCCCCCCCTCCCTTTAGAACCGTGACTGCCGCTGGCCTGTGTCCTGGCTTGCCGGCCCAGGCACATCCAGCTGGTGACAGCAGCTGCCGAGGGTTTTCGGGGCTCTCTTCAGCAGTTTAGCTGGGTCCGTGGGCAGACAGGGTCATTCTGGGCATTTGGCTAATGAGAACAAAGCCATCAGGTGCCACGGGCAGTCCATCCTGGACACCATCCCAATCATCATTAGGTGGGACCTCGGGTGAGCTGCCAGGGCTGTTGGGGGGCTGTGAGTGAAAGCTGATTGGCTGGGCCAGGGCTGGGAAAGAGGGGATGTTGATATGTTGGTTTTTCTCACCAGAGGAACCTTGAGATAGAGATAGAGATAGAGATAGATAGGTAGAGAGAGAGAGAGATCTCAGCACCATGCCATCTTTTGGGACTGCCTGTCTGTTCATCGCTTGCCTCTGCCCTTGGCATTGACCTGACCCTGGTTTGTGTGACTGTCAGCCCCATCAGCGTCTCCCCTGACAACTGGCTCTGCAGCAACTGTCAGAGTGGTGAGCGGTGAGGGAGCCAGCTCCCTTTCTAAAGGCCTGCATCCGTGCGGTGGAAGGCAGGCCAGGGTGTGTGCGGGTCGTCTAGAAATCCAATCTGGGCAGAACTCTGAATTCCAAGCAGGTGGACTTCCGTCAGCCTGATATCTCAAATGCTGTTATCAACCTTGTTGTTATTCGATGCTGCCTAAGTAGTGCCTACCCGTAGTGACCCCTGCACTGCCGGGTCACAGCTGCTGCGGTGCCTATTGTTGCAGCCACTACGCTCATTCATCTCGCCGGGGGTCTCTCTCTGGGGCTGACCAAACACGGCACTCTTCTCCTGGGAGTCCCGATCACATTTCCAAAATCTAACAGGCGAAATCTCGCCGCCCTGTCTTCTACAGAGCACTTAGCTGTGCTCCCTCGGACAGATCGCTGTTTTTCTGGCAGTCTGTGAGGGTTTCCATAGTCGTTAGCAACACTCTCACTCATGGCATCCGTTCCCCCCAGTCTCCCTTCTTCATTGTCTAGCTTTCACACGCACCGGGGTGACTGAGAAGTACCATGGCTGCGGTCAGGCGCACCTCAGTCCTCGCCGTTAAACGCTTTAAGGAGGCCCTAGAGTGGCAGATGTGCCCAATGCGACACACCGTTTGATTCCCTGACTGCCCCTTCCTCCAAAGGGGAGGCCCTGGGGCAAGACTTGTGGGTTACAAAATTGGATGGAACGGATACCGTTTAAAAAGGATTCCGCCTACCAATCTGGACTTCCGGCATCTTGAGAAAAGCCAGAAGATGTGGGCACACGGGGCCAGCATTCTCCGGTGGGAAGAGTCTGGAGCTGTTCAGTGCACTCCAGTCACTACCCCTCCCAGTTGTCCTTCCTC
>NW_022111312.1:15109369-15115414 GCF_000313985.2 Echinops telfairi
GGTCTCTCTTTTTGCACAGGAAGCTGTACTGGAGAATACCACCCGCGTTCACGGGATGATGCACACTCTGCGTGCTTCCACAGTGCATTCCCTTAGGCACCCTCTACTGTGAGGGTGCTACAATAGCGACAGAGATGCTGCAGGCAGAGAACACTGACCCTCTCGGCAGACAGAGGTCGCTGGTGCCTGTTCTAGAGATGGAGACATCTGGATTTTCCATGTAGTGCTGTCACTGCTTTTTGAGAGCAACTAATTCCTGTCCCGACCCAACCCACTGCTGCCGAGCAGATGTCGTCCCACAGCGACTGCACAGGACAGGGGTGAACCGTCCCATCTGGCGTCTGAGCGGGTCAATTGTTGCAGAAGCAGACGGCCGCAGCCCTGACTAGTGGGTGTGGGGTGGGTTTAGACGTTCAGTTAGCAACCGAGCATGCTCTCCACTGTGCCACCAGGGCGCCGGTGAATTCATCCAACAAACAAGCAGATAAACCTTGACATCGTCCATCAAGGGGATTCTTCCATGTCAGTCAATGCAGCTCTCTGCAATGAAAGCAGACAGGTGGACGGCCTTGATTTATCTAACTCACCTTTTATTAAGGTAGCTGTGTTTTAAGTTCCTATACAGTAATCAGAAATGGCCAGGGGGCCTTACATGTGAGCTTCCTTGTGGAGGTGGAGGGGAACGAAGGGAGGGCTTAAGCCCGAGTAGAGAAAGCCAGTAGACTGTGTGGCGGTGACACTGGTCAGATGTTTGTATCGAGTATTCTCTTGACCACTTGGCTCCCACAGAGGTCCACAGAGGGTATCATGGAGTTAGGGCAGAAAAGCATTGTATTGGTTGTAGGGAGGTAACTTTTGTGCTTCCTAGTGTTAAGCCTTGAGAGAAGTAGCTGAGAGAAACTCATTAAAAAAAAACAACACCCCAAAACACAGCAGTCACAACTCTATTTTGTTTGTTGTGTTGTTGAGACTACACACAGTGGAATGGCCAGCCATCAGCACTCTCCATGTGTGGGATTCACTGGTATTGAGTTGTATGGCCAGGCTCGCTTGCTTCTTCTGAGTTGTCCTTGCCCCATGAACATGAACTCATTGCCCATCCCCCAAGGTTCCCATCCAACCTTTCTGGCTGCTGCTGTCAATTTGACCCCGATAGACGGGTCTCCAGGAGCACAGGGCTCAAGGCAGGTGTGTTTGTACCTCCTCACTACTGCTTGGTCTTCAGCTGGCTTCAGTGGCAGCTTGGCAGTGTTTCAGGTTCAAGTGTGAATAGGAGAGAGATGCTTACAGACTCGGCCCTGGCTGGACATCATCCGGAGGGTGGATCTGGTTGGTCAGTGCTGTTCCAACCACAATGGCCACCTCTGGCCCAGCATCAAGAAGGCTCCTGTGCCCTGTCTGGTCTAGCAGGAAGGGAGGGCCATGGAGGGTCACAGAAGGGGCAGTGGTCAAGGGGGCATTTGGTTTTGCAAATGCCCTTTTGCCGTCCCTGGATTAGAAGGCAGACTGGGCCAGCCAATCACCTCTCCTGGGCACCGACATTCTCATCTCTCACCAGCTGGCTCTGTCCATCCACACCAGGCCTCTGCCAGTTAGGATTCCTCTAGGGCAGTGGAGTCAAACTCAATCAAAACGTGGGTCATTTGGTGCAATAGGCAAGATTCACGTGGGCCATATCACATTTACAATTTTTTAAAATTTATATTTTGAAGTGAGGATTCAGGAATATGGATAGGACAGTTAAAACACTATATAATTGCTTTTATTTAAACATTTTATTTGATGTATTTATAAAATTAAAATTATTATTTTTTACCCGAAACTTGCCATCACTTTCTTCCTACTAGTTTTCACTTACCTCTTACGCTGTGACTAGAAAATACAACAAAGTAACTAATGAAAAACACAAAATCTTGGACAGCTGACAAGCGTGATGCATAATCATAATGGCTTCCCTCTAAAAATGCTAGCTAGCACTGCTGCTAGATATGATTCAAAACAGTACAACCCAGAGTGCTCTTTTTAACCTTTTCGCTATTGGGATCTGTCTACATTGACAGTGAGTGTGGCAGACATATCGCTTCCAAAGGTTGCTGGAACTGGTCAGCGCGTTTATACACCTCCATAGTCCCCAGGAAAGGCACTGGGCCACGTGTATGCTCGTCTTCAGTAGTTAAAGGGTTAAGGAGGGAATTGTGTGTATGGTATTGCCTCAATCTCCCCAAAGTGCTATTTTCTTCATAGCAATTTTTTTTATTTTCATTTCATTTCGCAGGCCACAAAAAATTACCTCGGAGACCGGCATGTGCCGTGGGCCGCCAGTTTTACACCCCTGCCCTAGAGCAGTGGTTCTCAACCTTCCTAATGCTGAGACCCTTTAATACAGTTCCTCATGTTGTGGTGACCCCCCTAACCATAAAATTATTCTCATTCCTATTCCATAACTGAAATTTTGCTACTGTTATGAATTGGGCGACCCCTGTGAAAGGGTCATTCGACCCCCAGAGGGGTCATGACCCACAGGTTGAGAAACTCTGCTCTAGGGCATGGGCCTGTCTGGAGGGTGTGCGCGAGCGCAGACCACTGTCCTCAAAGCAGACCTGCGGTTGCTATCATGAGAAGGGCTTGCTTGCAAAGTCGGCCCTTGGCCGGCAGCGTGTGCTGGAACTGTCCCCAGCGTGATCAGGGCTGTTCACTGTGCCTCGGTCATCCAGCCAATAGGATTGATGGCGGGTCCCTGCTGTGCCTCTGTGAAGCAGCACTTTAGTGCCTCTTTGTCCCGCCCCCACCAAGGACTGTGGGCTCTGGCCCTCTGGTAGGTTTCTATACCTGGCCCTGCACTTCCAGCTGCCAGAGAAGGCGCATGCATGGGGTGGAGGATAGGACAAAGGCAGCCTGTGTACAGGTGGTCCCCCGGCCGTCACATAGGTCTCACCGACGGATGACTCACGCTGGCCCTGTGACGTCCTGTAAACCTACAGGAAATGAACCCCAGACTTGCTCACAACCCGTCCTCCTTCCTGGCTGCCCTCCCTGCTGCCCGTGCGGCCTGTCAGCGGTGAGAAAGGTGTCAAGCCGTTTCTTACACTGATCCCAGCCCACTGCCTTGCGTTGCTTCCCCTGGTTGCGACCCTGTGGAGGGGTTCTGAGAGGGCCACCCTGGTCGGGAGCCTGGAGGGGTTGGTTCTGAGAGGGCCACCCTGGTCGGGAGCAGTTAGGCTCCTCTTCCTCCTGTGCATCAGCTGGGGGAGCTGGAACCGCTGACCTTATAGTTAGAAGTCCCATGCTTGGCCCACCATCCCATCAGGGGGTCCTTCCTCACACCCAAGCATAGCAAAATGACTGCCATCAGGTTGATTCCAGCCCATGGCGGCGATCCCAGGTAGGTTCACTTCAAGGGACAGACAGCCTCATGGTTCCCCTGTGGAGCAGCTGGTGGTTTTGAACCGCCAACCTTGCTGTCAGCAATCCAATGCTGACTTCGAAGGGCTTCCAGGTGACCTCTGGCATGAAAGAACCTTATGCCTCTGGCCCGACTGACCTATAGCCCTTTAAGACACAGTTAGGAGCCGGGACGGCCTGCCCACACAGATGTCTCCAGCTCCGGCTGCTGATTTCTGTGGGCATCCTTGAGCCTTAAGAAGGAAGGGGCTTCAAGACCACTGTGGAAAACTCCTAGTTTCTCTCAGTTCCCCATCCGCCCTTGGACAAACCTGACATTGTGTTCCGTGTAGGAACTGGACGTGTGGGTGGTCACGGGGACCCCCACGCCACACACGGGGTGGCTCATGGTGGACTCAGCCCCAGCCTTAAAAACATAAATTCAGAACACATGCCTGGAGGGTGATGGCGGTGATAAGAATATCGTGATGCTCACAGAAGCCGACACTGGCCACAGACGGATGTGGTTCTGTCACAACTGCAAGCAGGTAGAGCGGAGCCACACGTGGTGGCCGGCAGTCAGAACACCACCGCTCCCCCACCCCACACCCCCAGCTGCTGGATTCGGGGCTGGTGAGGAGCCCAGATCGGTGGGTTGGGAGGAGAGTGCATTATTGTGGAAAGGCAGGAGTGAGAAAACAGGGGGCCTGGTAGCTGAGTCCTTTCAGAGCAAGTGGAAGTGATCGCCATGACAACAGTTCAATTAGAGCGAGATGGGAAAGTGGTCCTGTGAGCCAGCACCGGGGGCTTTGGTGCACGCGGGGTTCTGGCCTGGGGCGGGGATTGGGCAGGCTGTGTCCAGTACCCTGGGGTTTCTGGATGCAGAGAACCCCTCACTGAAGACTTCCCCCTCCCCAGGGGCCCTGAAAAGGGAAGCTAACTGCAGTCGGTGAAGGCAGAGAGTGGGAGTGAGCGGGCGAGAGTGGGAGAGACAGCAGGGCAGGAGTGGAGGTGGGTGAGGAAGGAGGCACCCGGAGCTCTGCTATGAGGTGGGGCCCCCGGGATTCCTCCAGCCTGGGAGGGCTGCAGAATCTCGGTCCACTCCCTACCCCCCCAAAACTGAAGTGGAGATTTGGGAGAAAGAAGGATGAGGCCCCAGGGTGCCGTGCAAAGAAACCAGACATTCGTCTCACCCCGTGTGGTGGAAGCAAGTTCTACCCTTTGCTTTCTGCGCTGGATTTAAACTCGAAGCAGGGCCAAGTCGGCCTGTGGGCAGGGTGTTGGTGAGGACTCTGAACCACCCCTCCCCCCTCAGTGGGTCCTCCTTGCCATGTGCCTGCACATCCCTGCCCTTGAATCAGGGTGACAGCACCCTCTGGAAGGGCCCCCTGAGTACCCTGGGAAGAGAGGGGCCTACTAGATGTGGGGTCCCCTTGTTTCAGAGCAGACATATGCCCCAGGGCTTTCCCATCTGTTTTCCGATCACGCAGTCTGCCTGGCCTTTCCACCGCCGAACCACAGATCTGACTGGGGCTGAACCACCTACCCGAGGCTGCCAATCGAGTGCAGACCATGTGTGTCACCCCAACCCCTTCGTTGGGTATAAACATAGCAAAGCATGCCACATGCACATGCGCTCCCCCCCCAAATACATGTGTACACATGCACACACACACACGCACATGCACACATGTGTCCACACACATGTACACATGACACACATATCCTGTTCCCACTGGTGACGTGCCAGCAGTGGTTCTGGTGTCTCTTTGGTGCAGATTGCCAGGCCTTTCTCCCTTGGTGCCACTGTGGGTCTGCACACAGCTCAGGGGTCGAATGACCGAGCTCGTTGATGATGACGGCGGATGTTGTTTGTGCTCCTTCTCTCTCTGCCCCTCCACAGTGTCCAGTGTGGGCTCCCCTTGTTCCTTGGGGCCAGTTCACTCGGTTGGGGCATCACGGGGAGACCAGTTGGTGCAGGCTGGAGGCTGTGCAGGGTCAGTGTGGGAGGAAGAGAGTCTGCTTGTCCACCTGTGGACATGCCGGAGGCCCAGGGGACCCCTGGCTTGAGACTGGTGCTCAGTTCAGAAATGACCGTGAGCAGTTTCCATTGGATTGGCTCTCACATGAGTCCCGGGGGCCATGCCCACTGAAGACCGTGTGGCTCATCCTTTCTGTGCAGCAGGCTGGGCTCGGATGCCTATGCTCCAGGCTCCCTGGAGCAGGTCCTCGGTTAGCAGTAGAAGCTCCTTCGCACATACCAGCCAAACGTTTGAGCTTCAGCAGTCAGCACTGGTTATTTATTTCGGCTCGTTGCATATGTATTATATTCCGGAAATATATTTCCAACTCAGGAACATTAAGGAAGAAAGCCAGATTTACCAGGGTTTGTCTCCGTTCCCGCTCTGTGCCAGCTCTCGCTGGGGCAGCCTGGCAGATGCTCAGGTGTCCTTGATCAAAGAACAAGAGCGGCAAAAAAACACCAAACCTCACCCCTCACCCCACACCCCTCCAAAAAAAACCCCCAGGAAGATGCCGAGAATGAATGATCGTGTCTAGGGAACATGTAATTATCCTGAGTGTCAGTCTCCATAATGAAACGTGGCCGTGGCCAAATCCGGAGCAGGAATTGCCAGGCAGGGGGAGATAGTGTGTTGAGTTCCG
>NW_022111312.1:15116094-15132282 GCF_000313985.2 Echinops telfairi
CAGACTCATAAAACACATGCAATGACGCCAAACACTGGAAGATCACAGGCCAGTGGGTAGAAAGTCTTGTGGATCCAGTGGTGTTATAAGCATCTCAGCACTGGTAGGGGTCTCTACGTGGCTTCTCCAGCTTCAGATGTCTGGTTGCATTAGGGTAGGTCCATGTGGCTTCTCCAGCTCAGGGCACTAACATAGTTCCATGTGTCTTGTCAGCTGCAATGTCTCTCAGGGAGTGAACAGAGGGAGAGTGTGTCTCCATTCTCCAGGGAGGAATTACAGGAGTTCCCAGAATTCTCAGGAGTAGGTCATGCCCACACAGAGGCTCCACCCCTTCACTCTTCATCCTCTCAAGTCCCAAATTGACACCAGATGATGTAACTACCACACCGGGCTTTTCTTTCTAGTCGCTTAGCCTGCAAGCTCTGCTGAAGCTCGCTCCGCACCACAGGGACATGCAAACTTTCACTGACGGGAGGTGCATTGGCCAGGAGTCAGACCCAGGTCTCCCCTATGGAAGGGGAGGATTCTGACGGTAGACACCCAGTGCCATGCCTCCAAGGGAATTGTAGTCACGGTTAGTCCATGAATGCCCACCCCTTGACTTTGCTTTGTCCATACCACCCTGCACTGCCCCGTGTCTCTGGTGAGAAACTGCCACCAACCCAAGGTCCCTGCTGCCAAGTCCATTATTCCGACTCACAGCAACCCCAAGGACAGAGCAGAGCTGCCCTTGTGGGTTTCAATGGCTGTCTTCTTTGTGGGAGCAGAGGGCCTCATTTTCCTCCCAAGGAGCGGCTGATGGGTTTGAACTTTCCATTAGTTGCTGGGTGCTTTAACCCTGTGTCACCAGGGGGCTCCTTAGGGAGTAGAGGTTGTAGCTCCTTCTGTAAGTAGATGGCGATTTACTTCATTATGTATTGAGGTACTGTTTCCAATGGCTGCCTCTTCGAGAGGGAGAGCTCCCAACCTTTCTTCGGAGGTGCCTCTGTGTGTCTTCGAACCACAAACCTTTCGTTAAGCAGCCTGGTTCATTAACTGTGCACAACCCAGGGCCTCTAAGCACATAGTTCTACGTGTCCCTTAAACCTTAACATTGTATCCCTGACCTGTGGGCAGCTGGTGTGGGCTGGGTGAAGGGGTGGAACCCGCGTCCTTCAGTGAGGGCCCTCTTGCTGGTTCCTGGGCAGAGCGGTGTGATCAGGCCTGGGCACTGACCTGAAGGAAATGCTGGTGGCAGTACTGTTTGTCCCAGGAGCCATGCTGGGAGCTGTAAAACACTTAGCAGCACCCCTGACCATGCCCCAGTAGAAGCACCCCTAGCCTCCACACGGACTGCACGGAGCATCTCTAGATGTTGCCGAATGGCCCCGCCGGCCAGGAACTATGGCTTAGGGGTGCTTGTTGTGTGGAGAGGCAGTGTGGGAGATTGCTTTACAAACATGCTCCAAGCACCTGGCTTCTAGTGGCTGGGCGGGCCCTTGTCGAGCCCCCAGGGCAGGCGGGGGGCATCGGACTCAGTGAGAGTTGACAAAGATAGACTGTAGCCTGGTGCTGCCCTTGATGGTGCACCTGGTTAACACGCTGAGCAGCTAACTGCAGGCCTGGGAGGGGAGGTCGAGTCCACTCAGAGACACCTTGGAAGGAAGGGCTGGCAGTCTGCTTGGGGAAATACGGTGTTGAAAGCCCCATGGGGGGCAGCTTCACCCTGACACAGGCGGGGTCTCTGGGAGCCACATGGACTCCACAGCAGCGGAACTGAAGCCTGGGGTGGGCTTGTGGGTGGCGCCCCGTTTTCTAAACCTCGCTGAAGGGACCCGCTCTTCATGTCAAGAATGGTGGTCAAGGCTTGTCTTTCTGTGGGCACCGTTGACTTTTTGATTAGCAGTGTGTTAGTCCAGGTTAACTAGAGAAACAAATCCAGAGATACTCGTATGTGTGTAAGAGAGAGCTTTATATTAAAGAGCAATTGTTTAAGAAAACATCCCAACTCAATCCATATCAAGTCCATAAATCCGATATTAGCCCATATGTCCAATACCAGTCTATAAATTCCTCTTCAGGCTCGTGCAACACATGCAATGACGCCGAATGCAGGAAGATCACAGGCCAGTGGGTGGGAAGTCTCGTGGATCCAGTGGTGGTGGAAGCATCTCAGTACTGGTGTGGGTCTCCACATGGCTCCTCCAGCTCCAGGGCTCGGCTCCATCAGGGTAGCTCCATATGGCCTGTCAGCAGGAAGATGAAGCAGAGAGAGTGGGTCTGGCCTCCAGTGAGCTATTTATCTCCTTTGTGCCTCTCCATAAGGTCCTCAGCTGCGACTTCATTGACAGGCTAGATTCCTTCGCAAGCTGATGGGGTGATGTGAACCACAGTGAGCTTGGCAGAACCCGAGCTCCAAATAATAATAATAAAAAACCCAACTTGGATGATAACTGTGTTATGGATTGAACCCTAGCCCTCGCGCCCCAAGGCGTGTCAAATCGGCTCAGCCACGACCCTCAATGTCGTCTGCAAGTTCCACGAACTTCCAAAAGTTCACAGAGACATTCCATATCCTTCTAGTCAAGTTCCACCAACTTGTTAAAAAAATTAAATCATTTTATTGGGGGGGGGGCAGCTCTTATAACAATCCATATATCAACTGCGTCGAGCACCACCAACGATTTGAAGCCCTGTCACAATGACCTCACATTTTGTGATCTGAGGTAATTATCCACTATGTGATGCGAAAGAGGCAGGATTAGGGACAATTGTGTGACTGAAGCGGGGACGGTGGGGGGCAACCTACTGGACTGTGTTGTATCTTGAATCAATCTCCGTTAAGATACAGAAGAGGTCACACAAGTGAACAGGGAGATCCGAGGGACTGGCTGACACCCAGAAAGAAGAGCTGGGCATGGGTAGCAGGTCTTTTGAACCCAGGGAGCCTCTTAGACCCAGGGAGATGGTGAGAAGGCCCTTCCCGTAGAACCGGCAGCAGGGAGGAAGTCTTCCCCTGGAGCCAGCACCCTGAATTCAGACTTCCAGTCTCTGAACGGTGAGAGAATGAAAACAGGTCTGTTTGGGAAAGCCACCTCCTGTGGCATTTCTGCTATGGCGACACTAGAGAAGGGACATACAGTACACCCATGTCTTCTTTTTGTTGTCACCCGAGCTGAGAGCCCAGCCATGTCGTGCCTGGACTTCCAACCTACAGAACCCGAGAGGACCCATTTGTGTGGTTCTGAGCAGCTCAGTTAGTGGAAATCCACACGCATCACTGGGAAATGAACACAGTCCCCAGAGCCACATGCGCCTGAAAGGAGAGCAGTGGTCTCAGCAGAGGGGTTCCACTCACTCGCCTATGCTGAGTGCTCTCATTACCATGTTGTCAGAGGGGAATTAAAATAGTGCAACCTTTGTTTCATTCTCCTGTGGAGATTTCACGCAGGTGGAAACTTAAGGGAGAAACGGGAAGCGCTTCTAACTAGCTTAAACCTTTTAATCCTCTCTCCCCCACACCCCACCCCATGACGTATATAATTTGTTGCTTAGAGACACCTTTATTCAGATGGCACTGACAGGATGGATGGGTGGGAGATGGTGGGCGCTACCCTGAAAGGTTTTACGAGCTGGAGCAGACGCGGCGTGTTGTTTCTCTGTTTGGGAACTGCAGGCAGGAAAAATGGAATCATTGTTCTGTTTTGGTCGGTCCCGGTTAGTGTTGGGTATGCGTTCGGGGGTGAAGGAGAGGCTGTGATGAAACCATCAGGGTTGTAGCTTGGAATAGCCTGTTGGAAAGACACTCCACACTAGCTGAAGCAAAGATTGGTTCACAGAACTGGATTGCCCAGGGCTGACAGCTTCAGGCACAGCTGGACCCAGGGGCTCAAATGAGGTCATCAGAACTTGCTCGTTTCCATCTGTGGCGGCTACACAATCCACTGTCAACTTGAGAAAGGGGTGGAGTCTAGCCTGTCACTCAGGTCACAGCTTGATGACCTCATTTCAAGGCATGAAAGAAAAATAGCTCACTGGAGGCCAGATCCATTCTCTCCCTGTGAGACATTCCTGTTGACAAGCCACATGGAGCTACAGTGATAGAGCCAGAGCCCTGGAGCTGGAGGAGCCACGTGGAGACCCAAGCCAGCACTGAGATGCTTCCACCGCCACTGGATCCACAAGACTTTCTACCCCATGGTCTGTGCTTTTCTGTTGAATGTGTTGCATGAGTCTGAAGAGGAGTTTGTGGACTGGTGTTAGATAGCTGGGCTAATATTGGACTTACGGACTTGATCTGGACTGGGCTAGGATGCTCTCTCAATATACAATATAATTGTTCTTTTATATAAGCCTCTTTCTTACTCACATATGAGTGTCTCTGGATTTGTTTCTCTAGGCCACCATCCTCTTGGCTTTGTGTTGGTCTCTTTCTCAGGTTATTGTGGCTTGTGGCAGTCCAGGCTCATCATGCCATCCCTGTCACTAGCGGTGAGATGTGAGAGCTTCCTTTTCCAGGAGCTCTGGCAGCCGTCAGAGGATGTAGCGGCACTACATCCCCTGGATCGTGGGCCACTGAGTGCATCGTTGTGCGTGATGCTGATCAGCCAGGCCTGGGTCACGTGCTCGACCAAACCACACGGACAGACCCTGGCTCCTCCAGGAAAGTGGAAGGCATGTTCAATGGAGCCCTGTCACATTCCAGCAGGAGCATCCTTTCGACTACGGTGGCCGCTTCATTACAGCCACGGTCGACGGTGTTGCGGGTGGATGCTGAGCTTGCAAAGGCCACTGAGCGTTACTTCAGCCAAGGGCTTTTCCAGCCCAGATCACGGGTCTGATCTTTTGGACAGCTGGGGACCTCTGTGCTCTGGCTGTTGGCGACAGCCCACTCATAAACACAAGTCACTGATGATGGACATACAGAGAGGCAGTGATGGTGAGGGGGCCCAGCTTCCTCCCTCCCCCAATGTTGACCCACACTTCTAGACCCCTGACTCAACTTATCTTTGCTCTTTATAGACACCAGGGTGTGTTCCTCTTGCACTACTTTGTTCAGTCAATTTTCAGTAGAAGATAATGAGCTTTTTGGAGCTTTTTGGAGGCTCCTCCCACCGAGAAGTGGCTGGCTGGAGACTGCCTTCAGTTCTTGAGTACGGCGGTAGCAGGCTCATGGACTGGGCGACTCTGTGGCCATGAAAGGCCATCTGGCTTGGTTCTCTTGGAACATTCCTTCTTGAGATACTTCCAGAGTTTCTGCCGCCATGCTGGGAAGAAACTCAAGCCATATGGAGGGGCCAAGAGGCTGAGAGTGGAGCCCAGGCATCCGCCTGTCCGAGCCTAGGCACAGCCAGACAAATGAATTGCCTCCAGACAGGTTAATCCCCACGTCTCCATCAACCAGGTGTGCAAGTCTTCCCATCTGAGACATCAGTCATCATGGAAGCAGCCCACCCACTGTGCCTGGTCTGAACTCCTGACCCACAGAGTCTCAGAGCTATCAGTACAATGGCTGTTTCATGCTACTAGGTTTTATTGTGCTTTATTTTTTGGGGGTGGTGGTGGTGGTGATGTTATACAGTACATAACTGGAGCCAGCAAGTTTGCGTCACTGGTCATATTGATGGATAGGAAGCAAGCCAGGGACGACAGAACTTTAAATCCACGTATCTGTGAGATCGTCTCAGACTGGGCTCTCTGGAGAAGCAAAACCAGTGTGTGTGTGTGGGGTGGGGGTGGGGTGGGGGGAGTCCAGAGGGTCCCATAAAAATAAATGGCTTCATGCAGTTGTATAAGCAGGTGAGTTCCAAATCTGTGGGCCGGATGTCAGCCTGGAGGTAACCTCTCAACTCTGTAGTGGCTGATGATCCCAAGATCAGAAAGACTGATGAGAGGCTTCAGGCTGAAAGCACCACGGAATCGGCAGTAGGCAGGCTGCTAATGACTCCTGGCATTGGCAGACAGGATGGCAGGCTGCTGACTTAAGTGTAAAGAACTCAAGCCCAAAGGTCCAGATGCAGGATCCAGACCCAGCAGAGTTGGTTGGTCAGCTCTCCCACAGCACTCACTTCTATTAGAAACTCGCCACACACTGAGAAAGCGGCTTTGTGATTGATTGCATCAGGGCTATGCTCTGAGTCCGGGCCTGGCATCCCATCTCCATCTCGCAGCTGAGTGGCTGCTCCTAGTAGATCCCATTTTGGAGGGATGACATTGTGTTAGATCACATGTGGGGCTTTGTCGTTGTTGTCAGATGCCGTCCGGTCAGTTCTGGCTGACAGAGACCCTGTGCACAGAGCATAAAACCCCACTTGACCCGCACCACCCTCATCATTGTTCTCCTGTGTGTGCCCTGGTTGCAGCCTCAGTGCCAATCCATCTGGTCCAGGGTCTGCCCCTTTCCTGCTGCCCCTCTACTTTCCCAAGCATGATGGCCTTTCCCAGGGACTGGCCCTTCCTGATAACATGTCCAAAGGAAGGGGGACGAAATCTTGCCGTTCCTGCTTCTAAGAAGGATTCTGGCTGTCCGTCTTCCGTGGAAGATTTGTTTGTTCTTTTGGCCGTCCATGGTACTTTCAGTTTCCTCCTTCAGCATCGTAATTCAAATGCCTCTATCCTTCTCTGGTCCACCTTATTCAGTGTCCAACTGTCTCACGCATATGAGGTGCTCGAACGTCTCATGGCCTCGGTCAGGCGCACCTTGGTCCTCAAAGTAACAGCCTTGCCTTCCAACACTTTAAATAAATCCGTGGAGTAGGTTGACCCAATCGTTTGACCTCTTGACTATGGCTTCCATGAACAATCATGTGGACCCAAGCAACAGGAAATCCTTGGCAACGTCAACCTCCTCCCCATCTATTGCGATGTTACCTGTTGGTCCCGCTGTGAGGATTTGGGTCTTCTTTACCATGGGCACGAGCCCTTCTGACGGCTGCAGTCTTTGCTGTGTTAGCAAGCGCTCAAGTCCCTCTCCCTTCCGGGAAGCAAGGTGTGTCACCTGCACACTGCAGGTGGTTAGTCAGCCTTCCTCCCGTCCTGATGTTGTGCTGTTTTCCATGTAGTCCACCTTCTCTGATTATTTGCTCAGCATACTGATTGAATAAGTAGGCCAAGGGTGGAGTCCAGACACACACCTTTCTTGATTTTAAACCCTGCGGTGTTCCTTTGTTCTGTTCACACACTGCCTCTTGGTCCATGTCCAGATTCCACATGCGCACAATGAAGAGTGGTGGAATTCCCATGCTTCTCAAGGCTCTCCCTAGTTTATTATGGTCCACACGGTCAGATGCCTTTGCGTAGTCAATGAAGCACAAGTAGCCACCTTGCTGGTATTCTCTGCTTTGAACCAAGATCCATCTGACACAGTGATGATGTCCCTTATTCTGCGTCCTCTTCTGAATCCAGCTTGACTGTCCGGCAGCTCCCTGTCAATGTACTGCTGCAACCATTGTTGGACGATCTTCAGCAAACTTTTACTTGCCTTTGAGACCAGTGATATTTCTCTATTGTTTGCCCATTCTGTTGAGTCACGTTTCTTTGGAATGAGTATAAATAAGGATCTCTTCCAGTCAGATGGCCAAGTAGCTGCCTTCCACATTTCCTTCTATGGATGAGTGAGTGCTTCCAGTGCTTTCAGCTTGTTGAAGCATTTCAATGGCTATTCCATCACTCCCCAGAAACTCGTTTTTGGCTAATGCATTCAGTGCAGCTTAGACCTCCTCCTTCAGCACCCTTGGTTCTTGCTCCGATGCGACCTTCTGACATGGTGGAATGTTGACTAGTTAATTCTGGTACAGTGACTCCATGTGTTCTTTCCATCTTCACATGATTCATTCTGCACTGCTAAGTATTTTGCCTATAGTATCTTTCAATATCGCAACTTGAAGCTTGAATTTTTCTTCAGTTCTTTTAGTTTAAGATATGCTGAGCATGTTCTCTCTCTCTCTTTAACTAAGCCTTTGCATGGGGGTGATGGGTGGTGGGGTGCTACTAAGTCTTAACTGCCACAATCTTGGCTCAGCCAAGTTGGCACAAAACCCTAACTATCACAGTGCTCTGGTAATTCCACTCTGGATGTCTATCCAAAGGAAACTATCTCAAATGTGAAAGGCAGATGACCCGTTGTGCACAGAGATGTCCTTTGCAGTGCTGCTTATAATGGCAAGACACTGATGGGGACATGTCCTCTGGGCTGTAGTCCTTTGAAAAAGGGCTTGTCACCCCCCACTCTGTCACCACGGGCTTGTGGCAAATGTAGAAAGTGCCCAAGGTAGCAAGTGGCACATCTGCTGACACCAAGCCCGGGCTGTTGAAAATATGTCAGACACTGAGAACAGGGCAGGAACATAGCAGCCACACTGTGTTCAGGCCACCCAATGGCCTGTCAGGTCATCTTTTAAGATGAGGATTATGAAAAACACGTTTAGATCCTATGGACAATGTGTACGCCAAATTCCCCTAGGCCTCTGCCAGGACCTTGACCCCAGCCTACAGCCACCTGCAGGGCAGAGTGAGTTTAAGATATTTGAGATCCTAATGGGAGCAGAGAGCCTCATCTTTCTCCCGTGAAACAGCTAGTGGGTTCGAACTTCTGGCCTTGTAATTAGCAGCCCAATGTGGAACTCAGTACACCACCAGGGCTCCTCAGGCCAACTTCGGCGGCAAGGGGATGCAGAGTGAAAGCTGTATGCACACAACAAGACCCCGGCTTATGAAAAACACACGTCGCGAGCAAGTAGGAGTGACACTGAAGTGTGCAGAGGGCTCACCCCTGGGTGCTGGGGATTGTGCTCGGCCGTGCCACTGCCGAGCAGGTTTAGAGCCGCCTCGACTTTTCCACAATGAGCAAATACCACGGAGGGAAAGCAGACAAAAAGACAAGCGGAGAAAAGTTAACAATTGTCAAGCTCAGTTAAACAACGAAACGACAAAAGAAGTGAGAGCTGCTTGTTAGTTAAAGCAAAGCCCGTTCCCAGGGTAATTGTCATGCTCCGCGGTTCCTGGAGCAGGAGCTGGGGGGTGACTAGCAGCTGGTGGGGGCGGCATCTTCCTTCTATCCAGCGGTCTGCTTGTCTCTCAGCAGCAGCCTGCTTCTTGGGGTCTAGCCCCAGGACAGGAGCTGCATGGAAAGGTGGAGACAGGCACCTGGGCTGCTTGGAGGGGAGGCTCTGGAAGGTGTCAGCCACGTGGGCAGGTTGTCTCCTCCGTGAGGTGTGTGTGCGCGCGCATGCGCATTCACCTTTGGGTGCACGTGTCTGCCCATGTGAGTGTTGTGTGTGAGAGGCAGAGACACAGAGATGCAGAGACAGAGACATAGAGGCAGGCAGAGAAACAGAGGGAGAGATAGACAAAGGGAGAGACTGAGACACACAGAGAGACATTGAGACAGACAGAGGAGGAGAGAGGCAGAGCGACAAGGAGAGATTCGGAGCCAGAGAGACAGAGAGATGGAGACAGAAAGAGAGCTAGAGATGGAGCGAGACACAGAGAAAAAGCAGTAGGGAAAGAGAAAGATAGACAGAGGAGAGAGGCACACAGAGAGACGTAGTCAGGAAGAGAGACAGAGAGATGGAGACAGAAAGAGAGCTAGAGATGGAGCGAGACACAGAGAAAAAGCAGTAGGGAAAGAGAAAGATAGACAGAGGAGACAGGCACACAGAGAGACATAGTCAGGAAGAGAGACAGAGAGCTGGAGACAGGCAGAGAAGAAGAGAGTCGGAGACACACAGAGAAACAGAAGTCGAGGCAGAGAGACATACAGATAGAGAGAGAGGCTGAGATTGAGAGACCGAAGAGCAGAGACAGAGAGGAGAGAGAGAGATGTCAAAGGATTGGCTGGCCTGGGGTGTCTGGGGCAGGTTGCATGGGGGCTGTGTCCTGAGTCTTCTGCCCACCTCTCCCCGCTTGAACTAGCTTCCAACATTGCGGGGGAGAGAAGGTGGCCTCCGAAGCTGTCAGGGAGCGTGCATGCGGCTGAGACCAGAGCCCCGTCCATCAGTGGCAACACAGCCTTCCCTTTTCCTTCGGGGGTGGGGGTGGTGGGGGTGGGTGGCAAGAAGGACACCTCACTAAGGTTCACCTCTGAAGAAATGAGACACAGGGGGGAGATGTCAGGCGAGGCCTGGGGTCACGGACAGCTTCTCGTGTCTGGTGCCTGTTCATACCATCGAGCCAGTGCGGACTCATGGCCACCCCACCCACAGATGGGCAGCCCGCAGGGTCCCCTCTGTTGTCATTTTCACAGGAGCAGGCTTCTGTGTCCTACTCCCTCAGAGCCCTTCGTGGGTGGGTTGGTTTCGGTTCCTAGCAGTGTGCTTAACCCACTGTGCCACCAGGTCACCTGGCAGGTTTTTGGTGGCCACTTAAAAAAAAAGCGACAAGTCAAACTATTCTTTAAACGTGTTTTATTTAGCCCAGTATATCCTGTGGCATTGTGGTTTAGGTGTTGGGCTGGCACCACAAGATCAGTGGTTCAAACCCAGCAAGTCACTCTGCAGGACAAAGAAGAGGCATTTGATCCCATGCAGGTTTCCAGTCTCAGAAACCCTGTCTCGAGTTGGTCTGAGCCGGGATCCACGCGGTGGCTGTAGTAGGTTGGGTTGGGTGTGCACTGCAGTGTTGTCCTTTCAACAGGGAATCCGTGTAAGCACGTTCTCATGAGGGACCTCTCGCCCCATCCCCGCTCCGCCGGGCCTCCGACTGGGGCATTTGGCATCGGCTGCACATCTCCATTTGGATGCTCCATTTCCAGCTGGTTTTGTAAATCGGGCCATTGGAAACGTAGGCTCATGGGCCCACATTGTTCTTGTAAGTGGCTTGGGTTTCACCTATTACATTTAAATGAACAGAAATGAAGCCTTCCGTCTCGCAGTCCCACGCACACATTGCAGCTCTCTGTCCTTCCTCCAGAGGGCTGGGTGGGGCCAACCCCACCTGGGCAGAGTGGCACTGGCTCACAGTCTGGCCCTCGGTACTGGAGCGCCCCACAGGCTGGTCGATAATCACTCAAACTCAAACACTCAAACCCACTGCCATCAAGTCGAGTCGACCCATAGTGACCCTCTAGGACGGGGTAGAACTGCCCCTGTGGGTTTCCAAGACTGTAACTCTTTACAGGAAGTAGAAAGCCTCTTTTATTTCCTGAGGGGGCGGCTAGTGGTTTTGAATCGCTGCCCTTGTGTGTTCAGTAGCCCAGCCCATAACCTGCTAGACCATCAGGGCCCCTCTGGAAGTTGACAAGTGACAAAAGTACGCATACAAGTGTCGTTAGGGCACAGCCATACCAGGAGGGTGGTATGACCTCCTATCTGAGGTCACAATTCACTCAAGGACAAACTGCATGGGGCTGGAGGGAAGGACGTGTGGAGACAGGGAGGCCGTGGCCTGAGCGGGATACGTGGAGGGGTTGCAGTGGAATAAGTGGTTGGATGCAAAGCTATTCACAATGTCAAGCCACCCCCTGAGGGCAGGACCCATGTGGCCTGTTCTCTGATGCACTTCAAGTGCCCGACTCAGGGCTGAGGCAGCGGGTACTGGGTGGTACCTGTTGGGTGAACGACTCAGGTGAGTGCTGACTCCTCCAGCCTGCTGGCCCCCAGGCTCAGGCCCCAGGCGGGGGGGGGGGGGGGGGGGGGGGGGGGGGGGGGGGGGGCAAGAGGGAGGAGCGGAGAAGACCCCAAGACTGACCACCAGGATGGCGCTACAGGCCCCACCTCAGTCATTGTCACCATGTCCCAAGCTGCTGCTGTTGCTCATCATGTCACAGACCATGGTCCATGGTCAGCCTCATTTTCTAGGCTCCAGCCCTGGGACACATGCAGGGCTCACCTGAGGGCCACACAGGCCTTCTTGTGGTGGGTTGGAACCGAACCCACAGCATGTCCGAGGTCTGCCTGGGTTGGGGAGTTCACGCCTGAGGTTCTGGTGGGCCGGGGGTATGAGTGGGGTTCCTGTGACTCCTCACTGTTGGGTGGGATTGCAGCCATGTGTCTCCAAGCTGGGGGCAGGGGGGCGCCGTGGAACATCTGTCTGTTAGAAGTTAATGGGCTAAGAAGTCTCAACATAAAGCAAAGCCATGACAGTCACGCACAGTTAATTCTCGATCAGGTTTTCCTAAGGCTGGATACACAGCGTTTAATCTTTTTCAAGGCTTGCATTAACATGCTGTTGCATTTTATAGATGCATTGATCTTCATTTGGCACACCTGGGACAGGCAGGGGGAAGCCACATTCCATGGGGTGGCAAAGGCAGCCCCATCACACTTTGCGCCTGGGTTGGGTGTGTGTGTGGTGCTGGTGGGGAGAGGGAGGCTGCGCTGGAAAGGGGAGAGATGGTCTTGTCATGGCCAGAGGAGAGCCAGACGGGCTTACGTGTGCTCCCACATCTCTGCTGGCAGTGCAATTCCTTCGTGGTCTGCTCCCGTGGGCATAATAGCTGCTGAGCCCACGGGAGGGAGAGGCCACGAGGTGGTTGTGTGGGAGAGAGCTTTATCATGCGCTCTCCAGATAGACAAGAGGACATGGAAACAGCCTCAGGCATGTGTTCTCTGGAGTCTGGTGGTGGAATTATGAATTATGACCAGCCCAGCAGGGCAGGCACGGCTGGTTTCTACACTGCAAGGAGAGCCCAGAGCTGCCAGGGATCTCGATTTTTCAACAGAGGCTGGAAATTGGGCCCAGGTGAGGAATAGCAGGAAATAAATTTAGACTCAAGAAATACTGTGGGGGTCTGACAAAACTCACTCCCAAGCTGCATTGAACTCTGGGGGCCTCCATTTGTAGTCAATGGTCTCTTGTTGTGAGGCGCCGTCCAGTTAGGTGGTACTTCGTCTAAGGTAACCCCTTAGTCACACTGGGGGTTGGGCTACACAGCCGATGATTGTAATTGCCATCCTACCTGTACAAGTTTGCGAAATATATGATTTCAAAGATAGCTGCTTATATACAACCTCATGGTATTGGGTTTCTTGGTTTGGAGGTTTAGGGCCATGGTTTCATGCAACCTCCCAGTTAATTGGTTGAATGACTTGTCTGGTGCATCCGTTCTACCTCCTAGTTCCTTGTGTAGTGGCTGGGATCTTCAAAGCTTGCAAGTGGCCAGCTAAGGTACAATTCACCGGGAGCAACAGAGGGAAAAGGAGAGTCAGGAATGGGAGGAGGACATGGAATGTGAGGTCAAAGGCCACTGGGAACAGTTTGCTCATCGGCCATGAAACCAGAAAATCTGGATGGTCCCTGGCTACCACCAGTGAACATTTTGATCAAAGAAATCTGACTACAAGCAAGAGAACGCAGAGCTGAATTCCAAATTCTCCTGAACTCCAGACTTCCCGGACTCATGGAGGCTGGGTGAACCCCTGAAACTGTTGTCCTGAGATCACCCTTAAAGTTGAAACCTGAAGTATCACCTGGAGTCTTCTTAAGAGTGAATGATAATTTAGCTTAACTAGTAAACAAGCTCTTCCTTGAGCATTCTGCTCTTTTAAGATCTAGCTTTGTGGGAACAAAGGAGCCCTGGTGGCTTAGAGGTGTTGGGCTGCTAACTGCAAGGTCAGCAGTTCAAAACCACCAGCTCCTCTGAGGGATGAAGACTCTCCTAAAGATCTGGAGTCAGTGGGGAGAGATCTTCATAATGCTTGTTCAACATGAAAAGTGTAACCAATGGCACCGAATTGTACATGTAGACGTTGCTGAACTGGAGAATGTTCTGTTGTGTATACTTCTGACAAAACTGAAGAAAAAAATTACACGAAGAGGTACAGTCTGGGAAGCTCACAAGGACGGTTCTACTCTCTCCAATACGGCCACGCCGAGTTGGCATCAACTTGATGGCAGTGAGGTTTGTTTGGTTTGTGTTTCAATGTGGGATCAGATTGTCTGTCACAACTAGAAAGGCTACATACCGACCTTAGAGGGCAGGGAGTTCGGGCAAATGGGAGAGGATGCAGAACAGGAGGGGAGAGTGGTCCCCCCTCATCAGCCCCCATGGAGCCCCTGACCCTGCACTGCACTTGTGCACACCGTAGCCTTCATGTGTGTTTCACTGTGTGCATTCTCAACAACAACTACAGTCCCAGTAAGCCCAATTCCATGGAAGCATGTGTGAATGTTGAGTCCCATCGAGACTTGATGGGAAAATCAGGCCATTACAACTAAGGACCAAGAGTCCAGCAATTTCCATCTCAAGCCCACGTGTTACCCCATTTCCTCCTCAGAGGGGGCCCTCAACCCTTAGACGTTCCGCCTTTATTTCAGACCTTTCCTATGTGTTTAAATATAAGTATATGCACCTGAAGATAGAGTACTTACACAAACAATTACTATAATTTATATATATATTTGCAACTTGCTCTTTTTCTTTGTCCCCCTTCAACAGTACATCTTGTCATGGTTTGATATCGGTTCAGATACACTGTCCCAAAGCCCGGGGCCATGGGCCACGCCACTCTTGTCTCACTGCCTGTGTCTCAGGCTGCATCGGCTGGATCCAGCCTCCTGCTCCAACAAGCCATGCTGTGCACGGTCCTGGCATTTGGTCCAAGGGCATGGACCCTTTTCTCCAGAGCGGGCCTACCAAGACTGGAGATGGCAGGGAGCAAGTTTTCACTCATTTGCCACTTTAATGGATACTTAAAGAAAAAAAAAATCCCTCACAACGGAACCAATAAGCACCGTCACAAGAAATGGAGACAAGATTGAACCTGTGAAGGATTTTGTTGGACTTAAAGCCATAATCAATGCCCATGGAAGTAGCAGTCAAGAAAAAAAGTGGTCCGTCACTTTGGATGAGATCTGCGACACAAGATCCCTTCAGTGTCAGGAGCAAAGATGTCCCTCTGAGGAGCAGGGTGCACCTGGCCTAGACCTTGCCTTTGTCCAGTGCTTCATAGGCCCCCTAAAGCTGTACCACCAATAAGGAAGACCAAGCACAGCTCATGCCTTTGGCTTGTGGCTTCGGCAAAGACACCAGCAACTTCAAGAAGAACAAACCAACCTCTGTTGGAATTAGGGCAGCCGGAATGATCCTTATGAAGGATGACGGTGTAGTTTGAACGTATTATCAGGGAGGGGCCTGTCCCCGGAAAAGGACGTCGTGCTCGGCGAAGGACAGGGACTGTAAAAGAAGAAGGGATGGATTGACACAGCGGCCACAGCCACAGGCATAAGCGAGCAACAGTCGCGAGGACGGCGTGGGAGGGGCAGGGCTCCCACTGTCACACAGAGGGCCCTGGCAGTCATACACACTGGCCCTCCAAACCTGCCCCTGAGCTGCAGCCTAACCAGCACAGTGTGGAATCCTGTTCTTTTTTATTGTAATTTTTATTTTGGGAAAATGTCAAACAGAAGTGAAAAGTACAGAGAGTAACATAGCCAGTACCAGTGTACCAGCGCCTAGAAGTGGAAACTATTCCCATTCTGCCCCTTTGCAGCATCCCCCTTTTGTTAAAAGAAAAAGAATTCAAAAAGGGCAGAACAGGCTCACCACCTCATTTTGCCCCACCCTCAACCCTACTCTCCTCTTCAGTAGCACCCACAGGGAGGGATTTAGGGTGTATTCTGGAAAAGCATTTTGAATCTATGTCTATGTAGACATATGGCCAGCATGTGATGTTTGTTTGCTTTTGAAATTTATTTCAATGTTATACTTGCCATAGTTTTCTGCAATTTACCTTTTTTTTTTTACCAGCCTACAATATACTTTGCAGCCCATCCACAGAGCCATATTTAATCCCATGTGCTTCTTTTAAAATGCTGTATAACATGCCACTGTGCCATGGTTCTAAAATATTTCCCATCGTTTGGGTGGAAGTTTACAGAGCATATTAGCTCCCCCTTCAACAAGTTGTACACGTTGTATTTTGTGACCTTAGTCGTGGCCCTCTTGCGTGGCAGCATTCTCCCCGTGTCCTCCCTGACTTCCCCGTGGTCATCCATTGTTTCTCCTATCTGCCATGTCGAGTTCAGTGCTGCCACTTTGATTCATGTGCTTGCTTGTCCGGAGGAGCTTGTTCCTCATACGCTTTTGACTGAAAAGTCATCTCTGGCAGTGAGTTCAGGTCCAGGTTTGTAGGGTGTCGACAAGCCATACCCTTGACCCAGAATAAAAAATCACATCATTGTGAATGAGGGGCAGTGCAGAGTGGAGACCCAAAGCCCATCTGTAGGCAACTGGACATCCCCTTACAGAAGGGTCACAAGGAAGAGACGAGC